>NW_011948444.1:1027323-1312031 GCF_000503995.2 Ceratosolen solmsi marchali
CGATTGTTTATCACATGACAAAAATGATAATTAATTAGGTAATTTTATTTTATGAATTGCGAAGAATTTCAGTAGTTAACGAATAACTCCTTTACTAGAAATTTGGCAAAATTTCTTCTATTTTTATCCCTATTTTTTCACTGTTACTTGAAAAATTATTAACATATAAAAGTGAGGGTATGGTGAACGAAAGTATTAAACATAAAATTAAGATTTTTTCATGCCGATAGTATAAGCCAAAAGAAAACTAGATTGATTAAAACATTTGAGATTACCTTTCCTGCATCATTTAACAATTATAAATGTATAAATACTAATGGAATCGTTATACTATCATTTCATCATAAGAGGTACACGTGAGGTTTTATTGTAATACATGTTTTCTTGCCTATGAGTTGAAAATTACAGCTGACTCAAGAAATAATTGTATTTCCAGAAGGCGGATGAAATTTTTGATGTGGTAATTGATACCATGTCCGGTTACGTTACAGCGATTTGCGCACTGAATAACACGAATAACGCGCAATCGAGTTTTTGTGGAATAGTCTGAGCAAAACAATAGGATAACCAGATGCGAACCACACGGGCAATTGATATAATACACGAGAGTCGATCAATTTTTATCTTTAATAGTACTTTCATCTTCTTTTTTTTTTCTAACGGAATTCAGAACTAAACTAAAGTAATAATACATTAAAATACCTTTCTTGAATAAAAAGAAATTTTTTTCGCTATTTTCAAATCATTAAATGGGTATAAGTTGAACAAAACAGAAAAAAATTAATTAAATACAAATGATTTCATATGTTTGTATATGACATCGTATTATAATTTCTATATTGAATGAAATGTTAATTAAATAATTGTTGGAAAAAGTAAAAGATCGCTCGGTATATTAACACTTACATTTGATCGACGAGTGCTTGTGGACCTTGCATTTTTCCGAGGATGGTCCCGTTTTTACTATTTTTTACCCAGCCGACGATTCCCAATCGCTGACATAATTCTCGTACGTATTTTGTGAAGGAACAACCTACGAGATCGTAGATGCAATTAATATTTGTACATTTTTCTTTATTAATCTTTCGAGGAATATATTTTCCTCGTAGTGGTTATAATGTGTAAGTAAAAATGTAATTATTGATTGTAAATAATAGGAGTATGAATATATGATATATTCGAAAGTAACGTCGAATCGATACAAAGCGATTAAATTTGCTTGCATTTGGAGTGTTTATTACTCAAGATATTAGATGTGTGTATGTCTGTGTATGTGTGTGTGAACGCGGGTGCGCGCGTGTGTGCGCGCGTGTGTGTGTGTTATATAAAAATTATGCATATGCATTATTATGTGTATTATAGTGTTAATTTGGTACACTTTTTCTGTCAAGTGTAAATATTATTGGATTGATACATAAAAGTTTATGTATATCTCTGCTGAGTATATATGATATGAATTATATATATATATATATATATATATATATATATATATACACCTTTATTATAAGATTATAATATATAAGATGTTTCGATTGCATTAACAGTCATTGTATTAATACGTTGAGATCAGAAATGATTCTTTTACTTTGACAGATTACATAATCAAAAAATCAAATATTACTTCATATATGCGTAGAAATTTGGCTGAAATAAATATCGACGCACTAGTCGTGTGATAATTAAATACTCAAAATTAATTTCAATTTAAATATGAGCCCCAAAGGTGGATTTTAAATAACAATCCGTTGCCAAATATGCAAACACGCATACACGCATCCACAGAAATTAATTTATTGAATATAAAAACATGAAATTTAATTTTTAATAAAAAATTTAATTTATTAAAAAATTAATAAAAAAATCAATTGCCTTTTAGTAATAATTCTTTGCCTTATTTTTTCATACCTATATTAAAAATCAATATATTTTTAATTCTTATATTTATATTTTATTCTTATATTTTGTATTTACCAACAATTCCTTTAGTATAGTTGTCACGTGTTTATATTTTTGTTATATTAATATATGAGTTTCATTAATTATTTAATTCATAATTAATTCCATCAAAAAAACTTGATAATCACAATAAGCGAATCAAAGATTTATATATATTGAATAAATTCTTAATCTATTTACGAGTTTTATTTACAATAAGGCTACATAAACTTTTTATTTAAGTACTAACGAAATAACAATTAGAGCTGTATTTGAATTTATTTTTCAATGACATCAAGCGATAATATTCTTTCATTCAAATTTTTTTATATTATATTATGTTTGTATAGGTGTTGTAATATTGAGACTAAGCGAAATCGGTATTTTAGACAGTTTTGTTACGATGATTAAAATATATATTTGTACGGGGAACGTTAGAAAAAATTGAAAGATTAATAAAATAATAAAAAATCTATATAATATCATGCCATAAAATCTGTCATTTATGCATTTAAATTTTTCTCAATTATATCTCTCTCTTATTGAGAATACTTAAATATTTCTGATTATGCGAAGAACATTAGATTAGATAGATCAAATTGGTAAATTAATTGGAAAAAAAATTATACAAATATACAAAAAAGAATTTTTAAAATTGATTAATTGAATCTGAATTTTTTAGTAAAATTATCGGTTTCTTAGAAATCCCTGATACGTGATTAAATTTCATGATAAGAAATCTACATAAGAAAGTTTATCAAAACTGTTTATTTGAAATTTTAAACAAAAAAAAATAATAATAATACACTTTCTTATTGATTAACGTTACTTTTAAAACTATAATAATTAGTTAAAATGGTTATTAGTAAATAAGTATCTCATTATATTAACGACCACTATTATTCTCTATTAATAATTAATAAACCCACTAAAAGATATTTAATATTAAGTAATTTAAGTGACATGATAAAAGATCTAGTAGATAAATTAGAAAAATAAGTTTAAATTCTGTACTTAAAATACAATATAAAGTAATTGAAAATTATAATATGACCTTACAGTTATTAATATTAATTATTATTTTCCATCGGCTAAAATAAGTTTGTCCTCAGAGTCATTAGTTGTAAAGGAGTCCTTACTTTTTATTTGATATATTTTTTTTTTGTTTTGCGTTTTTTTGTTGAAATATTATTTGAATGAATTATTTGGTGATATATTGTTCTGTATTTATAATCAATAAAGGCTGTCGATTAATAAAATAATGAAGCGAAACAAAGTTCGAAGCTATGAGTCAGAGAAAATTATAAAATAAATACAATTTAGCTTTTGAGAGTTTCGAATAGCGTTGACTGACGTCTGATTACATTTTTTTTTTTTTAACAAAACGTTCATTCGGCTCCGCCTATGAGCGGTCTCATTGTGTCCAAGTGTCACAAAATTTTTCTTTTAAAAGTTAAAGAAAGACGAATCGAGTTGTTATCGGATAGATGATCAGTGTTCGCAATATTTATTGTTTCGTTATCGCTCAAGCATCCGATCAAAGTAAGATCAAAAGAGAGAGAGAGAGAGATAGAGAGAGAGAGAGAGAGAGAGAGAGAGAGAGAGAGAGAGAAACTAAGCGAAGCGTATCGTATACGATTCACCTTGTACTTTTCCAAAAACTTCAAAGTCCACGGAGACGAGAGGTTCAGAGGCCAGAGGATCGTTGGAAGCCATGTCTCTCGCGACTTGTTGGCGTATGGCAATGACGGAGAAGGGGAAGAGTTCTTCCTCGACGCGGCCGAGATTCCTAAACTCCTTGGAGTTTCCTCAGATGCAAGTCGTATTTGTTTGGTTTTGTCGAGACACACTGGCGAGTTGTCGCGGAATGAGATATTTTGTTTCGGGCTCTTTTTGGTTTGAAGCGAGCGTCGAGGGTCGTCGTTGGTGCTTCTTTTGCCGCGTCCTGCACAGGCTCGAGGCGTCGATTAAACTTTCGTATCTTCCCCTCTTGTCCCTCTTCTTTCTTTAATAGTCACGTAAGAAGAGTCGAAGGGATCGTTGTTTCACCTTTTCGCGAACACGAGGCTCGCGAACTGATTTGCCTTCGGCGACAGTCCGAACGACCTCGCCACTCTCTTCTCATCGTTACAATAAATATAGACTCCCCACTTGGTGGCCAGCAGCCGATTGGCGATCAATATCGGGAATCAATTGGCCTTCCTACTTTGTTCGCTGGCCTACCGATCTCGCGTTTCCCGCACCTCTAGCACCCCGTGGCGTAGGCAAACCCGCAAATCCCGATGTTTACGAGGTCGCGTGAATTTTTACGAAGTCGCGTGAATTTTTACGAAGTCGCGTGAATTTTTACGAAATTCACGGTTCGACTTTCATTAGTTTAACGTGTCGGCTACTCATATTGGTCTCTCATTAGTTCGATAAAATTTCATTCGATAGTAACGTTTATTATGACATGGAAATTACTATACATAGACCACTATCATTACTACCTATAGGCTGTGAGAAATTATCAAGTTTTTAAATTCTTTATAAATAGGCGTTTACGAGGGTCAAAATAGCACCCGGCAATGACGATTCGTTAAATCATATAAAACTGATGAATGAAAAAGTACGTAATCCAGCGAACTTGGAAAATGTAAGAAAGTTATTGTTTATTAATTCAATAGCTTCGACGTTTAATTGGTGCGACATCCGATTAAGATTTCATTGAGGCGATAAAGCGTAGAAGGGAGATTGGCGATTAGATGGTTGAGTAAATGAATTAATAAAGAGACTCGAGAAAATTGTCCTCTTTACACGGAGAAAGTAGTATTCGTCTCGTCATTATTTGGGTGTAGGCTCTGGTTGAACAATTCTGTCGGGTTTAATTATTGGAGATTTGCAGGTGGGGCATTCTCTCACGTTTACACGATAGTCGCCCGAATGCCCGAAGCGATATCCCCGTCGCGTCATCCCTGGGAATGTGGCTCGGCTGACGGTATCTTCGGCTCTTACGCTGCTCGTAGCCTTCCACGGTGCGTCTGGACACGGTTAAATATAGGCCAGGAGGACGGCCACTCCGGTTCCGTAGGCCCATTCCATTCTTCCCTCATTAGCGGGGGTCAATTAATTATTATGTACGGTAAATTGGCTTGGAAGAGGCCGCGCGGGGGTACGCGCAGGATACGTCCGAAGAGGGAAAAGCTTCAATTCATAAATCTCTCGTATACCCTTCCCACCTCCCCGCCTCCTCCTCATCCTCCTAATCCCCTCTTATACCCCCTTAGCCCCCCTACACAATACCAATACCTATTCCCCGTTCTCCTCTACCCCTCTCCCCTTATCTGGCCCTATCGTATCCATGCATCAACGAGTCTACTCTCATCTCTCTTTCTCTCTCCTACCCGCCTCTATTCTATTTGTTTCGTTCGTGTGTGCGACCAGTGGAGTGGGCGCGAGTGCTCGCGGCCGCATTATCATTGTTACAAACCCAAGGTCCCATTGTGCTCCGTTTGTGTCAGGGTTCGGACGTCACGCGGGGAGCCGACACACTTGGTGCCCTCGATGTCGCGTGCTGGCGCGGCTCGGGTCTCTTGCTTTTGCTCTTGTTCTCTTTCGCCTGTCGGCCTCTCGCTTTCTCGCGGTCTTCGAATTCGTAAATTGAGATCGGCGCTCGATCCCCCGGGCCTCGCCAGCGTCCAATCGATCCCTTCAAGCTGCAGCTTCCGAGAAGGGGCGAGGTATTGAGGTGTTGCGGAACGGGACGGGGGGTGGGGGTGGGGTGGAAGAGAGGTTAAGTAATCCGCACTATTCGGGGATTTGGATTTTTGGTTTCGGAGCCTCCGGGCCACCTTGACCTTACCATAGCTACGCGTCAGACGCGCACGAGAGCAGCTCTTTTCACTAGGTTGACTTTACGTAGAATATTTATTCGCATTCGTGTTAAAAAAAAGTCACCCTTCCCGCTTAGAATTTACAATTAATAATGCCCCTATAATTCTCAAACTCTCTTTATTCAAATTGCCCAAATAAATTATTCTTCATTTATCTTTTATAATTATCTCGATTATTAATACTTTTTGGAGATGGATAAATAGTAAGAGACACAAGCGATTAAGATTTTCATTATTCGTTTATTGTTGTCAAAAAATAATTTCATCCTTTTATCCACTGTGAAGTTGATTTAAAAGCATACATTGAGCAGATCGCAGGTTAATCGCACAAATATATCAGAATAATGTCTTCGTCTGCTTCAATGCCTTATGATCGGAACAACTGAACAAGCTTTATGTCGCATTAAAGTCGAAGGGTAATGATCGTTTGCCATTGGTTGGAACGGTCCTCGCTTGGGACGTACTTTCAAGTCGAAAAAGGATTTTTCCCGAACGTGGAGTGGAAATCTGAGTAGCTGCGTGGCATCAATGATCTAACGATGGCGGATCATCATAGCGAGCGAGATTAGTCGCGTCAATATAATTGTAGGAGAGCGATGAACTTGAAAAGACGCATTCGTGCCCGCATTTGCGAATGTAGTTCACGCGCGCATTGACATAGAGACACTCGAGCGTCTTCAGAGTCAAAATTAATTATTATTTTATACATGTAACATGCATATATATATATATATATATATACATATTTATATAGATATACGCGTAAGTAATATTATGAAATATTATGTTGAATACATTGATGCAACATATACGCACTTGTATGGGAACAAATACACGTGTACCCTATCCTATTCGTTCGAATATGGTTATTTCACATTTTTGCAAATGTGTTGGTTCGTTCGTGCGTATATGCATGCATTTACATTTAATGCCCGAGGCTTAAAAGTGACTCCTCTTATTTCATTTTTTCGCGATATCATTCTTTCTCGCATTAAACGACAAACTGTACAGTGTATCTGTAATAATAAATAATAGTACGTTTTATAATTATAAATTATAATACATTTTATAGTGATTTGATACAATATTTAAAAAAACGCAAAGGAAATTTCGTTAATACAGAAATTATTATTGTTTAACCGGATCTGCTTAAGTGATTTAATTTGCCTGAAATACTAATTTTTTCGGATGAGGGAATGAGAAGGGACATTTCTGTATTAATGAAATTTTTATTAAGTCGGATATTTTATTCTCAGAGTATATGTACGTTACTAGTATATACATTTTTATGAGACAGTATTTGAGTGTTCATGCTTCATGAAAAGATAATAATTATCATTATAGGCTAAGGAAATGCAATTTTTTTATACATAAAAAAGAAACCGCATTCTTTTATATTTTTCAATGTTTCGTATTGGTTAAAAGTGAATTTGCTCTTTAATAAATTTTAAATATGTCGCGCAACAGTTAAATATTTAACTTTCATATCGTTTTTATTTTTAATCGTTAAAGAATTTTATATATTTCTTTCGCATAAAAATATTTAATATTATAATGATCATTACACTTTGTCGAATTTCAGTCCTCACAAATAACCGAAAAGTCTATATACATTAAAAAAAATAGGGGGAGGAGGGCTAAATTTTATCATATAATTTTCATAATTTATTGAATTTTACTTTTTAGATGTATATTTACTATAGTTTTCGATATTTTACATTATCTGCATACCTATTGAAACGTAGACATTGCTGTCGTCATAGTTAAATTCTTTCACAGCCCTTCGCAGTATAACAACCATCACGTAAAGTGTTTGACATGAAAACGTGCATTCTTTTTGTCGATGTATCATATATTAAATTATACTTTCTTTGATTCATTTAAAAAGAAAAGAGAGAGAGAGAGAGAGAGAGAAAGAAAAAAAGAAAAAGAAAAGAAAAAAAAAGGAAAAAGAAAAGAAAAAATTTCCTAAATCGGCATCGTATATACTACGTTTCGTTGGATTATACATTTCTTTTCCGTTATGTCCCTCGCAAATCAGTAATAACGTCGTGTGAGTGCAAAATTTAAATTTGCACATGTGTATAAGTATTTAGTGTATATTGCGTAAAAACGTGCGTGCCTCGCCAATACTCACGTACCACTGCACGCAAGCACACGCGTGCACGCACGTATACACATGTCACACGCATACACACGCGCACAAGGAACAATCACTAATTACCGATGCATAATTTTAGAAATTCCGTCACTATATTATCCTTGTCTTTTATACTGCATTACCAATCGCAATTACTTAAGAAGTACCTGTATTTTCCTTGCAATTTCTCAATAATTTCTTAAGTATTCGCATTTGGATCGCATGTCACTGTAAACGAGCATTCGTTTTTAATAAGCACAAGCACTGAGAAAAGCTTCCGAGCGACACAGACATTCGGGGCACGAGTAGTTTCCTTTCTCCTCTTGGTGAAGAATGTGCCGATATGCACAGTTGGACATCAAGTAATCGATACATTTATCGATAGCCGTCCACGACATGATGATCGCGTCATCATAAATATGGCGGTTCTCGAGTGTTCGAAAACGAATGCCTTTTGAAATTCATCTCTTTCGTGGCTAATGGAATCAGCCAAGTATTTATAGAGGGATGGAAGGCGACAATGGCAGAAAAGCTAAAGGGAAGAGAAATTAAATAACGTCGGGGCTATCGATTGGCGGGCTCGTCAAGATTGCTTGGGCCGCTCAGACGAGAGACTCGAGGTTGGTGACACCCGCGGAGTATAAGGCGCTGCTCGCCGTCTCCTTGACACCCTGCTCGCTCCGCATCGCCAAGTCCCGGGAGGGCACGATCAGGTTCCGCCGGCACGCCTCCTTCTTCTCGCGCTCCACCTACAACCATCCACCCACTCCTTAGGTTTCTGCAATTTAAAACTGGCATCGTCCTCGAAGTTTTCCCGCGAGAACGAGGTGTTCCCATAACGTATTAACGACCGCTCGACGCGAGCACCCTTCCTACGCGGCCTCGAAACGTCAGATTCACAAATGGAAAAAAACTCGGTCGAGCATTAAAAAAAAATCGAAGCCTCGCCTTTTCACTCGCGAACTAATTTACTTTCATAAGCTTAGATTCATCGGATGCGCGATAGTTTCGTACAAGAATTTCTTTTTCAGCATTTTCGAGTATCTTGCAACTCTTCAAGTTTCAATAAATAATAATGCTTGAAAGAGTGAGAGCCAAGCGTAAAGGGACACGTGAAAGTGTCGCGTTTATTACAGCCTCGCCAATCACAAACGAACGCGTTTATCGTTATCCAAGGATGCAGCGAGTCTGGTGCCGACGAGTATAGTATCGTTATCGAGGGTTCGCGAGTGTCGAGAGGATGTCCTTCGAATGATTAAAAAGGGATGAAAGTCTGGGCGAGACAGTGAGAGACACCAATGAGCTCACCTTGTAGAAGAGTCGGAGGTAGTGGCAGGGGAAGACAACGCACTTGCCGGCCTCCTCCTCGGCGTCGATGTAGACACCGCGCACGAGGACGGAGTTACTGCAGTTGAGTAGCACGAGGAAGATAAAGCAGCCAAAGTGGGTGATCCAGCAGGAGAGCTTGGGATCGTCGGGCAGCAGCCAGAGGTCGAGGATGTTCCAGATGCCGCGCCAGACGTTCACTGTGCCGACGAAGCTCAGCAGGAGGAAGCCGTCCGCGGCAACGAGACGCGCGAGGCCCGTGAGTCGCGAGCACGTGTATCGCATCAGCGGCTGCAGGGAGAACGTTACCGCGACGATAGCGTAGCCCAGGATCTACGTGAAGGCACACGTCATTGCATTCACCTATTGCAATATTATTTGGAGTCCTGACCTTAGCCTACGCGTTCGCGGGCTTTGCCAAACATTTCGCTCCCCAAATCTCGCGCACACTGCCATACGCATGCACGCATACAGAAATAAAATTTACAACACATCCACAGAGAGCAACGAGAGAGATAGACAGACAGACAGACAGACAGACAGAGAGACAGACAGACAGAGAGAGAGAGAGAGAAAGTGTTAAACAAATTTTTTTTTATCTTAACTATATTTATACATTACTTTTGTGTGCGTGCGTGAGTACGCTCGTCATTAATTATTCTTGAATTAAAATCATAGTTGCTTGTAAAAGTTTTTATGCTATTCCAGGGATCTGTTAAAGAATCAACGTTTCGATAGCTTCTCTGACTGCGTAATAGATTACTCATGTATGTATTAATATGTAATTCTTTTAATTAGGAATGACGATTGGCATTTGTTAGAAATCTGAATTACAGTGTATGATACTTCAAATTTGTCAAGTATTAGAGAAATAGAAGAGGAATAGAAATCCTTTGAAAATTGCTTTTAAAATTTAATTGCATTGGAATATTCTCAAACTAAATAGAATATTTGGAGGACGAGGTAAAGTGGGAGCTATAATGAATAATTGACGGATAAAATATTTATTTATATACGTAGTCAAGTGAATCGGTGCACTTTTTGAACTTTATTTGGCGCGGTGAGAAAAAACAGAGATCGTACGTATTATATGATATTATGTCGTAGGCGGGGAAGTGAACGTCAGTCTGTGGGAGAATGTCAAGGAAGAATCCTGTCCTTCCTGGTGCCGTTTAACGCATCAAGCTTCTTTAACCAACAATAATATAACGGTTTTATGATAATATACATCGTATAGTTTAAGAATAAGCGTTCGACAGAGTAAATAAATATATGTAAATATTGGTGTTATCTAAACGAAGGTAAAATTATTAATAGCAATTATGATAAGAAAACGAGAAAAATTGTGTCAAGAACTAGACTTACAATGATATTATCATATAAAGTTGATATTCTATGAAAATGAATAATTAAGCTTTATTAAAAAAAAGTAAAATAAAAAAAAAGAAAAAAAAAATAATTGCAATATTTATGAAGATAATTGTAATCGCGTTAAAAATGATTTTATCATTAAATTATTTTATTATTAATAGATGTTATTCATAAATAAAAATATAATAAATAATAAGTTAACGATTGCTTCTTTGACTTAAGAAGTTAAAACTAATTTCTGTATATTCAACCAGAAGGTAAAGATAATTGTTCCCATTATAGTTGATAATTTTAATAAATCGAAATAATATAGGGATCGAGGGATTCTTCGAACGATTAAATATTTTATAAAAAATTATTTGTGCTAAATTTTCAATAGCACCTATGAGCGTAAGATCATATAGGTTAATATATTTTTTAATTTTATTTCAATTGCATCTATTTAATAAGAAATAGGAAGCCCGTGCGTATTCAGTTATCAATTAAACCTAAATTAAGATAGTTGAGTTTGAAGAATAAGCTTTTCAACGATCAATTATTATTGGATATTAAATAAAAGTTCCTTATCTCATAGAAATATCTTATTGACTCAGGTGAACAATATGTTTCCATTAGCTTTAAATAAAATCATTTAAAAAAAATTGCCCACATTGAATATATTATTCATTTATTTCATATTAAGATCATTCGAATAATTCAAATTTGTTAAAAATAATGGTAAATTTGTACTGTAGAAAATATAAATGTGACAATCGTATTGGACGATATTCATTATGGGTGTATATTTTCTGAGCTATGAATTTATATTACTAATACTTACGGAAAAATAAATTGTCAAACACAAAGAATGAAATGCATATTGACAAGATGTTTAAAGGAAATAGCTCTTTTGGAACAACAACTTTTGGGAGAGAGAGAGAGAGAGAGAGAGAGAGAGAGAGAGAGAGAGAGAGGAAGAAATCGTTGTACAGAAGCAAGTATTTCTTTACAAAATCTTCTTTCTGAATTGGAGAAAATGAGTCGAGATAGCGACATGATGAACGCGAATGTGAACATCTCAATTTAAGTAGTAACGCGGTTCTCGTGGATACGTGTGAAAGTCTTACCAGTCGGTAATGCGTCTCTCTCTCTCTCTCTATCCGCCTCGAAAGAGCTCAGTGTCAAGGGCATCCTCGATCCCTTTGGTCGTGCTTAGTTAACGTACAAAATCCGTAAGCCTTTAAGGCCGTAAGGCTGATGATCAAGAAAGACCCCCCCCCCCTTAACAACTTCTCCCTTCTCCCAGTTTTTCGAGTAGACAAATAAATAAGAAGTTCTTGCGCACGTCGTCAATCACAAGCAATTGAGAATAATAATTAATTATAGAAACCAAGTTGAACGCCGGTAAAATCGGCCTCAGCCACGTTCGTTAACTCCTCGTCTACAACGATCGAGTCCGATCAGAATTTTATTGCGTATGAATTCATAGAGCTACGAGCTTTTGCTCGTTAGTTATGGTATTGTTCTATCTCTTCTTTATGCTGTTTTCATTGCTTCCGGAAACGTTTGATGGCTACTCCAGAGCCAACTTCGTGCCTCTTCCCGTTCGCTTAATTAGCCTCGCGATCTCTGTGCCTCTGAATAGATTTTCTCGGCAACAATAATTATTGGACTTTCGAGAAGGAATATATTATGCTTATCAATTAAAATTAACAGTATGTCCGGGCGCATACGCTACAATTAAAAAACTTGAATTTCGGCGCGCGATTGTCCAATTCAACTGTTTATCCTTCTTCTCCCACTTTTCTTTCCGATAATCGAATAAACGTTGTTTGCGTAAGCTCAATGACGTTAATTATTGAAAGTTTTACATTAGTTTTAGTAGTAATGTTAGCAGTCAGTTGCTCGTACAATATTTGAATGAGCGTTTTCAATGTACAAATAGATTTTCGCGCACACACGCATGCACGCACGCACGGACGCATATACGTATACAGAGGCACGTTTACACGCAAGCCGCAAATGCACGACAAACAAATAAACAAACAAACAAACACAAATACAAAACATACAATTTAGTTAAGCAAGAGAGTAAACATTAAAAAAAAAAAAAAAAAAAAAAAAAAAAAAAAATTCAACGGTTAGCTATATTTTCACAGTTTAGTTAGTTACATTTTCACAATTACTAAAATAATTATATTTTTATATTGTACGACGTTGATCCGTAAATTTTAAGTTGATTCTGAAAAGTAGGATAAAAAAAATTAAAGAGTACGCGACATTTAATATTATGAGGATACAACAATGAAAATTTTAACCGACCCAGAAGCGAACTTCGAGGGTTATATGCACTTCATTCGACATCGTTTAACTAAATTGTCTTGTACTTCAATTAAGAAGTAAGAAAATAGTCGCTTATTTGTCAAATGTTTAATCATCTCACAATCCCTTTTCTTTTGCATTAAATGTTTCAACCTTTTTGTTCTCTCGCTCTCTCTCTCTCTCTCTCTCTCTCTCTCACGCTCTCTCTCTCTCTCTCGCTTTACCTTTTTACTGCCCAATATTATATCAGTTAATTAAATAGTAATTCGCTTCATTTTCATCTACGCTTTTTACTTAAAACTTATCAAGTTATAAGTATCGCTCATATACATTAAATAAAATACGAAAACATACTTTTAGGATATTCAAGTTAAGAATATTTTATATTAATTTGTCAGGCATATCATCTAATTAACGGGATACTATTTATTTCTATTGACATTTTCGATGATGCTTTTTTCATTAATATTAAAATTTCTTCTTTTTTTTTTATATTATTAGGATTTTTTTATTTCAATCATGACAAATCGTTTTAATCTATATGTTATAAACTTTAAGTTACGTAAAGTAATGAATAACTTTTATTGTATATCATGCTTTGGAATTAAAAATAATGAGTAAATTATCGTTTTTTAATTAGCAAATACATTTTCTTGTGTTTCTTTTTTAAATAGATAAACTAATCAATATAAATTACTATGCTATTTATGCATACAGATATGAATGGTACCAAAATTAGAATCGTAACGAGCTATAAAATAAATTGCACAGCTTGAATTCGGATAATCAATACTTTATTACTATAAAATATAGCTAATAAATATATGTCGAATATTCATTTTTTAAGTCTTACATTGTATCTATCACTATCATTAATTCATCAATTTGTTAATTAATTTGATATTTTTATTTTGACTTCAAATTTCTATCGTTATTATGTAAAAAACTTATAGAGTATATTTCAATAATTTTTATGAAATATTTCAATTTTGTCAGATCTTTTATTTATGTTGGAGATTACTTTTTTCCTAATTCACTCACTTCGTTCGTAGATGATAATGAAAACAATAAAGATTTCTTCCGAAGATAACAATATTTAAAAAAAAAAAATATTTACAAATTTTATCGATTATTTTTTTACCAATCACTTATTATTTTTGTTGTCTTATTAATATATTTCATGATAAAATAAGACGTTTAGCTGAAATCATTGACATAAGTTTTTCGTTAATAGTATTACGTCATTGTGATAATAGTGAAATAGTATTTAGCAAAACCGAAAATGTAAAATGAAATTATTGATCGGAATTATAGAGGCCAGGAAGACTTGAATCCTTTTCCTTAGTAATTATATTATTGTAATATAATTAATTAACTTCAACATTAAATGCTTGTACAATGTAAAGAATAGAAACGAAAAAAAAGTTAAATTAAAAATATCTTCTTATATATCTACGAGTATTAGTTTAAAGGTAAAAAACTCATTAACTTACGAGAGAGCCAATAGCCGAGTGTTCGCGATTTTCTGGGAACAGATAAAGATCGAATAGCACCCAGGCACCCCTCCAAACAAAAACTACGAGAGTTCCAATAATTCCAACGCTGAATGCGCAATCGAGAATGTAGAGTGACCAGTCCCTCGTATTCTGAAAAAAATTCTTTATCAAGCATTCGACCAGTCATATTTGATCCTTAATGCTATTGGAATTAATAAAAAGGATGCCAATTTAACATTAAATAAATCAATTGGAATCAATCGGATATCAACCTTATTCCCTTTCATTACTATTTACACATTTAATCTTTAATGTATAAAATTGAACAAAACATGGAATAAATAAAACTGTAACATTGTGGTTGTAGTATTATTTTGCAAAAAAAAAAAAAAAAAAAAAACAACGATTGACTACATTTTACTTGCTTTATTGAAATGACTAGCTTATATTACATATATATAATACAAATGAGAAGTTGATTGCTAAAGGTTGATAATGTTGCAGTCGACTCATGTATTTTAGAGTCCCCTGTTTCTCTATACACGATAAAGAAAATTTTTTAGTACTTATAAATAAAATTTTATTAAAAACTCTTAATTTTTAGTAATATTTATCACTGAATTTTAGTAAGATTTCTACTCGGAAATATTAGCATCTATCAAATATATTATTCAACAATATGCTTTAATATAGCCATCATATAATTTGTATAAGAGAATTTTTATTAACTTTGAAAATGAAATGTCTTTTATTTAAGAAGACATAATAATTTCTCTTTTACCTAATAAACTCCAGAATATATTATTGCATTAGATATTTTATTAAAGATTAATATTAATGATAATAAGTTAGCTACATCTACAATTACAAAATAGCTGTATTGTAAAGTAGTAGTGTAAAGTTTGTATAAAATATATTCATAATGAAAGAACAATTATATCATTGAAATACTGCTAATATTAAGAAATCACCATTCCTAATTTTTAGTCATTAAAAAGATCTTATTGTTCTTAAAATTTGTATTTTTAATGAGAAAGAAAATTGTTCTAATTAAAAAAAAAAAAAAAGAAAAAAAAGAAAAGGATCGAATATATTAATTATTAAATTAATTAATGAATTTTAATAATCAATTAACTATTCATTGCTGTAGGCAATATTTTCTTTCGGTTCTACATTTAGTGAATTTTATTTATAATTCAGATTATTGTCTTGATATAGAAAAAATGGTTTTTGAAACGAGGCATCTTAAACGGATATTCTTGTGTTTAAGCATGAAGTAAGGAAAGCTGATTTCAGCAATTAGCAAGAGACGGTAATAGGTTAATTGATTAAAAGATAATGATAGTGCCTTAAAGGAGTGGATAGACAAGCGAATGACAAGAGATTGGGAGAGACGTAGGTGGGAGGGAGTCGAGGAAATGAATTCAGAAAAGAATTGAAATGACGTGCAGCCGTGGAGACACGTGCGTTGCGCGGGCACATGTACAGTGTGCAGCGCACGCACACTATTACGTGGGGCAAAAGCTCGTACGCTCTTCTGGTCGTCGATCGCGGGGGAGTCTCAGGCCGGAAACTAAGCTTACGTGCAGTGACCGCTCGATGCCGAGCTCGAAAGCGGGAAAAATGCATTTGTAAGTACATATTATTGATTGATCGGTTAGGATTCGTCGCTCGTCGCGCGATTCTATAATTCAACTTGCAGCACATGTCAAGAGCACACGCACACATGTGCACCCTCGGCTCCGCATTAGAGGAACTCAGTTATTTTCATTCTCGGTATATTGTCAACGACTCTGCCTTATTTGTTGTTGCTGCTGCCGCTGCTGTCGTCGTCGTCGTCGTCGTCGTCGTCGTCGTTGCTATTACTATTATTACTTATTGTTACTCATTATTATTAATACTATTATTATTATTATTATTGTGATTTTTGTCATTGTTGTTGTTGTTATTGTCGTCGTCGTCGTCGTCGTTGTAGTCGTCGTCGTCGTCGTAGTCGTTGTCGTAGTCGTCGAAGAATTTAAAAATAGCAGGATGTCGTGGAGAATCACCGGAAATTGCAGTTTACGAATCAAGTTATTCGAACGAATTGAAATCTTTTCATTTGGGGATATGTGCCAGAACAAGTATGTCAAGTACGTTTGGCATTTTGCAATGCATCTCTCTTTTATTTTCTCAACGGAATTTCATATTCTGCTTTAACAAAAATTCTCCCGTCTTGAATCGTTCGTACGTTCGTCCGAACGCCATTGGGAAAAGTATCGCTAATCGACAATTGTAATAAGGATTTGCGCTGCCAACGCAAGTTCTTGCCGAATGAATAAATTAATGACAATGACGTCGTGTCTATTTACAAATCACCAATGCGATAAAAAATCTCGATAAGATTCTTTATACCGACTTCTTACCTACGTAATAGATAAGTACTGGAATTTTCGATTAAAAGCTCTCTATTAGGTTCATTGGCGCCAAACGCCACAAAATCAAGATTTCCATTAATCAATGCGTGGCAATGTATCGCGATAAGAAATTAAAAAAACAAAAAACAAAAAAAACACCGTCGCTACGGAGCTTTGTTTCAGCTTTATCCCGAGCTATATTATTATTAGTCAATGAATAAGCGAATGACTCTCCTTGCTTCTAATCGTCTTTTTACTTTGATGCATTTGATGAATGCCGCTTCCTCGAATTATCCATAATATTGGCATTTTAGTCGAGTGGTAGGGAGAAACATGGTCGTACGTCGCGCAATATGTTACGAGCAAGGCGAACAAATATATCGAGTTGCGAACAGTTCGGATAATTAAATGCCGAAAGAAGCGTTTGTCGTGAATAAGCCCTCAATTCTGAAAAATGGAGCTTGCTAAGCCAAGCACGTAATCATCCGCTTTCCTTATTTATCGCGGTAGCTCGGTGTGCACGGGTCTATGGCTCCGCTGGGGAGGGGATACGAGCAACGGTCGCTCTTTCTATGGGAAAACGAAGCCGCGTGTCACAACACGAACACGTGGATCGACGGCGGCTACGGGCGTGGGCGGTGATGCTGGGGTCGTTATCGTAAGGGCGATATACGCACTCGGGGAGAAAAGCGGAGCCGGTCACTTACGTTGACTCGGAATAGAGTGGGCACCTCGAAGTAACCGGCGAACGCGTCGAGACTGATGGCAAACGGGGGCGCGGAGATGTTCCTCAGAGTCCTCATAATCGCCAGCGCGAGGAGGCTGACGCAGGTCGTGGTGAATACGGTGCTAAAAGTGTGCTCGGTGTATAGGTCGAGGGCCTGCCAGGCGCCCCGCCAAGCATTAACGCAACAGAAGCCGAATATCGCGGTATAAAGCCTCGAGCCGAGGTAGAAGACGAGCCGATTCTTGTCCGGGTGCAGACACTCGTCGAGTACGTGCTGAGCGAGATTGAAGCTGAAGAGGCCGCAGAAGCCAATCAGTATGGAGGTCAAGCTGCTAAGCTCCGCGTCCTCCGGATATATGTAGAAGTCGCTGAGGCCCCAGGTACCGCGCCAGTAGCCGACGACCGCGGGCCCGGCGATCGTCGCGGAGAATACGGCGTCAAGGACCGTGAGCACGGTGTAGTGGATGCGCGAGCTCGAGGTTTCACGGCGATGGCCGTCGAGACGGTCGCTCGGACTCGCGTGCAGCTCCACCATCCTCCAGTCTGGCGGATACTCGCGATGGGCCTGCTTGGGTTCTCGCTGCCGTTGCTGCCGATGATGCCGATGATGGCGATGCTGTTGCTGATGCTGATGCGAGGCGGACTTGTCCTCAGTGGCGTTGCCCATTCTCAGGCATTATCGCTTTGAGCCGTTCACGTCGGCGCCCGAACGCGCTAAAAACAACAATGGGGCGCAGGACTCGGCCGAGCCCTGGACTCGGCGAGGCTCATCCCGATAACGGCCCCCATAGCCCCTTAATCTTTTAGTTCCTTGGCCGGTTGGTCGCCGAGCCTCGATCCGTCGCGGCTTCCTCCCGGAGCTCTGCTCGTGACTCGCGCAACTGCTCGAGCAACGGATGAGCCACTGCGAGGCTTCGGCCACGGCTATCTTTTATCAACTGTTGAGCGCGGACCAACACCATCTCGCTATCAAGTCGAGCACGGAGCATCGGTCTCTCTCTCTCTCTCTCTCTATATATATATATATATATATATATATATATATATACATATATAGACACATACACGCGCATACATGCACACTTTATCTCTCTCTCTCTCTCTCTCTCTCTCTCTCTATCTATCTATCTCTCGCTCCCTCTCGTCTGCCTCATCGGCTCGCATACTCATGTCAAAGCGATGACAGCAGTGTTCCACTACGTTACTCCATTCCCTTCTACTTGTCCCCTGTACTCACATAATGCGTAGACGCGTCCCTCTGGATATGTGAATGTACAATGCACAGAGCATAACAAGAGAGAGACAGAGAGAGTAAGAGTAAGCGAGAGAGAGACGGTGGTACCGATGAAGAATTGTGTGTGACGGGGTCCCTGCCAAGCACCTCCCGTTCGTACGAGTGCGATGAGCGCCTAATAATCGTCGTGAGCCCAATTATACTGCACGCCTCACTCACATTGAATTGTTACAGGACGTAGGTAGTATAGAAACAGATAGATAGATAGAGAGATAGATGGAGAGAGAGAGAGAGAGAGAGAGAGAGAGAGAGAGAGAGGCCATGTGCGCGTGTGTGTGACATTCGAACAAGACGGCAGTCGCAATGAAATGTCAAGATTAAGACTTTTTACGGTGTATGTAAACTTCAAGGCCTTTGCATTTATTTACAAGACTGATCTTCCACCATAAGTTAAACTTCTGACTTATGGATCTGTCGATTAATTGATCTTGCCATCGATATTATAACTACTTATAACTATTTATAACTTATAGTCCAGCGAGCATTAAATCATCGATTTATACTTTTATCAACGTAATAATTTAATTTTAAAAAGATATTAATTGCCATTTTATAATTATTTTTTAAAATAAATAATCATAACACACTAATGTTGACAGCACACATCTACAAGAGTAATAATAATTTTAGTAATAATAAGTGCAATCACACCGTTAGATATAAAGCAATTCATTGTATAAAAAAATTACTTTAACGCATCCATTTAATGAATTACTATATTAATAAAAGTAAATTTGATTTTGCTAAGGATAATTTTAAATTTTATTTAATTAGATAAAACTTTTGTGTAATATCTCCTCAAGGATTTTAGAATACAAGTATAATTAAAAAAAAAAATAAAAAAAATACAATAAGTTTTTTTATTAATATGGATTTAAAAATAGTCAAGTTTATATACACTACGATTTGAAATAAAGTATTACTTGCATAAAAAAAAAGATAGTGTCTCAAATCTATATCTTTAAAACTTTTATGACGGATTATTTTGATTATATACATTTTACATATACAAGTTTTACACATACACTGTTTCATAAAAATATATGAATGTAGAAATTCAATGTAAGGAAACGTTTTTCAAATGAACTTTTTTGCATTAAAATTGTTACCATAACAAAAGAGTAATAAGTTTTGATTATATAATTTTCACCATAATTACTATGTTTAAGTTTGATAATTTTTTAATAGAAAGATACTCTAAATCGCCTAATGTTTACATTATTATTTTAATGTCGATAATTAGATAATATTAATTGCTTATGATATAAAATTATAAAATAGATGTTTATGCTTAATAATGATAAATTATAATTTTAGGGAGGAATTTATAATTTTTAATTGTTGGAGCTTAAAATAATAATTTATTAATTACTTTTTTATAATCTTTCATATTACGGAAATCACCATTTATTGCAACAACAATTTTTATTAGCAACCGATTTTTATTAGCTATTATAACAGTAATATATTGAAATAAAAAAAATATAAAATAAATAAAAAAAAAAAAAAAATATGGAATATTTTTAATAAAAGCTAAATTTTTTACTTAATATTTTTCTACATATGGTTGTAATGGAAGTATCGCATTGTTTACACAATTATCAAAATATTTACCAGAGTTTTGTTAGAATTTTAATAAGAATACATTGAAAGTTTATCAGAGATTGCTCATAATACTAGAGGAATTTTGTCCATTTTCTTATCTGAATATTCTAAACAATGGAAGAAAATTAATAATAAATATATAAATTAAATTTAGTAAATATTATTATTTATAATAGATATGTCAACGTTTTTTAAATTAATAATAGATAGAAGCATTGCAATAACATATGGTTTTTGAGGCATAAAATAGATTAAAATGTGCTTGGATATAAACCACAAAGATAGTCTTGAATTATTGTCAAGTTGAGAGAAAATCATCGAATATAACCACAGTCACATTGATAACGATGATTCTAATCGGCGCTGTGCTTTTATAAGGCGAAGACTTTGTAATTTTGATTGACGATTAAGTCAAATTTCATTTCTACGATTTTAGCTTTTGACTCATTATCTTGGTATATTAGTCGATGATGCAGATCACAGAAATTTATTATTATGGTAACGAATTCACGGAATCACTTTGACTTGTAAAATCTTAGAGAAAATATTGTAAAATAAAATAATATTTTTGATTTCCTTAATGAGAAAAGATATTTATTATCATTTCGTATAATTGGGCTAGAATTTAGATTTGTCTAATTATTTCTAAATAGTTTTTTCAAACTACTACTTCTCTTTATACACTTATCACTCTATATTAAATTAGTATATAAAAATCAAATAATCAAAAATATGTAAAAGTAAATAAATAATATGATTAAGCTAAGATATTGTTACTAACTATTAACGTATTTTCTATTCATCATTCGAAAAGTCTATTAAAAAAAAAAAATAAAAAAAAAAAATTAAAAAAATAACACATCGGTTTTGAATATTAATTGTCATAAAGTAAACAAATAACATAATGTATTGAATGCACTTAAGCAAATTTTACTCAAAGTAAACTATAATCAAATTTATATAATATAAAATTAAAAATCAATATTAAAATATATACTCTCAAGCTGTTGGATAATTTTCTTTTAAACATATTTTTTATTTTCCAAATTAATTCTACACCGATTTTCTATAAGCTTTATCATATAATTTTCTTCAAGTAAATTAAGATAAAAATAATAAGATTATAAATTAGTCAGTGGACGATATCGTGTACATTAATTTAATATATGCAAAGTCTCTCGTTTATGCTTGTAATTAATTACTACTTCTACATATAGAGAAATTCAATGAATTATAATAATTAGGATAAACAATATAATTCAGACTATTTTATTATATTTTCATTAACATTTAATTATTTTTTTTTTTCACAGATTTTTTAACACATCTACAATGTTTGACAATAGTCCATAAAAATTAATTTATTTCACATATTATTCATTTGTTTTTAATATAATCGAAGATAAATAAATGAAATAAAAAATAAAATTAATCATAACAAAATTATTTGAAAAAGTTTCGAAATCATTTATAGTAATTTAGTAATTCATTTTATTGAATTTATAAAATGAATAATATGTTGTAAGAATATAAATTAAAATGTTTTTAGTTTTCTTTGCTTTAAATTCAAAATAAATCAAGTTTAAAAAAAAATAAATAATTTTTTTTAAGAAATGAAATGGTGAATTGTGAAATTAAAAGAAAAAATAAAAATTTTCAAATGCTATTTTATTTTTCTTATTTTCTATTGTAATGGTTAAATATATATTGTCATTGATATTTTAGATTTAAATAATATTATTAAAGAAAGAGTAACTCATAATTTACTTCTTAATATCATCATAAAAATAATTATCTTCTGTAATTATTTATATTTACTGCAAAATAAATTAAGAAAAGTAAATATAATCAATATTAGTTTTTTTTATTTGAGAATTTTCTTTAGATCAATCGAAATTCTTTGTGTACACGGATTTTGCAAAGTCAAGGCGAATGTCTAAAAACTTTTGTGCGAACATTTTAATTTTTATTTTTACAGCGTAATTGATAATAAATTATTAAATAATTTTTATTGTTTTATGTTATTTTAATTAATTTATATTGTTCCGTTACAATAAAACGATTAAATTTTTATTGAAAAGCATTCGTTAACGAAATCTTTAAAATATTGTTTTGTAAAGAAATATTTTCTTTAAATAAATTCAAATGTATGTTAGATCAAAAATATATTATATAAATTATTTTAATAGGTAAATTTTTAATATGAATTTTCAAGTTTGTAAATATTACGCGATACGCAAATTAATTAATTTTATTTTCATATAATTTGTCTTTATCATTCATACAATCTGTAAAATTTTAAGTCTAAATGATATTATTTAATATAACAATAAAAGATTATTATTTTAAATAATTGAAAAAACGTTATTCCACTTAGTTCTTTCGTATGATGATGGGTTAGAGAGAGAGAGCGAGAGAGAGAGAGAGAGAGAGAGAGAGAAGAGAGGGTCGAGTCAAACTAATTTAATTTTAGCACTTTTGTCAACGGTTACTGCTTCATTTAAGTATCTCTGTATCATACATGCAGTCGCGCATGCTTAGATATTTCTCTCTAACGTTCTTTCTGAGATTGCTATTTGCTTTTTTTTCTTCTTGCACATGGTGAGTCGAGGGCTCGTTTGACCAAGGACGAGTATTCAGTTCGAAAGAGTTGTACGAAGGCGGAGCAATTGGCTCGTGGCTGTTTTCCCTTCCAGTGAATTACATAGCGTGATTCGCTACCTTGAGATCTGATTTTTCTACATGAATGATGTTTCCTGCTTGGCTGAATTCCGTCGTTGCTTAGCTTTTGTGCCGCGTGCACGTAGAGTCAGACGCTAATCGACACCTTTTTGTCCTCCAATTTAGCTTCGGTTTCAGGCCAATCTTCTCACCTCGGCCAGCTAAGCCTCGCAAATGCGTCAATTTTCCTTGTCATTCGAATTTGCTTCGTCGCTCAATAAAAAAAAAATAATAAAATTCTCTATATTGACTATGCAGGTGCGTAAAAAAGGATAAAAAATTATGAGTTTGGAGACGAAAGCTTATTAATAAGTACGAATTAATTCGAGGATTGGCAGATTTGTCAATTATTTTATCACATTCTCACAGTATATTATTAATAATACTCATTCGATTGTAAAATCTGTTTAATTATATATTTCAATATTAGCCTTAGAATCAATATTGGATTGCATCGATTCCAGAGGCTTTATCAATTGAATAAGTAAAATTTTATTAATGCACTTATGTATTCATGTTCTATAGAATTAAATTGATTAGAAGTGCATAATTGCCATTTGCACATTTTGAAATGTTCGATTGCATCGATATGAGTACGCCGTTATTCTACGAGTAAATGTAAATTCATATAATCGATACTTTAATTGAGAATATTTATGATTTTATTATGCATATGTTTTTGTTATGGCGTATGATTGTTGCTTAACGTACAAAATAAGCCGAAACTTACGTACTTCAATACTTTTGCTTCTATTGAGTACAATAATATTTGTCTTTATTGCTAAGGCTATAGGTAACCTTAATGATAACGTGTGCTTTTTATCGGTTACCATTTTATGGTTTCCTCATGTAGTGAGAGCCTATCATTTATGTTTCGTTTACTTATCAAACATAGAATCATTAAACTAAATCGAAATGAAAATAAACAAAATCTTTGATGAGTAAAATTTCAGTGAGTAACGCGAATTACACTGTTTCATATCTATTAATAATCCTTGTGCATTCTTTATCTTTTAGGCCTTTAGGAACGTAAGAGTATTTTTTTTTTCATGTTCTTTATAATAAAATGAAAAAAAATTTTTACGTTTGATTTGTCTCTTGGTATCCAATATGATTAGAAATTGCAGCTGAAATTCTTAGAGAAATGCCTTGAATATTTTGCAGTTTATGTTTGAAATTTAATGCTACTTATTGGCGTGGATGAAGACGAGTATTCATCAGAAATGTCAATGTACGTCTAAAAGAAAAAAAACAGCGCCATAAGCGAGCGGCACAATCTTCGGATAGAACGTATGAGCTTACTTAGATCGTTTAAGTTCACGAGTAATTACGTGTAAGGTAATATAGATTTTGTACCTGGATTAGAGAGGGAACGGACAGGGAATGTATTGGAATTGTCAATTGTGAATCGCCGTTGGAATATAATGAATATAATAGTATCCCAATTTTGCAATCATTAGGCAGCTTGGCTTTCACATTATAAATACAACAATATTATGGACAAACAGAACGAACATATACAGCCTTATCAAAGTATCTTAAAGTGCGCGCCCGATCGCCGCCGACGGTAATCAGTTGTCGCGACATTATGCCAAGTGCCTTCGCATTTTGTTATCGTCAGCATAATCGCTCACGTTAACAACAGGCTTTATATGTTCGTGTCGCACTTTACCTCTTTTTTCCTCGTACATCTCCGTCGCTTTCTCGTCCCGGTACATTTTCTTTCGGTCGTCATTGTTGTGGAAGACGTAAAATGGTTACGCTACATTGTATAAAATTTGTCGTCATGGAAAAAATTATCCTCTCCGACGATCGTCTCATTATTTATTTACAATTTATTGATACTTTGATATTGATTTAATTAATTAGGTTATTATTAATTAGAAAAGGGCATACGACGATACTTGGGGAATATCAGTGTATCGAAAATTTTACTTCAACTCATGGGCGTAAATGTCTATATCAGGTTTTGATATTAAGAAAAAATACGTGAAAATAATATCGTATATTATAATATTTAAGAAATCATCGGCTAATTAAGAACGCAATTAGCTAATTATCTAACGAATTATTAGTGGCTAAATTAATTACGCATTACTCGCTTGCGATTACATAGAGAATATGTTGGTTCTAATATTGTTCTGCCTCATATATTCATTATGTTACGAATATTTAGAAATTTATTTGCTTAAAGTACTCCGCATTTCTTTAATAAATCATAAAAAACTAAATATTATTTTTAACATCAATTAAAACGATATCTATGAATTTCAATTTGTAACTAACGGCAGTCGGTTTATTATTAAACATTAGATAAAAAAAAAAAAAAAAACTGTTTAATGCTCCTGTTAATCATTTTCAACGTACGTTCAAATATTTTGTGGTATATTAATTATAGTATAGTAATTGTAAAGTATGTTGTTTTATACTTTTAAACCTATACAAAAGCTTTCTAACTCTATTTACTTTTACAAATTTATAGGGTTGAAAGTATGTCAGATAAAGAATAGGATTTATTGGGCAACCATGTATAATTAAGAAAATGTATCGTTAGTTAGTTAAATAAATTATTCTTATTTTATTTGTAATGGTAAAATTGTATGTTCAGTCATTAGTTTGACATTTTACGAGCGTGTCTGTTGTTTAGTGAAATATTTAAGAAACTTGATATTATGAAAATCAAAGAAAATTGAAATATTTTGAAAAACATGTTTATTAGTGGGCGAGTACGGTATACCGCACCCTATCTATATTAAGATTAAAGAATATCACATTGTTAATTAACTTAAATTACTAAACTACCAATACTTAAAATGACTAGACTGTACCATAGCGTTAATGAATATAATAAGACATTAGTAGCATAAATTGCGTATAGGATGAATAAGCAGTAGCATGCAGAAGACAAAAAGGCAAACATTTTGAAATTTTTAATCGTTGTAGGTATGTATAATCATCGTCACAATACATCACATAAAGATTATAAAAAATTAATGCACATACGCGATCTGTTATAATAACTCGGGTACACGTATGATTTACTTAATAACTGTACGAGTCTCTAAGCATGGAAAATCCGATTTTTATGAATTAATTAATAATCGTAAAGCGGTGGTCGCTTATCATGTGCGTCATTTGCATAGCTGATCGTAATCGCGCTTAAAGTCATAAAGAGCCTCGCCAATAAGAAAGCAGTGAGTGATAAATGCAATACTGACCACTTGATATCTAGTGGGAAATTGAAAAACGAATTTGGGGCTGTCTGGGGTAAGGAGGAAGGGTGGCGCCAATAAATTCCTCACGCAGCGTAGGGCTATCAAGTTGCCAAGGACGGCGCAAGTGAAGTAGACGATCACCCTGTAAGACAGCGAGAGAAAGAAACAAAGAGTTACATAAGAACGAGCAACGATGTACGTATTGCCTGAGTATTTATCTCATAGTGCGCACGCGTGCTTGGTACGTGATGCCATTCGCTTGTCTCTGATTACCGAGAGATCATTCGAATATCGCGATAAGCCCCGAGACTACTATCTATATCAGCTTTTGTTTATTTCATATCTCAGTCGATACACATTTCTGCCCAAATAATATTTAGTGAATTCAATACATAGTAAAGCGATGAAAATTTATGAGTAAGCAGTTATATGTTATTTAATATGTATTTTGCGCTTCTTATGCATCATTGAAGCAGAGCTCGCTAATCCTATTTCATTTACCGATCGTATTAGCAAAAATCGTAAAGAACGTCGAATCTTAACACTCGTCGTATCAATTATTTCATCGATGGAAATATTATCCATACTGCACTTATCGACATGTCACGGCTAAGCGCTTATGGTCAAATGCTATTCGTTGGTGTTGTTTCAATTCGTTGTTGGCACCTTCGTCGATTCGAGCAGTGGTGACGAAGTTTACCGCGAGTCGTGTATTATATTGCAGATGAGATCCGTTAGACGGACTTTTATAATTGACAATAATTGCTCTATTCGCCCGTAGATAAGTGAAACAAAGTATATTTATAAAAGGATAGTCGACGTTTGCTCCAATGAATTTAACGACGACGTGGCAGCCTACCAATTCTATATGTTCTATTCTCATTTCTCATTTATTCCATCACTTTTTAATTGCTAAGCTCGTAGATTCGTATCCCAAATTTTTAATGTCAATTAAAGCGGTATTGTTCAAACTACCTTGACAATAGACCATTAAAACATATCGGAAACTATGTAGTTATTTACGTGATTGTAAACTGTATCGACTATTAGAAAGATTAAATGATTACCAATGCTGAAAATTCTGTAAATCCCGGTTCAAGCCGATCTTTCATAATAAATTCTTTACAAACGCAAT
The DNA here is from genome assembly GCF_000503995.2 of Ceratosolen solmsi marchali. Lineage (NCBI taxonomy): Eukaryota > Metazoa > Arthropoda > Insecta > Hymenoptera > Agaonidae > Ceratosolen > Ceratosolen solmsi. The sequence continues at coordinate 1,054,861 of NW_011948444.1, forward strand.
TAGTCGTAATCACTAGAGGCGCGTTTATGAGACAATTTACATCGTAAGGCGCGTACGAGACGATTGTCGAAATGAAATATTAAACCTGTTAACTTGCAGTCGCGCGACGCAATTCGCGGGAGATGCTTCGATAACGGTTAACGGATGTGATCAGAAGCGAATTGTCGTTTCCACACACGCTCGCTCTCTCACTCTCTATGATAATGACGATGAGCTTACCCAGCTTGTGCCTCGAAGCAGTTGTTGAGGATGATCCAAGCGCCGCGCCAGTGACAGTTGCAAGCGAGGCTGAAAACGTAGGTGTAAAGAGTGCGCACTAGGCGATGGACGAGCGGGGTACAGGGGATCCCGAGATTGTTATCGTCGGCGAAGGCCACGTGCAGCGGCTGCCTCAGGATGGTGAATATGAGGTGGAGGCTGACCCCCAGGCTGAAGCACATCCCGCCGCTGAATCTACAAGAGGTGCGCTTTAACGAAAGTAATGGGGCGGTATCGCCGAGGATACAGAAATCGGTAAGAGAGATTGGTAAAGGCCAAGCTGAGTCGATCCATTGTGTCTCTGTATCTCTTCGAATGAATTTCGAAACAAAATAATGCATCTTTGCGACGATTAATACGCACATGCTCCATACATGTACGGCGAGTAAATTGAAAGATACCCGCGCTCGTTAATAAATTTAATTCGTTATCGAGAAAAAAAAAATACATACTTAGTAAGAAAATATTGGATTTGGCTATGGCGTCGAAGAGGACGGGTTATCGAGAGCCAATAACTTGTTAATTGTCCTTTATTTTTTCGATATTTCTATCTACTTAATATTCATCAAAAATCACTCTTGCACTCTCCATTAAACGACAATTACATTATTGTTACAGAGGCTAATGTTCTGTAACGTGTGCGCACGTTAGATATTCTATATGTATGAAGAAGACAAAAGGTGGTCCACAATCTTTACGAGATTGGGGATCATATCGACATTCATTGGATATCGAATTTAAGGTATTTAAAGTAATTATTACGTGCATAACAGAGCTATAAATTTCACTTTTTTCCACTTTATAAATATAAGTATAAGTGTTAAATTTATTCGATATATTACCTCTAGTTATATTATCTTTAACGTTTGACTTAATAATATAAGTGCCATATAAAGTGAAACAATAGCAAATTTTTGGCAATTATTTTAATATAAAGTATAAAAATAATTTTAATATAAAATAACAATATCGATATTTATGCATCTGGTTTATTTATGCATATTTATCTGGTTACATTGTATTACATAGTTTAATTAATTGTACATCTTTTGATTATGATTTATCCTCGATTTTGCCTAATATGTCTTCTGAAATTTCCATGAAACGGATAAATATAAAGGTTTCGACTTAAGATAATATTTATCGATTAAGATGCATTATAAATATGGTCAAAATTTCAAAGATTAATTATAACAATAATAAATTGCTTTTTATTATCATTATTTACTTTTCATCCTTATAATGTTGTCGCTGTTATCGTTATTATTATTATTATTATTATTATTATTATTATTAGATCGTTTTATAAAAAAATATATGAACGAATTATTTAAAAAATTTTCAAATCTCATTTAGCATATGTAAATACGTGAAATATAAAAAATGATTAGATTTTTTATCAATTTCAAAAAGCGATATTTAGAGATTGCAAAAATGACGGTGGTATAAATTAGTAAAGCACACGTATATTGTATAACAAATTTACCTCGCTTTTCCTTCCTTTCAATCCTACGTGCAATGTTGCAATTGTTAATTATTCGATAAGTTTTCTATTTGTATCGCTTGTTAATCTTAAATGTTAATAAATCAAACGCAACAAACAAATCATCATTAAATCACAACTCACATTGCTAATATAAATGTATAAAATTTTTAATTATAAAAAAGATTTATTTCACCCTTATAATTTCCTTATATATCAATTTTTTTTAATTATCTTTAATTGAACAAACAACATTTTATAAGCATTTTTCCAATAATTTTTTTTCTACAAATCTTTATGCAAAGTTTTATACCCTCTTGCTAATTACTATACTTACATCACATTGACATTAACCCCGTGATATCAAGTATTAAATTTGCACAATAACATTAAATAATAAGTTTAAGATAATATGTTTAACGAATGTTTCACTGAAAAGCTTGGATCTAACTAAATAAAATAAAGACACGTTTATTTCTATAATTTATTTATTGTTAAAGTTTAGTCATTGCATTCTATTAACTATTTAAGTTCATGAAGATTTTAACTATTTTAACAATGAATAAATGTTGAATTTTCACGAAATTTTTATAAACATAATAATAAATATTTAAAAGTTTCCTTACATATTTTCGTGGAAATCCATTAAACTCCAAATTCCCCTCCAATGAGCAATAACCAAAGGTCCAACTATTATTGATGCAACAAAACAATCTAATCCATATATTACATGTTTTTTTATTTCAATTCCGGTCTTCGTTTGAATTTTCTTGTTCGTTTCATTTTTCATTTCGTCCAATTTATCATTCGTTTCTATCTGATTTTGGATCTATAGACAGAATAATATTTTATATGCAACCTTCGATGTACTTGCTTAAATGACTAGATATCTTCAAAAAACTTTTAATCCACGAGATGCGTTAATACTATAAACTATTAATTATTGAGGCATAATGTAAGATATTTCAATTATTATCAAACATGTCAAATAATATTAATAAGATTTAGTTCTGCTAGCTATAAGATATATTTATAATATTTTTACTCTTATCCAAACTTTATATTTATTTTTTGAAATAAGAAAATGTATTAGATATTTAGACGACGAATTAATTCACAATATTTTAGAAGCTTGAGAGTTTTCTAAAACCCATCAATAATTTCGAATAGAAATTAAAGTACTTTTAGTAATATCACCTTCTTCATAGATGCTTTTAATATGAGAATTACAAACTCTTAACTTACAATCAGTTTTTATATATAATATATAATTTTATACACAAAGTCTATTATTCACAAAACATCTTTTTTGTTTTTTTTTTTTTTAATTTACCAACCTGTTCCTTTTTACGTTTGATTTTTCGATAATCCTGAAGCTCAGTTATGTCAATGTTCTCCAAATCCGTTTCTGTTTTGGATTTGTATAAAATGTGTCGATCGATAATCCGTGAAGTTACTGGGACCTCATTTTTCGTTCTATCTCTCGTGTGCAAGTGCCTTGGGATTTTACGTGCCAAGAAAGCTGCAGGTATTCAATAAAAGGACAATGTACGCTTATACATTAAAAGTAAATCAATCGATTAAAATCACATGAATTAAGAAAACTTAATGGTGTTCTTGCGTTGATTTGACTTTGCTTTGATACGACCCAACTGCCTGAAGCAATATAATTTAACTAGCCGTGTAGGTGTTTACTTATTTATTAGTGTGTGCGTGATTTAGCACAAGTGCGATACGTGACTCGAATGCCAAGAAAGAAAAACAAAACCTGCGAATTAAGCCGGAGATGTGAAATTATTGCGTTAATTGAGCGCAAAAAATTCTTGAAGAAAGAGTGAGTATCTGCTATCCAGAGTTAAATAGTAGGGTAAATGAAAAGCCTGACACGGCAAACTCGATGCGCGAGTCCGAGTTTTATCAATGCCAAGGAAAGACAGCGGGGAAGGCGCAAGGACTGAGCTCAAGAGCTTACGTTGTCAAATAAATCAGCGGGGCTCGAGGAGGTGAGGCTGATCCCAGAGTGACTCTTCAAATTCCAATCCTCTTCCCACCGGTTTAGCGTGTCCCTTAACCGACTAAAGCATCCTCATCGCGCGCAACTCTGGATGAGGGAGGATGCGCGAGGAAGTACATCTTGGTTTTTCCACGTCGTCACGGTAATGACTTTCCACTGCCGCTTTCGTTCGCCGTTTGCCCCGCAAAATCTTCTTAGAAGCCTCGCCAAGAAGTCAAGCGGTTCGGTTTTCGAGCTCTTGCTCTCAAAGGACACACGATGTTTGATGTTCTCCCGCGTAAAAGGACGCATCGCTCGCACTATAGTGTAAGCTTTCAACGCTCTAAGGGACTCACTCGCGTGTCCTTATGCGCAACGCTTCACTTATATTTCATTGAATAATTTACTCGGGATATACCTCAACTAAAAGTACCTGACTTTTTTTGTTAATCGATATTTGTTATCAATATTTTGTAGAGGTGTGCATCAATGAACGGACAGTCATCAAAATAATCTTTAAGTATTTTATTTTATTTTTGTTTCTTTTTTTTTTATTTTTTTTTTTTTTTATCAATAATCAAAAATATTCTTTCCAAATAAAAAAAAAATATAAAAAAAATATTATGATATTGAGACAAAGATTGAGTAATAAAAATTACATAAAAACCTTATAAACATTTTCATTCGAAAATGAACAAAATCGTATTTAATATTTTAGCGACTTCATTAACATTTTTTTACTTGCTATCGATAAAGGTTGTTTACATTGATTTCAGATAACCTCGAAAAAATATCAAAAATAAATTAAAAAAAAGAGAAAAAAAGAGCTTTTATTTTTTTATCTTGAGCACTCCTACTTTACATTTCCCTCTTTTCTAGTCTTTATCAATCGCAATACTTTAAATTAGATTTGAAAACTTTGAAAATGTCGGTGATCAGTGCTATTTACAATTTACTGTAAAATATTGATTCCTATGACGCTGTAATACAGATGACCCCCCATTTAATCCAAAGTCTTAAAATAATTTACAATATAATATAAAATAAATTCTGAAATTATCGATTAAGATTTAATTAAGATTAGTTACTTTTGTCGATATCGAAGCTAATGCACGCATTGCCTTCAACAATTTCTTTTAGAAAGCACTGTTATCTAATGACGCAAAAATATATTATCTACAATAAACAGTATGTATATGTGTAAGTAACGGCATAAGCTTTCAATTGACATAATTTAACTTTTCATGTTTATAGTCATTTTCAATTTTAATACACTATTTTCTAGTCGAAATAGTAAATTGAAATTCTCAGCCCATGTTTGCCTTTGTTTTTAGCATAATCGAGTAGTTTAATTTTCAAATTGACTAATTCTATTCATTAGGGTTATTATTTAATATACTTCAATGATTAATACAAGTTAAGAATTCATAGAAATTCTTTACTTTTTATAGTTCCTATATTTGTTAATTATTACTATTTCAAGTGCGAACATCGAGAATACTTAAAATAAGTTTTAAAAAAAAGAAAAGAATTTTTGCAAAATCTATATCTATGTATCTAATTATAAAAGCATTGCATATTATACATATATATATGTATATATATTTGTTTATAATAAATAATCGTCTTTATAATAATATTCTTACTCAATTTACAGTTTCATCTCATATTTTCAATAAAGAAAAATAATTATGACATATAATCAACCCCATAAGTATAATATTTCATTTTATTTTTATGTGGTACTAGATTATAAAAAATGATAAATGCGATTATTTTTATATGAAAAAGGATATTTTTATTTATTATATTTCATCATATTTTTAAAAATTGCAAGATATTACATTTTATTTTATTGTTAACGTATTATGATTATTTGAAAGATAAGATAGTTTAAATAAAAATCAAGTAAAACAAAACAAAAAAACTATTCGGCAAAATTTATGATTAAAAATGTATTTAATATTTATGCCAAATTAAGTATGTTGGCTAAAATAATTCTATACTAACATTAAAAACATATGATATTTATGTTGTTTGAACTTTACTGAATATCAATTTATTCCGAATTTGTAGTTTAATATTATAAGTCTAAAATTGTTAAATTAATTCGGTAGAAAAATTCAGTGAATGAACAAGTGAATAATAAATAGGTTTTCAATTATAATTAAAATCATATAAATTTGTATAATTTATCATAAATGATGGATGTATTAAAATCAATAAAAATTGTCACAAAAAATATTTAGTTCTTAAAACGGTTGTATTTTAAAAATAAATAAAGAAAGAAACAAAAATATTACATAGTCATTTGTAAATTTTCTTATAACCAACATAAAATATATTAAACATCTTTATTTTCCAAGTAAAATATAAGAATAACATGTTTACGATCAATTATGACAATTAAGAAAAAGTATACTTTTCACTCTAACACAATTCGCACCTTAAAATTTGAAATATAAGAATAATATTTTATAATATATCTATGTCTATTTTTCATAATATTGTTTATTTTTTAAAATAATATTAATGATGTTATACATTGTATTGTAAAGTATGTATAAACATGAAAGGAATTTAGATTAAAAAAAAAAACATTTAATGTACGATGCAATATTTTATTATAATTACAAAATGCTCATTTGTTTGCTACGATACTCAAAATTTTATAATAACACGGTCTTGTTTAAAGCACAAAAATATTTCCAAAATTGTTTTATAACAGTGATATAATTGCAGAGGAAAACTAGTTTTTAATGCTTATGAAAGTGCAACAATGTTGCACTACACAGCCGCTGGAGAATATTTATATTTATTATTACATTGATAAAAATGGACTAGTAAGCGTAATCGGAAAATGCGCTTTACATTATAAATGTAAATTAGATATTGTTCGGTTGAAGATTGTAAGTTTGAAAATATTTTATTTTGCCACTTGAAGAGTTTTGTTAATACAACTTAATAAATTATGGCTATGAACATTTATTTCCTTACGTCAATTTTCTAGTCCAATTGGGTAGTTGAAAATATTTTTGTTTCTTACAAAATTGACAATTTAATAGTTGAATAGAATTTCTGTTATGAAAATTCAAATCAGCCTTACTTGAATATCAATAAATCAATTATTAAAAAAAAAAGATTAAATTATTTTTGATACCCAAGAGAAAATTACATTGTAATTGAAAAAGTTATTGTACTTATATTTGCAATAAAATTGAATATATTCTGTTCATAATTAAAATTTTAATTTATTAAGTCGTTTAATTATAATATTAACAATTATCGAATAATACTGAACATTTCAATTATTTTTCTGCAATTCATTTTTATATTTTTCAAGTAATTATAATCTTATTTAAAATGAACATATCAAGTATAATGAAAAATTAAATAGATTCTTACCAAAAATTATTTGAATATCTTACTATATGAATACATAACGATATATTAAAAATCTATAACTAATTAAATTTTTTCGTTTAACTTTAAGCTTTCTAAAAATATCTTTAGTCCGTTTGAGCATTTTATTTTTAATTCATTTTGTAAAACCCAAAATTTAATTTTTGAATTATCGAATCACAATCATTTTTATTATTATTAATAAAATTATTATTTATTAACAAAAATTAAATTTTTTCTAATTGTAATTACTAATTAAATTTTATATGGGCAAAGTTGAATAACTATTAATTTTTCCAAGAGACAAAATTAATTAAAAAATAAGTCATAAACTTTTGGAATACCAAATTGTTTAATGTATAAGCTCGTATACTTTCTATAATAATAGCTTTACCATAAATTTGCCATAAAGCAAAAACTTGAATAATTTATACATATTTCTCATAGTCTCATTCTTAAATGCAACATGTAATAATAGCAATATTAACAATATCGAAACTTTTTTTCATCTTAAAATATACGATCAACGATATAACTTTTTACATTTGAATTGTATCAGGCTTATGAAAATTGTGCGCAAAATTTAAAAAAGAACAAGACACTTTAAGATGCAATGAGGTGCATCGGTATTCATTATAATGTATAAGTTTTGCTTTTGTTTCAGTCCTTTATACGAGTTGAGACTTTTTCAAACTTTAATAAGTTTTATAAAGTGTAAATATTAATTTGTTAAATAACAATAATTTAATTGTGGAATTAAAATACTACTATACTTTTTTTATGTGCATGCGCGTATGTGTGTACATAAATAAATAAATATATATATATATATTTATATATATTAATTATTATTGTAATCAATACTAAATTAATATTTGAATTTGTTTAATAACATGAAGCAAGTCTTTACATACACTTCATATCTGAAAATATTAAGATACTGAAATTTTTTTAAAAAAAAAAGTGAACATTTATTAAGTCAAAGGTATTTTAATTGATATAACAAATTTTCATTTGGAATAATAAAATACTAATTATAAATATCAAATAACATTAATAAATTTTCATATTTATTATTAATAATTTAAAGAAATAAATATATTACGTTTTTTGTCAGTGTACAAATATTGTCGAAAATTTTTTACATTATTGTAATATCTTATATGAAAATCTATAAAAACGTTATTCGGGCAAAGATGTTATTATTTAGTGATAATATCATTAAGTACGTATAACAATTTCATTAACAATTTTCGAAAGTTAAATATAAATTGACTAAATTTTTAATCTTATTTCTTTTTTTGTAAAATTTATTATTATTATTTTTTTTTTTTTAATTAGGTTTGATTTATTATTAATATGTCTAGAATTAAATAAAATTAATTTCCTGAATAATCAATAATTTTATTTGAAAATTAGAACCCAAACGATTATGTGCATTTGATGAAAAAAAAAAAAAAAAAAAATACCAATCACAGTCTGCCAGTATTTTGATTAATAACATATTTATTAGATTTATATAACATAGATAAGAAATGAAAATTCTTTTATAAATTTAGAAAATTTTTACTTAAATTCAAATTGATGAATTACATATTGTATTCGTTATTGCAATTTGAACAAGTTTGCATATTAGAAGGTAAAACTAGAATATTTAATTTTTTCCATAGACATTTTTAAAAAATGAATTGATTTAAAATGCAGCCTTTACATTTATAAAAGTACTTGTTGTAACAAGTCACCTTCATTTCTTACTAAACTATTGTCAAAATAATATTTAACAATGTACTCTTCACATTTCAGCCAACTAGATGATGTGATTAGTTAGTAAAATATTAATACATAAGTTCTTTGATCTTTGGTGTAAATTCATCATCTGCATCTTCTGACTTAATATACTATTAAACTCATTTTTTAACATTAGCATATGTTAATGAGCAAAAAGACTAATGCACGTGCGCAATATATACAATACAATATAATCGTAATGATATATTATTTAATTCGGGGCCGTAATATATTTATTGTAAATAACAAAAAGAGTATTTTTTCTTATTTTGTACTACGTAAATATTTATGAATTATATACCCCATAGGCTGCGCATTACATACGTTTTATTCTCTCTTGAAAGACTTGTCATTAATGAACTGTTCATGTCTCATAATGTACATAAATAATAACGACGTCAACAATTTACGCTCACTGTTTATTAGCATTCAAGAATCACAAACTTGGGACTTCACCATTGTAAAAAATCTCATGGTGAACATTGCGTTTTTTTTTTTTTTTTTTTTACTGTCTATTACAATACTGAACTTCATAAATTGAATTATTAAAAAATTAATATCTTATATTATAAAAATAAAATTAATGTTTCGATGGAAAACTAATCACTGTCCATAATTTCGATATCTTTAATTCGTGTTTCTTTAAGATTAGATTCATCAACGTAATTATTTTTAATATTTTTTTCTTCAGCTGATTTTACACACTAAATAAGAAAATAATAATTTAAAAGTATTAATATGCATTCAATGGGCAAACATTTATATGAATTGTTTTGTACAATAATTAAAATTTTCTTTTATAGTTTTTGATTTCATAGTAAAGAATAAAATATTGAATAAATCTTACATCTTCTAATTTTATTCTTGGTGATGTTATTTGCTCTGGAAAGTGCCAGGGCTTATAATTTGGGTTGTTTAATAATTTCCAACTAGGATAGCCAATTGATGCTTTATATAATTTTTTTACCATCTGCAAAAATTTTTTTAAAATAATCAATCGTTAATTTGTAATTATCATCGTAACATGGAAATAGTTTTATAGATAATTAATTTTTACTTTTGGAGCAAATATTTGGGTGACTTTGTTGACTAGCCATACAGGTAATTTCCCATGAGGATCTGTATGAGATACATAACCAAGTTCTGAACCTTCTCCATTGCGTGATGGTCTAACAACGTATCCTAAATATGCAAATGATTAGCTTATTTATACAAACTTATGAAAATATTATATAATGTTTATTAAATTTACGTTTAATTTTTCTATTATAATTACCAGTAAGATAAGAAGTTGCTCTTACGAAATTTTTTTTTGGTGGATAATCCTTATGATATACAGAATGATTTATAATTAGTTGCTCTAAGCCAGTATCGAGCCATGATCTTTGTAATATAAAATCTCGATTTTTTAATGGTGAAGGGCAGGCCACTATGGGTTGAGAATCCAATATTGTGTAAAAAAATAGTTTAATTTTTAATTTTAATAGTTCATGAATTATAAGTACTGTGATTAATATAGACTTACTAGAGTAATAACCTATATCATTATTAGGATTAAAAAAGCCAATGTCCTTTGAAGATATCATATGTGTATCCCATACTTTTCTATATTCGGGATCATGTAAAACATCGTATAGCGTTTCAGGCAGAACGTCAGAAAATCTTGTTCTAATCTGCAATAAAATTTCAAATATACAAACAATCTGACAGACATATAAGTTTTATTTTTAATATACACAGACACCCACATACACACGCACGCGCGCACGCACACACAAACAGGCATATATAAATTTATATTTTTTCTTTCTAGCAGTAAGTAAAAAAAAATAATTTACCTTCACCATTTTAAAACTAATTCCTGGGACGGTTTTGGTCCAAACTGATAAGTCTGGCTTATTATAATCCAATTTCCAGTCATTATTATCATCGTACAGTTTTTTGAGCTTCTCAAAATCTTTGTCTTCTGCGATTTTTACTAGGCCAATATCCATTATAAAATTTTCTACATCAATTGTCCATTAATTATAATTTATTAATATTAATATAATAATGCTGTTTTATTAAAATAGAGAAAATACTATCAATATAGTTCTTTTACATTAGGAATAAATAATAAGCTTTAGTATAATAGAATGAACCATAAAAATTAAGACAGAATTTTAGAAGCTAATTAAGCTAATTCCTGCAAAACAGTTTTTAATCAATTAAACAAACATAATTTAAATATTATAATTGTATAACCATTAGATTAATATTATTATCCAGATATTATTAATGAGTCATAAATAATTCAAATTGCTTACATTTCATGGGATTAGTTAAGTATTGAACAACATTGAATGGAAAATCCATGGATTAAATTATACTTATAGAAAAAAAAAAAAAAAAAAAAAAATATCGACGTACATTAAAAATGATTGCATTTTAATTTAAATAATTTTATTATTGGGCGCTCGATTATAAATTCTACGCGATTACAAAGATATATGACTTCGGAAAAATCAAAGGACATTTTCATATGCCATTTTTAATAAATTAGTCAATGGCAATTAAAGACGACGTAAAATGTAAAAATTCCACGTTGCACTTTAATGTACACGTGAATGTAATCAAGGAAATCAACGAAAATCTATGTATCTACCGAACGATAATTATAGTAAATTCTAATCATTTTAATGGTAAAAGTATCAGCGAGTAGTAGGATAAATAGTGACCGAAAGTAGAAATGTTTGTAAACTCATCTCCACAATAACCTAGAAGCAGCATTGTTTAAAACGAATATTATAATAAGCACTTACGCAGTTAGCTTGACTAGTCACCAAAAAATTCACGTCAACGTCACCGTTGTCGTTAGCTTTTTAGAATTCTCCGATCAGATAAACGAATGGCGAATCATTATCGAACAGCGGCCACGCGGACTATGATAAGAAGTCGGCCGAGGAGGTCCAAAAGACACCCGCAATGTGTGTTCCAGTTTTAGTAGCCCCGGCAAAGTCCATTGCGTCCGTCTCGGCGCCTAGCACTTCTCAGTCTTCGGAATCCGCGCGCCGAACAATGACCGATGATTCCCATACCTTCGCGTCGTCGTTTTAAGGAAAGTAAGGGGAGTTGCGCGTACCGATTATCCTTGCCTGTCTCGGCTCTTCCCCAGCTCCAGCGCTGGAGCAACAGTAGTAGGAGGAGTAGCGCCGTTTTCCTTTCATCTTCGTGTGCGCGCGTGCGATCCGCAGATTTTCTTCGGCTTTATCGATTTGCGCTGCCGAAAATGCACATCCACTCCTCTGCAACGTGCAAACTTACACGTGTATATTACACCGTAGGCGCGCACACAGTCTCAAAGTTTCTTAAGGCCAGAGACGGATAAGTTTCATTTTCTTGTTGATGGTTGAGCAGCTGACGAGGCAGACGATATTTTCTCCCTTCGCCCCCCCCCGCTGCTCGCCAGCCCCACTGCTAATCCCGACAAGCGCTCAGGTTAGGTTGAAATCCGCTCTAATTTATTACGTAGAGTGCATGGCAAATGCTGTTTATTGTGGTGGGTTGTGGTAATCGATCGATTTTGCGTCGTTTCTCGTTCTTTAGCATTGCACATTGTCGTGTATGCTACGTTAATTTACAATGTATTCCGCCTCTCCTCCCACCAAGCAAATCACCCGTCGTCATCCCAGTGTTACGTCTATGCGCATAAAATGCGCGCACTGTGCATAAAATTTGAAGTCGACATAGTCGAAAGTAATGTGTTTTTATGAGAATTCAGGAGCGTCGATTAGACTCTTACGTATCATAATGCAATCGGATATTCCATTCAATTACGCGTTAAATTCAAGTACGCAATTATTTTCCACATCGTTCATGAATCGACTTTGCCTTCCAATTCACGCGCCAATAGGTATTCTCTCTTTGGAGATTTGCGTCGATCAATTATCATTACATTGATTCCAGATAGTCGATTGCTTTAGTTACTTGGGAAAAGTGTTTTCTAACAGCGCGTCTATTGGCGATCGATATTAATCTCCACTATAAGTGTATATGCATTCTTAGACTGTTAACGAGACATTACGAGAGATTAAATAACGAGTCGTGTGAAATCTTGTGATTTTACAAATACGCAATGTTTTCTATACAAGTTATGGAGACTTGATTGGACTTTGCGGTAAAAGTTACACTTTCGATGACAAAATTCAATTGTACGTTTGTACAAAAACCATATGTCATTTAACACTAATACTCAATTAATAATTGGCAAATGTTATCTTGCGTCATTGACAATGCTGCTCGCCAGCCCCACTGCTAATCCCGACAAGCGCTCAGGTTAGGTTGAAATCCGCTCTAATTTATTACGTAGAGTGCATGGCAAATGCTGTTTATTGTGGTGGGTTGTGGTAATCGATCGATTTTGCGTCGTTTCTCGTTCTTTAGCATTGCACATTGTCGTGTATGCTACGTTAATTTACAATGTATTCCGCCTCTCCTCCCACCAAGCAAATCACCCGTCGTCATCCCAGTGTTACGTCTATGCGCATAAAATGCGCGCACTGTGCATAAAATTTGAAGTCGACATAGTCGAAAGTAATGTGTTTTTATGAGAATTCAGGAGCGTCGATTAGACTCTTACGTATCATAATGCAATCGGATATTCCATTCAATTACGCGTTAAATTCAAGTACGCAATTATTTTCCACATCGTTCATGAATCGACTTTGCCTTCCAATTCACGCGCCAATAGGTATTCTCTCTTTGGAGATTTGCGTCGATCAATTATCATTACATTGATTCCAGATAGTCGATTGCTTTAGTTACTTGGGAAAAGTGTTTTCTAACAGCGCGTCTATTGGCGATCGATATTAATCTCCACTATAAGTGTATATGCATTCTTAGACTGTTAACGAGACATTACGAGAGATTAAATAACGAGTCGTGTGAAATCTTGTGATTTTACAAATACGCAATGTTTTCTATACAAGTTATGGAGACTTGATTGGACTTTGCGGTAAAAGTTACACTTTCGATGACAAAATTCAATTGTACGTTTGTACAAAAACCATATGTCATTTAACACTAATACTCAATTAATAATTGGCAAATGTTATCTTGCGTCATTGACAATTGACAAGATCTTTATAGCTCGCTAGTGGTTACGCATGCGCGTTGTTAAGTTTTGCCTTTGAAAATGCGCATGCGTATTATGTAGCTACGGTTGCTCGAATAATGGTGTTGCAATTTAATTTTTTTTTTTTTTTTTTTTTTTTTTTAATATACAATATTGTAAATCACCGAGCATTAACAAGATTGATTAGAAATAATTGATAGATAAGCCTTTACAATATTGCGATGTTAAAATCATCAATAAGTATGCGATGAGTAATCTTGATGGTTGTTCGTGCAAGAGCATTATAATTTTCTTTTCTTTTCTTTTAAAAAATTAATATAAATTATTATATCGAATAATTAACAAAAAAGGAAAAAGGATTAGGATAAACAAAAAAAAACAACAAAAAATGGTATTACAATCCAACTATTATTAATAGAAAGCTAAATACAAAACTTGATTTTTTTTCTTTAACTTTGAAAATGTAAGCTGCTGTTTGTAAAAAGTGCGAATCGTCGTGGCGGAGGAGCAGGGGAAGGTTGTGGGGCGGGGGAGGGGGAGGTGATCTTGGTATATATAAAATTTTATTGACGAGATAACCGACTACTATTCCCATCTGAAATTACGATAAATGTGCACGTAATAAATCTTTTTGTTTTGTGTAGTGAATTTCGCTACAGCAGTGTTAAATTCAACATATGAATATCAAAGTTTGTTATTATATTTTTAAATTAACTACGTTCATCTCATGAATTTTACAAATTTATTTTTTGCAGTACACATAGTTTTCCCTAAGTAGCTTTAAACATGTGAATACTTTTCCACTTTGTTAAACTACTAATTCGTGCATTTAATTGTATTGTAACGTAGACGACCTGATTGGACTTATAAAAATTATCATTTGCTTGGTAAATTAAGCATGAGAAGATAAGAAGTAAGGGCTTACATGGCATTTTTTTTATATTGATTGACACGTTCACGAGATATTTGATGTAACGTTGTAATGGAATAATAGTTCACACCTATAAGTATTAATACATAATTATACGATTTGTAAAACTGCTCTTCGTCTGCATTTTTTTTAGGAATTATTTTAAAACGCCAAAAATATACTCGTAGATTTGTTAGAAATTGCATGATGTGCATTGTATGTGCAGAAAAACATTTGAATGCTATTTTGTTTGAAAGGCAAATAGTCATTGATTTTTTTTTTATTGTATAGAGCGGTAAATTGAATTGTTAAACAAGAAAAGAAAATATAATAATAATAATTTGGGTTATTCTTACAGCTGATAAGTAATTATAATTTTTGATAAGTTTTTTTTACAAAAATTGTGAGCCATGGCACCTAATTGTGTGAATACTGGGAATTCAACTCTCGATGATCAAATCAACGAATGGTTGAGTTGGAATAAAGTAAGTTGAATTTTATGAATAGATAATAATATTTCATAAAAAAAAATATATATAAATATACAATTTTAGTATAATTTTATTCTGTAGAAAATGAAAGAAAAAAATTTAGTTATAATTTGAATTTATTTCTATTCAGACTATTATTCATTCTATTCATTTAGCAAAATATCTAAAACTATTATTTAATAGAATTATTTATTATTAATTCCACTATAATTTAATAAAATAAGCCAGAGTTATTAAGTGAAAATTATTTTGTAATACTATACATTTTCTATTACAAAATTGAAAAATATTTGATATAATGAGAAACTATTGTGTATTAATTGGAATTTTCATTCTAAAACTAATGGAGAACTTTATTTTTTAATATTAAATAAGCAATTTTTTATGATTAAGGATATCAAAGCAGAAATGGAAATAAAAAATTTAATTGATAATGGACAGATTAAAACCTTGTCACAATTATTTCTCAAAAGACTTGAATTTGGTACTGCTGGCCTTAGAGGACAAATGGGTCCAGGATATAATCAAATGAATGATTTGGTTATTATACAAACTGGTCAAGGATTAGTGAAATATTTATTAAAAATCATTCCCGATGTTACAGAAAAAGGTATTATTTTAGGATACGATGGTCGATACAACAGTAAAAGGTAATAGTTATTTCTTCAATAATATGACTTTTAAAACTATCGATAATGAATATTATTATACATATATTTTTACCTTAGATTTGCTGAATTGACCGCAACTATTTTTTTAAATAAAAAAATTAAAGTTTATATGTATTCGAAGGTTTGTCCTACACCGTTCATTCCATACGGTGTACTTAAATACAAATGTGCTGCCGGTGTTATGGTCACTGCCTCGCACAATCCTAAAGAAGATAATGGCTATAAAGTCTATTGGGAAAATGGATCACAAATTATCACACCTCACGATAAAGAAATTCAGAAAAGCATTTTAGAAAATCTAGAACCTCTACAATCATCATGGAATACATCTTCTATTTATACTAACTCGATATTTAAGGATCCATTAACAGAAGTGATGGAAGCATACTTTAGTGATATTAAAAAAAATGTTTTATACCCAGAAGTTAATAGAAAAACTTCATTGAGGTTCACTTACACTCCTGTACACGGTGTTGGTTATAATTATATGGCCGAAGCGTTTAAAGTTGCTAATTTCAATGTAAAAATTTCAATCATACAAATATAAAGTAAATATACACGTATATATATCTAGAAGCACGTGATAATTAATATTTTTCTTTTAGCCCTTTATTGTAGTTGATGAACAAAAGAATCCAGATCCTGAATTCTCAACGGTTAAGTTTCCTAATCCTGAAGAGCCTAGTGCACTAGAATTAAGTATTAAAACGGCAAATGATAATGATTCTACGATTATTATAGCTAATGATCCTGATGCAGATCGACTTGCATGCGCTATAAAAAATAAGTGAGTCTTAGTTATTAAAAATAAATAGAATAAAAATGAATAGAAACAAATCATCAAACGGATACATCTTAAATATGATTAATAATGGAAAATAATCTTTATACTCTATTAGAAATCTAATAAGAGTTTTTGTAGTCATGTGCATAAGTAATATGAATTTTCAGTGGTGATTGGCATGTATTTTCTGGAAACGAGCTCGGAGCTTTATTAGGTTGGTGGATGTTACATACATTTAAAGTGAGACAACCTGATTGTAATCTCGCAGATGCTTATATGATGGCATCCACTGTGTCTAGTAAAATACTGGCATCGATTGCAAAGAAAGAAGGCTTTAAATTTGAGGTAAAAACAAAATTTTCAATTATTCGATCAATTACTTTAATTATTCTTTAATTATTTTAACTAATATTTCTCAATTCTTTGAAGTAAAGAAAATGATTTTTGTTAAGATTTCGGTATATATTTGATTAAGAATACATTAAGGCTATATTTTATAATAAAAGTCTTTTTAGCGACAATACTTTATGTTGTAATGTTAAAATTAAAGGAAACTTTAACGGGCTTTAAGTGGATGGGCAATAAAGCCTCTGAATTGATCAAATTTGGAAAGACAATTTTGTTCGCTTATGAAGAAGCTATAGGATTTATGTGTGGCTCAAACGTATTGGATAAAGATGGAGTGAGTGCTGGTACACGCATTGCTGAAATGGCAGCATATCTTCAAACAATGGGTTTTACACTGATCGATAAATTAAACGAAATATATAGCGAGTAAGATAGTTTCCCATGATAAATTATTCAAACGATTCAAATAAGTTTATCTAAATATTGAATTTTTCTTTAGGTATGGTTATCACATTAGTGATAATTCTTACTGGATTTGTCATGAACAAGAAACAATAAAAAGCATTTTCAATCGTCTGAGAAATTTTGATGATAAAGCAAACACCGTAAGTTTTATATTATATTTAATATGCCCAGTGCATTGTAAAAAATATTAAATAGTTTTGTTATTATATAATATTAGTCGGTATAACAATCAATTCCGTAATTAATTATGAACTATATATATTTATCAAGACTCGATACTTGTCTATAATTTATATTTGATATTTATTCTTAAACTTATCATTGGATTATTGTAAAAATATGAAATACTTTTGAAATAGATACTTATTCTTTGAATATACTTTTTTACTTTATGAAATGCATCATCACTTTAAGAATTTAGATTTTTAAACATGAGACTATTTTTACTTGTAATTTACATATAAAATTATGCATTAAAATACATAATTATTAAGTTTCATCGAACCAATTCCTTATATTTTTTATTATATGTAACCAATTACAAATATTTAAACATTAATATTTCCTTTATTTTTATGATTTATTAATAATGAAAGAAAGTCAATAGACTCTTAAAGGATATTGATTACTTAACTAGGCTTTACTACAAAGTTAAAATCAACAATTTATAAAGATAAATATTTTTAATTCAATTTAAATATGTATTCTCTGAATTAGAAAAACTTCATTTTTGAAAATACATTGGATTTAATGTTATTTGGTACGTTAAATATATACACATATATGTGGAATATTTTAATATTAAAAAAACACTTTTTATTCCATGCTTTTCATATCCTAATTGTGTTTCTTATGTAATAAATATTTTATTAACTCATGTAAATTTATTGTAAAATGACTTAAAACTTTAATATTTTTATTATATCGGCTGTCGTAAGATTATAAATATTAATGTTTGTTTCAAAAGATATTTAAATCAATTGTTCTTTTAACGTGATTCAAAAGTTTTTAAAATGTACTTTTAAATGTTATTAAAAAATGTCTAAAATGATGTAACCATTTGTATAGGTACATATATGTGAGTATATGGATGCGCGTGTATGTGCATAAAAATAATTCCAAATATTTAAACATAAGTTTGTACGTTATATGTATATGTATATATATATATATATATATATATATATATATATATATATACATATACATACACGTAGATGCTTATTTACGTTTGGGTGCGTGTGTGATTATTTATTCAGACGAGAGGAATCGGAAATAATTTGTAAAAAAAAATTTGACCAACGATTATAAATTAGAATAAAAGTCGCGTCAGTCGTTCATAATAAACGGATGGGATGAGCATTGATACGCGGGGTGGGGGTAATTCTTCCTAATGTAACGAGTATATTTATATGAAATGCATGCCTATGACTCGTGGAAATTCGCGAGCGGCGTCTTAATTATTTCTAAGTGCTCATAGGCTACGGCAAAAATCACAGTTGTGCGCGTATGTTACCGCAGATATTCAAGGTCGACGAGTACTACTGCCCATTCCCAACCAGAAGTGCGCATTTGTGTAATAAAGCGATGATCGAAGAAGGGGCCTTTCCAGTCAATCGCTAAGGTGTGCATTTGTTAGAAAAAGTTCTTGCTCAAAATAGACTGCTATTCGCATCTCACATCCTGCAACTTGTATAATAAAAATTCATTGGAGGAAAAATCACTGTCAAGCGACTATTTCGTGCTGCTTGCACGAAGGAGGAGCGCGCAGCTGAAAAAATTGAAGATTTATTAAAAACTTTACAAACATTAATAAAAAGAAAACAGTAGTGGGACTTGGGCCGCTCAACTAAATGTCTTTGTTTTCCATGCGTACGTGTTTTCGTCTTGTTTTTTAATCACGGACGGTAGGTTGCCGTCGAAAAGGTTCGATAAGCAGCAGCGGATCGTTCGACGAAAGTACGTTCAGTGTCGTTATAATTTCATATGATAATGAACGACATGTCAAAACGGAAGGCACTGTGGGTTGAAAAATTACAGAACATGTTTTTGATATCTCTGACGCTAGTACCTTCTTTCCTTCTGTTTGTGCTTGCTCTACCTGTTGTGCAATCTCTATATTATCTCACGCCCTTCTTCGACGAAAGCGAGATTAACGCAATGTGAGTTTACATCTTTCTTTCTTTTTCTTTTCAAACAATTAAACTATTAATGCGATCGCTTTAATATTCTCCGCCTATAATTAATACGTGTATATATATATATATATATATATATCATACTCATTGCTGTTGAATAAGTCGTTTAAATAAAACTTATTTAAACTTATTCAATTAATAATTGAATACACTTAATAAATAACGCATTTCCGCTAATAATTCGATATCTTTTTCAACATATATTCCTTTATGAATAGAACTATACTCATTTTTCAGTTTAAAAAAAAAATTTTTTTTAATATTTTAAAGATACATCTATTTATAAAATCGAATTTTTTGTCTTGATCTAATTAATTGTAAATTGCGATCTGTTGTGCTCCGTTGGCCTTTTTTTTTTTATTTCTTTTAGAGCGCCTTAGAGGCTGTCACATTCTTATTATAATTTATTAATCTTCTAAAAAGACTCTAATCAAATATCGATTCTAAATCTTTTTAAGTGAGCAAGAGATGTTTTAGAAATCCGACATTTATTACCGAAGAAATTAGCAAAAATTATGGAATAAATTTTTGTTAAAACTTCTTTCATTGTTATTCATACGTTATGTATGATCGTATAAAAATACTACTCGTTCGCTTGCTTGTCTATTAAAAAATTTAATTTTCAAGAATCATTGTTATTGATTTTTAAAAATTCATTAAATATAAAAAGAGATTCTTGTGTTAATTTTTTCAATAATTTTTTTTTTCTTTTCTTTTTTTTAATATTTATATAACATTAAATCCAACATTATCTAGGCCTGATATTGAAAATATTTATAAATTTATGAGATATTGAATTGGAAAAATTACTTAAATTGTTACGATCCTTTATGTAGTGTATCGTAAACGTAATGCGATTTCTGTGAGCTTTGTCACAAGTTTGTCTAATCAAGAAAGGACGTTGTAGGAAAATGTAGAATTATAAATAATCGAAAATAAATATGCTTAATTAAAGTATAAAAACTAGAAATTAACTACTGTTGATATTTATATAATCAGATTTATCATGCACATATTTTTCCTGTGATTATTTGTCCTCGATTATTTTATTGTTGTCATTCTTTTATTTTTGCGCGATAAGAATATGGCGGAATAGGGGGGGGGGGCGTAAGATAAGAGAAATGTGGTCTATCAGTATAGGTTATTCATATCATGTTCGTGCGGAACTTTTAAAGAATCGTATTTATTTATATAACATTATATATCTATATATATATATATATATATATATATATATATATACACCCACACATATGCGCGTGCGCTCGCGCGCGAATATCGTTATATCTAATTGCAAAACCAATATGGTATACTTCAAATTCAATGTAATAAATAATTCCAATACAGTTTTTACACGTTTTCATTTATAAGGTACATTCGCTTTACATTACCTTTGAATTATCTATTTTATAAATTAATATAAATATAATTTATATAAATGTTCTAAATGATATACCGTGAAGTTAGAAAGTCATTGGATATATTGACATCTCGTAATTAATACATTAAATTTTAATTAGATTTTTACGTTGCATATATATTTCAATTGGGATATATTCTTCTTGACATTATCTATAAATATTAATTATTTTAATTTAATATGCATTAAATACTTTATAACTTTATATAATTATTTTCTGGAATATATAATTTATTTTTAATTCTTAAATCTAGTATATCATTCTTACTATTTTTCTTATAATCTAGGCTTTTAGATTTGAAAAGCCAAAGTTATTCTAAATTTTTAATGTTTATTATAGAAAGGCTATTTATATACTATTTTCAGCAAGTAACGATATACTTTTGTATTTTCTTGAATTGCAAATAATGTAAAGTCGCTGGCATTGTTAAGAGTAATTATTCCAATTTCGTCCATTACAGTGTTGCAAAATCCTAACAATTTTTAAAGTAGAATTAATTTTGCATTTTCATTTTTCATACTATAATTTATGCGATTAATTAAAATAATTAAAATCAATTTTTCACGTAGTGTATTCACTAGTGTAATTAATAAAATGACTACATACTTTTAATAAATACTTTTTCAAATCAAAACAATTAGATATAATTTCTGAAATTAGGATACGTTTAATGTTCAACTGATACCCAGTATTTTTGATATTTAAATATATCTTATAAATAATGCGGCCTAGTTATTTATCGAGACAATGTAGAGTCTGCGGAAATAAATTTTAATATTATTAGTCGAGATTGACTAATTCAAAGAAAGGCTTTGTATAATATTTGAGAAAACGTCGATTTTAGTATATGGTATAAGATATAAAATTTAAATATTTTCGCTAAATTGAATTGATGGAACAAGAGAAAACAAAATAGATGATGCAATTAATTTACAATTCTTATTATCAACAAAAAAAAAATTATGACATCAAAGAATTATTATTTTGACTCGAGTAGAGGAAATTGAACTAAAGATATCGACTTAAGGTGATCGACTTTTGTCTGTTCCCGTTCCCGATACAAATTGATTTTTTTTTTTACGTCTATTGAAAATTAAACGTTTGTTCCAATTTATTTCTGATATTTTAAATAATTGTTCTTTTTATAAATTAAATTCTCTAGTCAGATTGCTAAATATTTTTGTTATTTTTTCAAGATATTGTCCTTAACAAATTACATACGAGGTGTTATAATATTTTAAAAGATAGTTTTAAAATGTGATCAGAAACTTTTTTAAGTATATTTTTATGAGTGTATATATATATATATATATATATATATATATATATATTTATTTATTTATTTATACACATATACGTATACATTGAATAATGCTAAAATATTTGTGAATTCATTTTTATATTATTTACTTTACAAGTCGTAGCAAACAATATTTTCATAGTAATAATTTAAATTTATACAATTGATATATTTTAGTGATATTTATGTTTGTTAAGTAGATCGACTTCTTTCGGTTTTCATGCATGAACGAATTAAATTTTTAATTTTTGAAAGATATTTTTCTACTTTCTATCGACTTTTTAATTATATTGTTTATTATAATTTGTATTAATATTACAAAATAATATAATAAAATTATTAAATTATTATACCCTTAATTTTACACTTGCCACGTATAAAATATCATTTTATAAATTATAATTAAAAATGAGTTCTTGTATATGCGTAGTTTTATGAAAATATATGAGTGAGCTAAATAGGCATTATATTTATCTAATATTGAATTTTACTTTTTAGTATCCAACCTGCATTCTTGAAGGAAAATATCCTATCAGAAGCGTTCGAGACCTAACCACTGGGTATGATAACACTCAGCCTGGAAATCGAGCAGTTTTACCTGTTTCCAATTCAAGTCAAATGATAACGTTTACTTTCAAAAATGGTTTAGTTACCACTCTTCGAACTAGTGGTACAGAACCAAAAATTAAATATTATAATGAACTTTGTGCTTCTCCAGATCAAAAGTATGTATGATTATTGGTTATGAAAATTTAAAGACTTTTTGTGAATCTCTATTTTAATTAATATGTATTTTATTGTAGGGATGTAACGAAGCTACAAAGTATTTTGACCGAAATGGTATCTGCTATTGTCAAAGAGCTTTTGCAGCCTGAAGCAAATAATTTAATTGCTCGTAGCTAGTATATATTCTAATCTATGCCAACATTAAAAACACTATTTAGGGAAAATATATTTATTATAATTATGAAAATTGCACTGGCGAACGAAACTATTTTTTAGTCAAACGAACTTACAATAATATTTTTTTTTTTAATTTGTTATTAAAATTATATCGAACCTAATAAGAATATTTATTATGAGTGCTTATATTAAAGTAAAAAGTTGAAAACCTTTCTTTTCTTTTTTGTTAATTTGGTCTCAATTAGGGCTTATAACGAAGTAATAAATAAATTAATAAATCTTCGTATGCTTAAATTCTTCTTTTTTTATAATTTACAAATTTTTTTTACAAAATACATTTTTTTTTTTTTTTTTTTTTTTTTTTTTTTTTTTTACATAATACATTATTATTTACAAATATTATTTTCATGATTCTAATTATTTATACTTATGCCAATTAATCATTTTTATATGTGTACAAATCTTAATGATAAGTCTTATTTATTTTTCATATAATTGCCTTTGTCAGTCTGTCCTTGAAAAGTTATACACTGAAATTATTTTGATTAATAATTAACTTTCATGTCAATTTCATAACAATTAAAAATGATATTGCGATACCAACCTGTTCATCAAGAAAATTCATCAAATCTTTCAGTTTACATTTGAATCCATTTTCTTTCAACATTGAATGTAAAGATTCTAGTGGTAGAGGTTTGTACATTAAAACTTTTGTGTATAATTCTTTGTTAGACTTGATTAGTCTAAAAAAAGCTTCTTTAATACTTAAAGTACTTTCTAATGTGGCGGTAATATAGGATCCATTGTTATGTATTTTATCTGCCCTTATTGAACTATAAGTATTAGAAAATATTTTACGAGATAATTATTTGTATTATAATAGCTGTTTTGATAGAATAAATATATTGATCGTTCCGTATCCTACCAATTATTTAATTTTGATTCATTATTTTTCGAGATATTGCTTTTAAATTTTTTTCTTAAATTTTGCTTTTTAAACAGATATTCTTCATCGCTTGAAGAATCAAAGATTGAAACTCGTTTCTGTGATAAAGCAACTGTTGGGTGCGTTTGATTGTAAATGTGATTTAACAAAAGTGTCGCTTTATTTCGAGATTGACGTTTTAATCCAAATTTCTTTAATTCCTTCTAAAAAATAAATTATATGATAATTAATAATAATATTTGGTTAAACAATTAATAATTCATTTGGATATTTACTTCTAAATCAGGTGTTTTTAATAAATTATAATTTATAGGTGGTGTTATGTTTGCTTGACTGGAGATTTGTAAAAAATTCTTATTTCGTTTTGGAGTTTCAAACGATGATGATTTTTGTAAATTACACTTTTTATATTCTTTTTCATTAAAATTACAAGTCGATACAGATTTCACTTTGAGTTTTCTAGTTTTTTCAGAAAGCTGCATAGGTAATTCAATACGTTTTTCTTGATTTGAATTAAATTTAGAAGATGGAATGCGAATTGTTTTAGAATTTTGCCTGTTTTGACACAAAATTGGCGAAGATATAATATGCGATGCATGTGACGTTTGCGATTTTATAGGCTTAGGCGAAATATAACATTGCTTATTTAATTCCCTATTAGAAATATTTGAACTTGTATTTACGTTCCATAATTCATTTTGATTAATATTTCTTTGCGAGGCGAAAGATTCATTTATATTTGCACATTTATTAAATTCTTGTTCATTAGTGTACCTAAAATCAACTGAATTAAACTCGACAATTTGTTTATTATCCGAACTTTCGAGTATTTCCAAATCAATGTCTGTTTTATTGGATTTATTTAATATATCGTCAAATATACTGTGTTCTGGGCTAGAAATAATTGATAT
Source organism: Ceratosolen solmsi marchali (assembly GCF_000503995.2). Taxonomy (NCBI): domain Eukaryota; kingdom Metazoa; phylum Arthropoda; class Insecta; order Hymenoptera; family Agaonidae; genus Ceratosolen; species Ceratosolen solmsi. The sequence goes on from NW_011948444.1 coordinate 1,080,246, forward strand.
TGGGCTTAGATTTATAATTTTATTTTGACTTGACCGATTTTCATTGTAAGTAAATTCTTGATTAGAGTCTTGACAATAAATTTTCGATGCCAGTAAAGTTTTACCCTTAGCTGGGCAAAACGTCTTTGACTGACAAAGCTTTCTAATTTCAGCATCAACATTGTCATTTTGTTGTTGTGATACCTCTAGACGATTCTCCTGTATAATTTCATTATTTTTTTGCGTTAAGTTATTTTTAGTTTCTATTATATTACATGCTAATTTATCTGAACTCAAAATTGAGTTAATAATTTTAGTCTCTTTATTGTCTTTTAAAGTAGTTGTGTTTTTTGTTGTAGATGTCGATGATTCATTGATCGTTTTATAATTAATTAAACTATCCAAATTACTATCAATATTGGATAAATTACTATTTGATAATTTCAATCCATTATTTTTTTCTTTGATGTTTTTAACTAAGTCACTTTTGTTATAGACGTTTTCTTCATTCAATATTGTTTTAAGACTTTTTTGTAATTCCCCATTATCTGAATCATAAAAAAGACTTATATCATTAGTAATAGGGCTTTGTGATAATATTGCTTTTGGAATATTGGAAGAAATATTAAAATCTAATTTATTGCGATATTTATCTATGCTGTTATTATATTTGTTTAATTTTTTATACTTTGAGTACATTGACATTCTGGTTTCATTAATAGTTGTATTTTCAAGTTCATCGTCACTCGCCGACGATGATAAAGTGGAGTTTTTAATTATGTTTGAACTACTTATTTTTGTACATTTATCACCCAAATCAATTTGGAAATTTGGATCCGAAAATTCATTTAAGTTACACATTTCATTACCATTTGAAAATCTTTTATACTTTTCAGATTCAGCATTATACTTAATCTTATTAATTTTATTTAAATTTTCTTCTTCTAATACATCATTTTCAATCATACTGATAGCTTTTTTATGTACTCGACTTTTATTTCTATCATTCAATAAATATGTAAAAGAATCATTTTGATAGTTTTTAAGGAAGGGATTTTGTTTTTTCACATTAAAGTCTGGACTATCTGTTTCAGAATCTGTATCAAAAATGCCTTTAGCATTTTTTTTATGAACTTTGTCAATAAATAAGCTTAAATTGCTTTTAAGCTTATACACATTTTGTTTATTTGATTTAAAATTATTGTCATTCGATTTTGAAGAAGTTAATGAAGCATTTATTAAACTGTTATTTTTAGTTCTTATTTCATCTAATATATCATCCGGTGGATTGCCTTTATGAACTAATTTTTTCGGTGTAATATAGTCGTTTAACTCTGATGATATATTATGCTCCGGAGATATAGCTTCAGTTATTTGATCACTTTCAGATTCATCTTTTATTAAAATAAAATGTGAAAATTTATCCGATAATCTACATTCTGGAGATGATGTTTTAATCATTTCTGAAATGATTTCATCGCAATTAATTGGAGATACTAGTGTTGGAGTTACGGCTCGATGCATATTTTCTATAGACGAAGGGCTAAAAGGTTTCTCATTTATAGGACTTGAACTGTCAATATTTTGAGACAAATTTATAGAGTTTTTTTTAATATTTTTTACTGTTTGGTTACTTTCTTGAATTTCGAAAGAGTAAATTTCTGCCTCATTTTCTGACTCAAATAAATCTGGAGATTCCGTAATTCGTCTATCAAAATCATTTTTTGCAAATGATTTAGTAATGTTATCATTTATATTTTCAGATTCTTCGGGATACATAGGTAAATCAGATTTTCTTGGGGAGTTTATTGTTTCTATTATCTATAAATGAAAATTAAAAAAAAAAAAATAATTACAGAAATATAATGATAAATTTGCTTTCACATAATATGATTTTATCTTACTTGTATTTCAGGAGAAACAGTTGTTTTAATATCGTCTATTGATACATTCGGTGAAACTTGTTTAGTATTTACATTACTCTCGCAATTATAGATGTTATCAATGTCCTCGATTTCATCAAAATCATTCAATTTTCTAGATATAATTTTGTCGTGTTGTTCATTTAAATATAAAAACAAACTTTGCACTTTATATAATTTTGCTAGTTCTTTAATTTGGAGCATCAAAGTAGCATTATCAAAAACTATTATATTTTTATGAATATCACCGCTATAGATGAATTCTAAAAATGCTAGAGCAGAAAGTTGATCATTCTTATTCCAAGATATTTTATTTTTTATATGAGGATGAGTATTTGAATCATTTGGCACTAAATCAGCCAAAATATTTCTGCATTGCGCATAGAATACTAATTTATGAGCATAAACGTATCTATTATCTTTTACTAAAATAATAATATCACTTTCAGTACTATCATTTAAAATTTCTCCCCAATTATAAGCAATGGTTGTTTTAATGTCCTGTTTTGTATATTCATTTTTAGATTTATTAATGACGAAATTATTTAGTAATTTTTTTGATTCAGTTTGATTTTTCTTATATACAATATCTTCTATTGGTTCGTATACCACTGATTTATTTGATAAAATATCTTCTTGAATATCGTTTATATCATTATATGAATATCTGCCATTCTAATATAAAGTAATATAAGACATTTGTTAAAAACCGTAATCTTAAAAACTTTACAACTACTGCGAAAAAGAATTTTATATTTGCTTACTTACACTCGATTTGTTTTCATCTGGTAAAAAATATAATTTCAATTCTTTGACATAAAAATCACATTTTCTCAATAATTTACTTTTGTCCCACAGTTTGTTGTTCTAAAAGAAAAAAAATTTCTTAATTTAATTTTAGTCTTTAGTCGCATAACTCATAAAAAGTAAAGAATCGTAATGATTTCAATTTTTCAATTCTTTTTTTTTATACTTACCACTTGCTCAATTTCTTGTAGATTTTTGTTTTTCAGAATAGTTGGTGATCTTAATTGTGAAATTAATCCTATGTTTTCTTGAGATTGTGTAATAATATCGTTATCTGTTAAAACATCAGCTATTTTCTCTGTTAATACACGATCTTTGTCTTCTTTCGATCGCGTTTCTAAAATTGTGGGCCCAAGTAATTTTTCTAATAATAATAAAAAATTATATAAAGCTTATTGTAATTAGAAAATTTAATTATCAATGATATTTCGATAATTGTTATACTTTTTTTTGATGATTTGGAAGGAATATTGGCTACTGTTTTGTTCGTTGTAAAACCAAAGCTTTGTAATGTTATTTTATCGTCTTGATCGGCCATATTTTTTAAACATTCTAATGGTACACCAGTCAATAACGCAGTGTGTTCTAATTCTTCTATTTGTTGAGCTTGATATAATGACTTTGACATTGCTAAAACAAGTTGAAGTTGTGGATCATCCCCTGTATTCTAAATAATTAAAACTATTATTTACCTATTAAATTATATCAATAAAAAATTGAAAAAAAAATAGTACAATAAAAAATAAAATAACTTTAACTAAAATCAATTAAATGCTATATTATTAGAAAATATAATCATTCAACATTGATATAAAATTAGTAATTGGTTTTTTATTTTATTTTAAAAAAGATTTAATCTTACAAAATTTTTACTGCGATAAGCTTTCTTTTTTCCTGGTAAATTCGGCATAGGTAATAATAGTCCTTTGGCTTTTTTCTCTTCTATTAATTGATCTTGTAATTGTTTAGCATTAAATAATTCTTTAAGCGAAACATTTTTTTTTTTTGCACAAGCTTTCATATGGCTAGTACACGAAGCATCATCTTGAAAAAACTTTAAACACAGAGGACATAGAATTGGTTTTTTAACTTCATTTTGATTACAAGTCGGTTGTTTGAAAAAAGAAGATTCTATCGCTGGCTGTACTATATCGGTGCTATTTTTTTCCAATTTATTATTTGGTGGATTTTTAGATTTTAAAACTTTTTTCTTAACTCGATTATCAATTTTAAATTTATTTAAAATCGATTTCTGTATCGTTCTTTTTTTAGGTGATTTAAAATCTAGCAGACTATCTTCTGCATTTGATGCACTATACTGAGCTTCCTTGTATAATAATTTATTATCAGAAATTTTTATATTCATATTATCTTCGGAGCAGTTTGGTGTATTTGCATTATCAAAGTTACTGTAAGAATTATAATACAACAGTAAACCCAGCTTGTATATGTATTATTAAATTTTTTAAATTAAAATCATACTCTAATAGACATTAAAGGGAAGTGAAATATACAACTAAATTAGAATTCTTAATATTTTAATTAACAATAAAGATTACAATATATGTCATTAAAAAGTATTTCATACTTATTCGTACCTGCTACACTTTACTTTATTTGGAGATAAATTATATTTTGACTTAATTTTAGTGGTTTTTCGTTTATCGTATTGCATTTTCTTTTAATTTATAGAATTAATTGTTCTCGTATTCTTTACGCCTCCGTGCAAGAGCTAATTTTACAACAGGATTATTCATGAAGGCACGAACATCAATATTTGCCTGAAATTCGTCGGTAGATTCTTTGCATGCAACAATTTTCTTTTGTAACCATGAAGTATATCTAGAATTATAATAATGATAAGTATCTTGTCGAGAAAACATCGGCGTAAAAGAAGATTACATAATAAGTTATTACGATATTAGAGTATATCCAGCAATAATTATACTTCCACAAGCCAAAGACCAATAACAAGAAGCTAAATTGGACGGCGTTCCTCCTAAATATCGTGGCTTTCCTTTTGAGAGATTAGTGGGATCGGGCCACATATCGAAATTTTATGTCATACTATTATTATTAAGCAAATGGACCTGTGAAAAGAAGCAAAAAACATATTTGCAATTTTTCTAACAATCCACATTTTCATCTCCAATACTCACGTGTATATTAAAATTGTACGTATGTATCAATTTGCAGTGCTATTGTACGCAGTCAATATCAATAAAAAAAAATTGTCTAAATTTTTGGTTAGCAAAGGCAAATTTTTAGTGATCGCAGCTAAAGGTTAATCTTCAATAATTCGTAAGTTTATTCTTGTGGTTAGCAAGATTGCGAGGTAAGCAAACGAGTACGCCCATTGGTACTTATAAATACCTGCAATTTCGGTATGGAGTTTTGGAAAAGTTTTATTAACAGTACAAATATATGTAATATGATATATCGATCGCATGGGTGTGTTATGGGGAAATCTATAGGTTATCGTTGATTCATAATAAATGAGTAATAAAGTGCTTTAAAGGTTTTTCAAGAAGAAATTATAAAATCATTTTCAATACGTTAAGAACGGAGAGCGATTAGGGAATTTAGCATAGTTTCTTTCACTCTCCGATCCATATACTTAAGAAACTATAAAAGTTTCACATATTTCTGGATTAAAGTTAAATTTATTGATTAAAATCACCTTTATGCTTATATTTTCATTTAACTATTGAATTACTTAATATTCGTGCTTGCGATTAAATAGTGTTTTTTTTTTATCGTGGTGCTTTACATTTCAAGAAAAACCAATGAAAAAGAGAAGAGTTTTTGGGACGTTGAGACTCAATGGGAGTTGAGCTCGTTTGCGCATGCTCGTGAATTGGTGAATTATCCACTTTTTCTGCTTCGAGTGGCAATAATGTCGTTGGTATTTACAAACACAACGGCCCATAAATATAAAGCTCTGGGCTGAAGTTGTACGTTAAAAATTAACAAAGTATTTGGTACATAGCGCTCGTCAAAGAAAATATTTCTTCTAATCTAAATAAAGTTATGATTTTTAATATTTATTAAATTTTGCACACAGTATACAGCTGCGTATGAAATATTCAAAAAGCAGTTGAGATGTCTTGATTTCCATGTCAATTAAACGGAAATGTTACCACAATATGTCGTAAATTTGACGGACGACAGTTGTATTTCTCATATTAATTTATGGTGCATTTGCAGCTGATGGCTCGATGGCTTGGGTAAAGCAAGAGTTTAAAAAAATATTTTTTCATATCAGCTTCTATTAATTTTTATTACATTATAGCTTTCCACTTCGTATTGCGAGTGATAATATTATAGTATAAACAGATTACGATGATCAAATTAGAATTTACTATAATTAACTTTGTAAATAATATATAAGTGAAGGAATGCGTTTTTTTTTTTTTTTTTTTTTTTAATATTATTTATTCGATCGCGAGTAGGACCGTTTAAAAAGTGGAATTGCTGGGACGAGGTAGCGACAGATTCTGGGAAAATCATTTGTCGATCCAAAGTTATAACGCGTACGGAGTAGTAAGCAAATAGTAGAGAGAAAATGTCTTTATATCGATTGTTCAACATATTATAATTATGCAGCTAAAGTATCGTAAAATATCACCTCGACTTAAATAATATAATGTAATTTTAATGTTTAAATAATATAATTTAATTATAATACATAATACAATATTATATAATATTTCAATAATTGTAGTTTTATTAGGTGATTTATTATTAAGAAATTTATAAATTGATATTTATGAATCATATATAGATATTTGGTTGTATAAGTTTTTACGTAGTTGACAATTCAAATTTCTTTGAAGATTGTTGGTAAATAATCATCGTAAATTATCAGTGTAAAGTGTTAGGGGATGATAATATGAAGGAATAATACATTGAATAATTGAATAAAATGCAATTTATTTCACCTTATCATAGAATTGTGTAAATTGAATGTAAATGCTTTATTTCAGTAAGACGATATTCCATTTTTCGGCACAGAAAGTAATAAAAGAGTTTTATAAAAATACAGTTATTGAAGTTAAAGTAATGAATATTACTTAAATTCTACTTAAATTCTAATCAAAAGATACGATGTTGTTATGACGTCTAAGTTTAAAAATAAATATAAAAAATATTTACTTGTATTAAGAATGTAAAATTGCGTGAAAAGATTTTATCATTAAATTTCATCACTGCATGGATGTGTACATAAAATGTTTGGTCAATCTATGGGTTACATAATTGATTAAAGGATGTCCCTTTAACTATCATTTTATGTATACGTTCATTAATATATCGTAAATTAATTTTTAAATAGCAGATTAAAATACTTGATTATGCAGTATTTTTTTTTTGTTTTTGTTTTTGTCTTTCTTTTTCTTTTTCGTGCTTTATTTGCTCTTTTTTTTAATAAAAACATAATGTAATGGTTATTAAAACGTAAGATTAGTTGCATTAAATTGTGTTGAACATTTTAATCCATTGTTTGTTTATAAAAAGTGGCTGGTATCCTTTTATAAATCACTGACTTCTGGTAAGGATTTTGTATTTATGATATTCCATTCACGTAAGGCAGAGACTACATGATTTAGTTTTGATTGCCACTCTATTAAATCTTGATTGGTATCGCATGATAACAAATTTCTGAAATTAAACGCAAATCTTTAAATATGCCAATATTTAACTTAAATTAGCCAATAATATACCAGTAATTAAAATTACGTAAATAAAATAGCATTCGTAAATTATAAATGAATTATTATTATTATAATAGGGAATACAATTTTTTGTTATGTTTTTTTATTTATTTAGTTTTAATGAAAGTGTGATCGCAATAATCTTTCTCCTATAATAATTCACGAATAAATAATTCTCTTACGTTAATGTCAATTTAGCTTGAATTTAAAAAGACATATCATATAAGTAATTATATCTAATTGTATAAATAAAGATTTATTCATCAAAGGGTAAATGTAAAAAGGCAAACATTAAAAGTCCAATTTACCTGAGGATTGTGCAGGTGGAGTGACACTCGACGAGAATACTGTCTCGATCAATAGCGTTTCGTCTTCTGATCGTCTCGACGAGAAGTGTCCGTGTCCTGGCGCACAAGCTCCGATCGATGAGGCCGATGTGCCTGGACACGCAGTTCACAAGGTCGATCGCGTAGAGCGGCGGCTTGCAGCCCTGTTCGCGCGGGTAATTCCAGAAGAGGAGGTTGTGACCTTCGAGGACGCACCAGCGTCGGTTCCAGGCGGCGAGGCCGCCCGCCTCGTCTCCGTGAGTCAGGAAGCCGGCATGGAGGGTGGATAGTTGTAGCCTGCACGAGAGACTCAGGTCTATCGTCCCTTGAAGCACGGACTTTGTTGGGACCTGGGATGAACGTACGAGGCGTAGATTTTTAAATTTTTTGACACATTCGGTACATGGAAATTGTCCGGCAAATTGTATTATTACGAGCTTCCGTTATTCCGACTAGAAATTAAACAAGTTTTTTTTTTTTTTTTTTTTTTTGTAATAAGCTGGAAATTTAACAATCATTTTTTACATTTGTCATGCGGGAGTCACCTAGTCGGCGCCGGTGTAGCACGAAAACTTATAATTAGGTAAAAGTTTTTTCATTTATGCTTGCACTCTGAAATGAAAAAACAAAGCTGTTGTTGATTACGATATTATTTAATCACAAGTATTTTAAAGCTTTGGCTGAATAGATATTGAAAGTTGTGAAATTTGAAATTAAGTCGAGGAGGGAACCGCTTGATAGAGAAAACACATAAGGAATTCTTCTCACTCTGGTTAGAGGCCATGGCGATGAGAGACTGAGATCTTGAAGAACAAAGTCGATGCTGCCACACATGACGAAGGCTGATTCTTTGACGCCCGAGAACCTGATTTCGTATTGCTTCGGAGATATCGCGGACTTTTTTTTTTCAGCTCTCCAGCTTCTTTTCAGCAGCTTCTTCGATATGGGACAGGATGAGTTTTTAGTCCCGGCGATACTCTGCGTTATGTGGTATTTGTCTTCGTGATTGTAGAGTATCTGCTGGAGTTTGAGGCTGTAGACCCTGAGGGAGAGGCGAAAGTCAGGCTTGAGGCTGGGAATCAAGAGCTGCCCGGGGAAATAAAGACGTGGACTCGAAATAGGACAGGCGACGGCGTGGGTCGCCCAGACAGTCAGGCCCTCGCTTATGACAACGACGAACCATTCGACGATATCGCCGTTCTGACGCTCCCGCCTCAGGACGTCCTCGCGCAGCTGAAGGCTTAGCTCCTTTAGGATAACTTCGGCGCGTTCGCGGCAAGGTTCGATGTCGCACGTTTGACCGATCATCCGACGAATCTCCTCGAGGGCGGCTTTCTTACGCAGACTCGCTAGGACGAGAAGCCGCTCAGACTCTACTCGCTCGGAGCTCGCTATGAATTCTCGCATAGAGTTGCAAAGCTCGAGAGCTTTGCTCGCTTGATAAATTAGTGTCTGCTGAAGTTCGACCTCGTCCAGTAATTTCTTCACATTGTCTCGCAGTTCAGGGTTCACGTTGCTCGGCAGGATTTCCTGATTGCACATTGACTTTGTCTCATCCTTTACGCTTCCTCGGAATTTCTGTAGTTTTTCAAATTTATTGATTTGATTCATGATTTTCTTATATACTTTTTATTATTTGCTTATCGTAATTCTTAATCTATGTTTATTTCGGGTAAAATTGGTCAATACTTATCAATATAATATTGGATTGAGATTACAATGAAATTACAAAATGAGATTACAAAATGTATTATCATCAACTATTTAAGAGTAATTTCAAATGTATTAAATTCGATAATTAAAAAAAAATTAATTCGTTTAAATTGTTTTTTTTTAATTTATATTATTCATTAATATATTGTTCTAGTAAACATTGTTAATTTTAGAGATTATAATTTCATTTTAAATATGTGTGTGTGTGCGCGCGTGCGTGCGTGCGTGCGTGCGTGTGTGTGTGTGTGTATGAGCAATATTGTTATTGTTAAATAGTAGAGCTAAATAGTGGAGCTGAATGGTAAAAAAAAAAAACATTGGCATATTGGAACGAATGAAAATATTTACTTCTTAGCTCAAAGAATTCGACGAATTAGAATGAACGACACTGATAATGAATACTCTGTAAATGGACTACACACAAATACAAATAGTGATTGTAAAAATATTGAATAATTTATTGCAGTATGGGCATCGATAAAATGCATTTATAAAAATTATACGCTTAAACAGTTGGCGCAAAGGATTAAATAAATAATTAAATATGATAAAAGCAAACCTTTTTTATTCTTTGTGTGAGGGTCTTATATATCGAAAGTGTCCTGTTTAAAGTACTTGAGTGCTTTGGTTGATCAGTTGTCGGTATTCTCATCACTTTTTTCCTTTCAGTCATATTTTGCATTATTTCTTCAGATATAAGTTCACTGGCATTTATTTCCCTCGTGTCGGAATTAGCGTATGTAATTGTTGAATTGTAACGCTCGTCTCCAAGTGCTAACTCTAAGAAATTCTCTACCTTCGTTGTTGAATGTAAAAACATGTACATTAAAATTGAATTATAAATTATAATCCGAGGATCGAGAATTTCAATTATTTCATACGAATTTTTAGATTTTCTTTTTCTAAATAGAGACAATTGGCTCACATTAATTTTAATAATCGCTTATTTTTCAAAGAGTTTCTTTTATCCCACTAAATTTTTACTTAAACATAGTGATTTATAAATTAGACTCTTAATTTTTTAGATCTTAAGCCAATTGACATTCAATATGAAATTAGGAAATCAATGTTATAAGAACAAAGGAACTTTGAAATGTAAAGCAATTTATAAGCAACTTTCAGAATTTATTATTAATTTTTTAATATGATAATCCGGCACAGAATATGACTCGCGCGGCTAATTGGATTTACTTTTAAAAGTAATTATAAAATTGATAATTGTATTTTAATGTAATTAAGATATGTAAATACTTCGTAGGGTAGAGTCGCGTTCATGCTTTTTTGCATTTGCGTATGTAATTGTTGTTGTTGCCGTTGGTGCTGTTGTTCTTGCTGAGGATTTTCTAACGACTCGTAACCATCTGGACTCGAGGGCGTATTCGGTAGTGTTAGAGTCGATATAGAGCTTTCTTCTTGGGACCTCGGCGATGCTATTTTCCCTTCGCCGTTGTAAATCTTTCGCGTTGATTCGAGATTCGGTTTGCGACGCATAACTTTTGGTACGTGCAGATTATTTAAGATGAAACTCGCGTTTCGCTTAAGAAATGATATACCCAGTGTTCCGGACTGGCTGGATTCATGGCGATTATAATTCTTCAAATTTTTTAACTGAGAGTCTGGCATTGTCATTGGCGTAGCGAAGCTCTCTTTTTCGGCAATCGACGGCTTCTCGAAGTCATAGAAAGTTTCCGTCAAGTTAGAATTGAAGTCAGTACCTATTTATTATGATACTTATGTTTAATAACGTTGAGATTAAAGTGCTTATATTCTCTTTACTCTTATGCCTCTATATTAATGTTATATTATAATTATGATATAAAAATAATTGAATTATCAGATTAGTACTTATATCTCACGCGGTTATATTTTGATAATTTCATTTTTTAAGCAAATTTCCTATTAATATTTTGACCAATAGTCAATCTTCTTATTTATTGATCTAATGGTAATGTAAGCGCGTCGATTGTGTAAAATTTGGCGCAGTTACTTTAAATCGATAATGGAAACATGTTTATGAATAGTTCTTGCATCAATACTAGACATTCATGATTAAGTTAATTGATAATTAAGCACTATGGCTATGATAAACATGTGAAAAGAAAAACAAAAGAAAAAAAAATTAAGCTAAATATTTCGACTTATTAAATAATTATCACGGGTAATTACCAGGCATATTGTCGTTCTTCTCACCATCGTTCACGTAATAAAGATTATCGGATGAAAAATTGTTGGACATTCTTTTGACGAGTGATAAATTCGGGTACATCCTCTTTGGAGTTTCCACTATGATTTGCTGTGACTGCTGTGACTGTTGCGAAACATCATTCGATTGAAAATCTAGTTTTTCCATCTCCCGATCGAGTTCCTTCATGTCTTCTGACATTAAAGAAGTCGTCAGAGATTCGTCTGGATTTTCGAGCTGAAGGCCTTTGAAGGTTTCTTGAATAAACGTCATATCGGATGCTCGACGCCGATTTGAAACTCTGGGCTCCGCGCTCACGCGCTCTACTTTCACCACTTCCGGCTCAAGGATTTCCAGAACTCGAGCACCGAAGAATAGATCCGGACCTCTGTGCTGCAACTGTCCATTCATCTCCTCAAATTCATCCTCGTACTTTTCGCTGACGATATGTTGAGTGCAAGCATTCAACTCTGAAAAATAACGATGACGTATTAGTAAATATAGAGTACCGACGTGAGTACTCGTTAACATTAAATGTGTTTAAACGAGTATTGACGTCGATTTAACATTTGCTCTTTTAACACCGGCTCACTTATATTTTAAGTTTTATAAACAAATATTTAAAGTAGTTAAAATCTATTTAGCCGTCGTACAACACGAATCTAGTAAAATTATATACATGTAAGTTGAAATTGTTAATTGTGCAATTATTAATTGTGCAATACAATTTCTTTTAATAATGAGTCATTGTTGCTTTATTTCTTTTTCTGATCGAGTGTTAAATACTGAATTGTCCGCGATAGCGCAATTATATAATCACGATGATGCACAAAATTAAAACAATGTGAAACAATTGGTAAAAATCTAAAGTATAAAATAACGCATGAGAAAAAAGTAGTTGAAGGGAAAAGGGTGGCAAGAATTTTAATATAGAATTTAACGATGAAAGTTTCGTTTGTAAAAGTTATAAATACGAAGAAATATTGTAATTCAAAGGAAATGAAAGAAGTTAAAATTAAAATATTAATAAATTATGATTCAACGAAAGCTTCTGCAAATGTCCTTGAACTTTTCGAAGTCTAATAAATACAATAGCACAGTTTACATCCAAAACACCTAACTCCAACAGAGTAATATTAATCATAGTTTGCTTCATATTAACTTCATCATATGTGTATATATATATATATATATATATATTCATTAATAAAAAATATTAACATTGCACAAAGAAAGTAGAAGAGTAGAATTATATTACTTATGATTAATTTAATAAGAAAGTCTTAAGATAAGTCTTAAGATGCGAATCAATTGTAGACGCATAGAGTCATTCGACTATAAATATTGCGCAACTGTTGTTCCGGACGGGGTTTGTATAGATTTTATAGATCAGGACGTCGTTTTCCCACCTCCATGAGAAGCAGCTCCAAAGTACTCTCCGATCGAGAGTCTTGTCCCACATATCGGCTCCTGGAGCGGCTCGTCATCAGGATTTCCGCAGGAGTCGCACTCGCCGAGCAGACCTCGAGTGATTTGGCTGGGAGGATGTCGATAGTCGAGTATATGCTCCGAGTTCGTGTCTGTCGGGGACTTGTCGCAGGTGGAGCTGTCACCAGTAGAGCAAAGCTCGCGATCCGATGGTAGGGAGTCGATGCGGTAAGTCCGGGAGGACAAGTCGTTACTGAATCCGTGCCTCGAGTTTTCGGGCCGTCTCGTTGGTTCCAAGTTGCCTTCCTCAGCCTCCTTGTACATGGTGATGCTCTCGCTCGTGTTTGCGAACTCCTTCTCGAACGGATTACCCTCGTAATGAAAGTCCGAAGGCGCTACGTATGGCAAAGCCTTGTTACACATGCTCACTCATCAACCTTTCGTTCTATTGACTCGCTCACTTATATTTTTATTTACTTTGCGGCACTTTCCCAGCCCATTTAAACAGCCAATAAAATTGTTTTTCTCTATTTTCATTACCGGGCGCGAGAAATTAAGGCTTCTATTGAATTTGTTGGATGCCGTGCCGCGCATTTACAATTTATTCTTGCTTTTAACCATAGCACACCGCCCACGTTCAAATTATTTTGTCATTTTTGCAATTTTTCAACTCTTTATGTATGTCAATTAGTAGAAATGGCACAGTCGATAATTATTATAACGAGCCAACGTTGGATATGATAAATATAATGGCAGTTACGTTGCAATGCGTACTTAATCATTACTTTTCAAATTACGCGAATGGGCTTTATTATTTATGGCTGCCGATCGTCGCTCTTCACTTTCTCGCGTTTTCAAAGCTCAATTCGATAGGACATTAACGTTTCATATTTTCAATTAATAAATTGTATTCTGTAAGCATAAAATATATTTTGTCACGAGAGGCTAAAATTAATATAATTGTTATTGGAAATGCAATTACTTTGCAAATGCAAATACTAGTTGTAAGGAGGAATTTGATGATGATTGGAAAAATGTTACTTACGCGTTATGTTACTTTTATTTATCGCTCTCATGATACTCAATCGTCTTCGTAAACTTTTCGAATAATACTGAGATGATTGGCCGTGTTCCTTTTTTCGGTCCAACATACGCTGCATAATGAAATTGTATTGAATTTTTATGGGAAATCTTGTAAACAATGATTTCTGGCTAATTTATGAATATACCTTTGCATATTGATCGCCTTTATCTGTTACGTCTTCCCTTCTATCCATTCTAGTTTCAATGCACGTCGCTTTTGTCAAATTAAAATATTTACCTGAAAATAAAATTTTCATACATACACTAATACATCTTTCATAACTGTTTGAACTTCATTATAATTATACACTTTCTTCTAATCGGCTTAACATATGCTAAATCTAATTAAAATATAATGGAGTAATTTACTTTAGGATTGAATTTATAAGTAACGAATTTTATAATTAATTAATCGTGCATAAATCGATGTTTCTGAATTGTAAAATTTTTTTTTTTATCTTTATTTAAAAAATTCTAATATATTTAAAAATATTTTCATTTTTCAATTTTGTCTACTTAATGCCTTGATAAATTCACTGATGTTTTTGTTTACGTTACTTTACGTGCATATTCCCCCACATAGTAAACACTCCTGTAGTTATTATAGAATATAAAAACAGGAAAATTTAATATTTGCACTAATATTCATTTATTAGTTCATGGAACATTGAAATTACTAGTAATAATAATTTAAGCTATTGAATTTTTAATTAATATGCTGCTTAAATTTGTTATACAAATTCGTTTGTTTAATTTACAAAAAAAAAACACAAAAAATGATGATCGATCTCAACTCTTAAGCACTCGAACACAATCTAAAAGCAGAGATAATATATATGATATGACTCTAGATGAAATTAAAGAAAACAAATTTATTGGTCATTGTAAATTCTATTTATTTGTGAAGGTTTATGAGAATTTGTTAATTTTCCGAGAACTCGGTGTCAGGTAAGTTCTTGAACGGTAGTATTGTTTTGATCAATTGTTAGCTTATTTTAGCAAATGAATTAAAACGAATTAAACTTTGAAACAGATAATTATATGTTTTATCGTCAATAAACGTATTATTATATTTAATATTTACATTATATTATCATTATATATATATATATATATATATATATATGTGCATATATATCACTAATATCAATTGACATTTTTTAAATTATAGACAGATGATATAAACATGAAATTAAATGAGAATAATACAAAAATTTTAAACTACTATAGATTAAAGGAAATACTAGGTCATGCTTTAACGCGTAATTAATCGTTTGAATATTCTTTATTTTGACTCTTGGATTATATAAGCAAAGCAGAAAATATATAATGGCATAAAAACATTAATAATAAAAATATTAATAGTATTAATGCTTCGCAGTTAAGATAAGATTAATAATGCAGGGAATGTCAAATTTTATCATATATTATGATGTCCAATATGTAACGATTTAAAAAGCTTTAATTACATTTGCACACAGGACATTTTATATATGGAGTAGGTTAATTTGGCGCGCACCGGTGCGCATTTTATATGGCATTTTCTCGCGTAATCGTCGATTATAACCTAAAAAGTGAAAATTAAAAAAAAAATATTGAATCTGTTTATCATTTATATTCTTTATGATAGCGATTTGAAAGAAAGAAAAGAGTTAGCGACGATGTTTGAAGCTCATAGTATTAATGCAGAACACAAAGATTTGATACACGATATAGCTTATGATTTTTATGGGCAGCGCATGGCCACATGCTCCAGCGATCAATTTGTAAAGGTAAAACATTAAGCATGCGAACTGTATTTGAATGTTAATTGTTAGAAAACAAAATTTATAACGCTATAACGCAGGTTTGGGACGAAGACGAACATGAAAATTGGCATTTAACTGCATCATGGAAAGCGCACAGTGGATCTGTGTGGAAAGTTACTTGGGCACATCCGGAGTTTGGACAAGTTTTGGCTACTTGTTCGTTTGATCGGACAGCCGCAGTCTGGGAAGAAATTAGTAATCCTTCATTATAATTGTTCAGCTAGATGAATTTATTATAGGCGTTTTTAGTAAAGTGATAATAATGCTTGTGTAGTTGGAGAAGGATCGGGACCGGGTGAAAGAGGAATGAGGCATTGGATACGCAGGACAAATTTGGTTGATTCAAGAACATCGGTTACGGATGTGAAATTTGCCCCAAAGACGCTGGGCCTATTATTAGCAACGTGTAGTTCAGACGGGGTAATTAGGATATACGAGGCACCGGATGTCATGAATTTAAGTCAATGGACATTGCAACATGACATTAGTTGTAAACTTGCATGCAGCTGTTTAGCCTGGAATCCATCACTTTCAAGGTTTTCTTCAAAATCTTTATTTTCCATCTTTACTTCGAAGCTAAATCGAGTAAAATTTTATTTAATAATGTTTATTATATTATTAATTAGACTTCATCCACCGATGATAGCCGTTGGAAGCGACGATAGCAATTCATCGAGCGGAGGCAAAGTATTTATATACGAATATGCTGAGAATAGCAGGCGTTGGGCAAAAACAGAAACCATATCCAGTGTCACAGACGCCGTACACGATATATCGTTTGCACCAAATTTAGGACGAAGCTATCATACTTTAGCAATTGCAACGAAAGATGTACGAATATTATCATTGAAGCCACTGATGTAAGTTGTTGTATAAGTTTAATAATTTTTTTTGTTGCGCACGTGGTGTACGAAAATAATGATAGGTCAGCATTGAATCGATATAACGGTTAAATAATACGAAACCATAAAATTTAATCCTGCAAATAGATTAATCCATTGATTCGTGATTTGAATGTGTTTAGAGAATCTGCTCAAACTGGATTGTCAAGGTTTGAGATAACAACGATAGCGCAGTTCGATGATCACTATTGTACGGTATGGAGAGTTTGTTGGAATATAATGGGAACGATACTGGCCAGTTCTGGGGATGACGGCTGTGTGAGATTGTGGAAAGATAATTATATCAACAATTGGAAATGCGTTGCTGTATTAAAAGGCGATGGAACCTCTGCTCAAAGTGCAGAAAATGCTGTATCTACACCTCCAAATTCAAGTCATAATTTAGGCGCTCAGCAGCCTCTTTCAACGACAAGGTACTACAAACTGGGTTCCATCAGCCATCCAAATCAAGTGCCTTGGCACTGATAATAATAATAATAATAATAATAATAATAATAATAATAATAATAATAATAATAATAATAATAATAATAATAATAATAGTAATAATAGTAATAACAACAATAATAATAATAATAATAATAACAACAATAGTAATAATAATAGTAATAATAAAAAAAAAAAAAATAATAATAATAATAGTTCCTTTTCTCAGAGCATTTAATAGTAAAATTTCGATAACTTAAGCATCATGAAACTTGTCTGTAAAATCTTGCAAAGCTCATGGATTATAAATGCATTTTTATATAAAATACTTTGATACAAGTAAATTTGCTGAAAGTTGCATTTAACCGCACTACTTTCGTTCTCTTTCCATTCAAATAATTTAATTATTGTGGAATTTTAAATATAATATTTTTCATTAGCGATGGTAGTCACTTTATTGTACTATTAAGAAATGAATTTTTTTTCTGAAAGTCTATTTAATGGAAGAATTATGTATGTGCCCAGAATATGAAATATATGAGTGTTCTAATGAAATTTTTAAATTTGTAATTTATTTTTGTGAAGAAATAAACGTTATTGTAATACATCCAGTCCTTTTTTTATCATTGGTTATAATTTTTCTTTTAAAAGCAATATACTCTTGATATATTTACGACGACAACTTTCTCGTTTACTTTCAGATCCGTCGATACAGCGTCTGTAAATATGGCAACGGATAAAGTTTATAATGCAGTGATGTCTTCGAGCAAATGGCAGGCCCCAGTAATTAAAGGTCGATTTAGTAAATCAGTGTGGATAGGGAATCCTAACGAAGCAGCAGCAGCACTTTCTACACCAGTTTTAGTCAGGCCGAGATGTAAAAAATAAGTTAAATTCATTTGCAATTTAATGTTGAGAAAAGCGATAATATTTAACTTTGGCGTATCTACGTGTAATGCTCCAACAATTACTAATTACTTTTAAGATATTTGTTATTTATTTAACGATTTTTTATTATACCAAAACAAAGATACTAGTAGTTGTTTTTTGCTTATATAATTCAGTTTTTATATATATATATATAGAAATTTTTTTTCTTTTTTTTTTCCCAACACTATAATCAAATATTTAGAATTTGTAGGGCAGAATCTCGAAAGTTTGTGCAATTTTAGTTGCAATTATTTTATTGTAGAAGTTCCTATGCGTAGGTGGTGAATGTAAAAAGTCTTAAAAATATTATTGTGATAAGCTTTTTTATGCATTAACAATGTAGAAATGAAGCGAATGACTGAAAAATTATAATAAGTACTTATTTTTTATCGATATAATTCATTAGATAGTTTTAGATTATTAATTTTTGCGAATAGGCTTTTATATTATTAAATTAGATTAGTTTAAAAGATTGAGTAACAATTAATTAATGAAATATCATTTAAAGGTAATTATTCCTTTTCTTTTTTTTTTGTTGTACTTAGGAAAATATCATTAACAATTAAATGCATTTATTGTGATATAGACTGTAACTCAAACGAATTAATAACTATGAACGTAAAGTGAAGGTTTATTTTGAATTTGTATATATATGTATATATATGTATATATGTGTATGTATATATATATATATATATATATATATATATATATATATATATATATATATATATATATATATTAAATTTTTTTTTTTTTTTTACAAACTAACGTTTAAGAGAATATAACAATATTTAATTTATTTGTACTTTATTACATAGATGTATAATAAAAATTTTTTCACATAACTGATTTCCTTTTTTAAAATGACTAAATTCATAATCAAATAACATAAAGCTTTCTTATGTTTCATAGTTGGCACCTTGGCTAATGCAATTCAGGGAGGTATTTGTGTTACTAAAAATTCGTATATCAATTTTTTCATTAATTAGTTAATTCACGTATTTAATTAAATATTAAGATATTTCCACCCCACGTCTTTATTTTTACACAGTCCAATTGAATTTGTCAATTGTATAAGTGGTGTAAGATATTATGGAGGAACCGAAGAGAAAAAGTTTTTTAGACAATTTGAAAGAACAGCTTAGTTTAATCAATCGCGTAAATTAATTTTGTTTATTAGGAATATCGCAATAACAATGAAATAAATAATGATGAATATTTTATTACAGTCCACACTTACGACTCGCTTTTTATACATTGGTGAATATAAAGGATCTAAAAATAATTTGCGGAAAGTAAGTTCACTCGAATAATTATATATTTGCATTGCTTAAGATTTTATTAACTCTTGAAAATATAATCTTTTGAACTAATAGAAAATGAACTTGAATGTAACAGAATTAAATGAAGAATACGGCGAAATTGTTCTTACAGGATTTCTCCTTGTGTATCCTAAATATTTTCTGCATTTGATAGAGGTTCGATTTTACACATTTGTAGCTAAAATAAATAAAATTTAAATTAAAAATCAAGTAAATAATAAATTCATATATATATATGAATATATATATATATATATATATATATATAAATTTAAATTAAAAATCAAGTAAATAATAAATTCATATATATATATATATATATAATATTTTAAAAGCCGATGTTTTATTATAATATAACAGATTATAATTACAAACAGGCATCGGAAGAAATAATTTATAGGCATTTGCAAGCGATATTTGCAGCCGATTTTCAAGAAATTCTAGGACACGTTATATCTCTGCCAACATCTTACAACATATACAAAGTACTGTATATTTTATTTAGTTTTATATCCAACTTATACATAATAATTATTTGTCGTTTATTTATATATTTTTATATATTAAATTCATATATTTTTTCATAGTTATACTTCTCCGATTGGCATTACGCATTTGCAGCAAATCCACCCGTATTATTATCTAAAATTGAACAAATCGAATTGCATGAAATACACAAACAAATTAAAAATTGCTTATTTAAAATGTATTCTTTGAGTGAATATCTAATGGACGTTGGAAATAAATCCGTAATGCTTTTCAATTTAACACGTTTGAGTAATCTTACATGAAATTACATAAAATTTGTATTATAGCGTAATAGCTTTGTCGAAATAATAAAAAATTTGGAGACAAATGCATCGGATTATTTACCGGAAGTCACAATAATCGAATATTTATTATCTATAGAAACGTCGGTGCTCAAAGACTTACGGGATTATTTGAAGGCATTTAATGACTTTCCAACCATCAATTTTTATAATGGTAATTATATTTACGTTTATAGCCCAGAGTATTGAAAGAGCACAAATTAAAGCCAATAAAGGTAAATGAAACACAATATTGTCGAATAAAAACGATCATTTATTTCAGAATATTTACAATATATCAAAACAACAGTTTTGTCGTACGTATGAACGTGATGCGCGAGGGATTGAGTGGGTTTGGGACAAAAGGGTTGTGATAGGTTGGAAAGGTTTTGGGTCTTGGTACATGAAAATTCGATGATAAAGTTTGAAAAATGTCAATGAGTAAAGTGAAGTAAATATGAAATTTTATAGATGATAAGCTGTGTACATAATCGTGTGAGAATTTTTGCCTGAAAGATTGTTATAAATTCTGATTGTAACTTCGGTGGTAATAATTACTTCATCATTTTTACATCATTCTTCTCCATTCTTTATTTATTATAATACTTTGGCGTGTGAGTTATTATTGTTTTTATTTAAATACCCGACAACAATGAAAAGTTTACTCTACTAGATAATACGTATGATGTATAGTATTGAATTTTTGAAAAGAATCTGGAAACATTAGAAAAGAAATATTTTTCGAATATGTCTGTGAATATATATATATATATATATATTTATATAGGCAAGAAAAGGATAATTATAATGTAAATTAAAATATTATTGAAATTTGATTGTGCATTTTTCGTCAATTAAATAATCACATTAATTCATTATATAATCGTTCGAGTGGTCAAATCGTACACTAATGCAAATTCGTTTTCTTAACTATTGTCGTATTAAATTCATTTAAAAGGTAAAAAGATACTTTTATTATCCTAACGAGCATTGTTCAATTATCGTTCGATGCATGATTAAATTTTCATCGTGTGCATGAAAATTGTGCATTCGCTTTGCCTATAAATAAACTACGTGTTAAAGAACTATTTATGTTTTACAATGCATCCATTGAATTAAATGATTTTCATTGTTTACAGACTGCATTTGGCCCCCACCCAGTAGTTTTGCACCCCGTGTTATTAATTACTTTGATGAGACGCAAAAACAAGTAGATCAGTTATAATGGCTGACTTTAAATATTGGTCGGTTGAAGATTAGTTAAGTATGATTTTCAATAATACTTTTTTTTTTTTTTATATTAAATTTCGTTTCAGTTCGTAGGCTCAACTAATTCATTTTCTTTTATTTTTTACTTTATTTTCCACTTAATAATACGTATAAAAATGTTTATAAATGCATTATCAAAATAAAAAGATATATAATGAAAAAGAAAAAAAATAATAATAAATAAATAAATAAAAATGAAAATGATGAAAAAAAACAACAATGAAATTGATTGAAAGTTTAATATTCGTATTAAAACGCCTTCATGAATATTAATTTACAAGATAATCAAGAAAAATTGTTTAGGAATTGGTTAAAAAAAAACGTTTAAAAATTGGAGCGAAGATTTTACAAGCAAGAAAAATGTTATATTATGAATTTTTATGATATTTAAATACTCACTAATTTTTAAGCATTCTTCCTTCAATATTCTTAAATTCCCTTTATGATTACTGGATTCTGCGCAAAATATCATTTGTAAACGGTTCACAACTGATAATTGAAATAATTTGAAAATTAATTGGCTACAGTCGCTGAAAAATGGATAGATTGATCTTAAGGAGGACTGATTTGTACACAGCTCCATTGAAATTCTAATTGAATTTTGAATCGGCAGTAACTATAATTACTTGTAATATATACATACTAATATCTACATGTGTAATTAACATTCAAGCTTGCGAATTAAATGAAAAATCAGATAAGGCGCATTAATGATAAATATTAAACAAATACACGCACACTTGCATACATCGAACTAGAATGTTTTATTCTCCAGAGGTATCTGAAAATTTAATCGTAAAATCTGATTGGTAGTTTCTTGTATTTTGCGTACTGATTATCTTCTTACATACAAACAGTTGCAAGTTTTGTATTAAATTTCGTATTAATAAATAGATAATATTTATCGTCAGTAACTTTTTTCATTTTCATTTCAACAATATTCGTCATCTTCATCAATTTTACTAATTTTCAATACTCTCATTTTTTCTGAGATTAGCCAACGGTTAATACACTTTGCATTAACTTATAAGTTTTAAATTCTCTTTGTAAATTTCCTAACATTACAGTTGCTTATTCGTATCAATTCCATCAATGGCAATAAATAATAACAATTATTGTTTTAAATGTTTTACCTATAATAACGCAGTCACGCATAAACACATCTTTGAATTCGACACTTGTTTATTTAATCTATATATTCTTATCATAAATAATTTTATTCAACATACCAATGCAATTATATAATTCATTATTGTTATAGTTTAAAAAAATTTTGTTTGCCTTACTTAATCATAATTCATTTTATGTTATTTAAATAAATGAGGAAATGTGACAAAAATAACGGCAGTGTCCGCTTCAAAGCAACCAACAATTTTTCGCAAATCTAATTTTTTTCTCACTGCACAATTTAATTAAAGGCAAATTTATTTATTAAATATGAATTCAAGTGTCCATATGGTATGTATATTTTAAGAATTATTTTGTTTTAATTTAGTTTTTCTAAATTCTTATACGATGAAACAATTGTTAAAATTGTACGATCGATCCTTTTAAAATAATTTATATTCACACATTTTGTTACAGTATTTTTATTTTTTTTCTTGCATAGTATTAACAGATACCTTCAGAATACTTATAAATATGACTATGATTTTTTTTCTTCATTAGGTTTATCGGCGATGTTTTTTATCCGTAGAATTCACCTCATGAGAATTTCTATTTTATTTATAAATTCAATTGTATCGTTGTAGCCAACGATATATCTATTTATCCATCTGTATATATATATATATATATATATATATATATATATAGATAGATAGATACATAGATGGATAGATGGATAGATGAATAGATATATAACAGATAATGCAAAAAACGAGTAAAGAAATAAGTGAATTCGATGCTGACAGTAATTTAATTTATGTATTGTATGAACTATCGTTTCTTTCATCGCATTCATACTCATACAAGCATATGCCCATGCACACATACGTTATACAAGCAGCTGCGCGGATATGACGATGTTTTTTCCTTTCGGCTTTATTTGTTTTTCGCGATTTTCTCTTACATTTTGTTTATTATTTCATTTCGGATTCATTTTTTGTCGATTCTAGCACTAATTAAGTTGTGTGTATTCAATATAGAATTTAGACGAAATGACAATTTTTTCTTTAGCCTTATGCTATAATAAATAGCATCGATTGAAATAATATATTTATATAAATAGTGGTATATTATACAACAAGTTGAAAATTTTAATCGGCGGGTTTAGTTGAGATTTTAAAATCCAAAACAATGCTTATTTATATAGCTATTTGGTACAGTTAGTTGAAGAAAATTTATACTTTATACAGTATTATGATGTAGTTATCTTGATTTTGCTGATAGATCGTGACCAGGACGATGCGGATGGACGCAAATGATTTTGTATCATTGTTATCTGGTTGCTACATTACTATAATATTTTATTGAAGTATATTACACGTATGTATGTATTATTTGTAGGAACCTTCAATTTTCCCGATGGAAACTTCGCGATATGTCTTCCCACAACGACTACTAGTACTACTTCTTCGATTTTGGACATTTATGAGTTGTTAATGGCCAAACTTTTGAAGCTTTCACGCGAATGAGAAAGCATTCTCGAAACAATGTAACAAATAAATGATCATATTTATGTTTCAGAAACTAATGCAAATAATAAAAGATTTTTCTAGCGAAAATACTACGTTATGAAATTTATGGATAAATTGGCATAAATGTGTGCATGAAATGTTTCGCACAAGGGAATACCAATTTTTTTTTTTTATGAAGTAACTTTTATTTAATTGAATTTACTTGATATCGCGAAATGGAGTCTGTTTAGAATTTTTTTAATTTAGATATATATTCGTCGACCATTAGAAATTCGTAAGTGAAGAAATTGAAAATAATGAAAATTTTGTTTCAGAATTTACCGATATTAATTGGAAAAAAAAAACAAAAAAAAACAAAACGAAATTGTCGTAACAATCCTTCAGAAAATTTTTCCATTTTACTTTTCTTTTACCTTTTCCTATTTTCCTCCTTCTCCCCCTCCCTCCACCCCAAATTTTTTTTGTCTCCTTCTCTCTAATACACGCTCATTTCCTCACTTCACTTGAATAACACGACTCTCCGAAGTCATGATTTATCGTTTTTTCGTTTCTCCACTCATGAACTTTATTCGGTCCTTCTCTTGAATTTTAGTCGTTTCTCTCTGCTCATTCATTTTCCTATTTTCCATCTAATGTTCCTAACTATATACAAGCTTTATTACGCCATATGATGTATCCGCCACGTCCTGAATCAAGATCCTCTGGCTTACGAGATATTTATACATGTACATTTACATTTATATTTTTGAGTCAACCATGTAAATTTACAGTCTGTCGAAGGAAGTGTTCTTTATTTTACTGTTATTTTCAAATTCAGTTATTTAATAATTCTTTCTAGCAATCGTATAAAATATTTTCAAATTTAAGTTAAGTATTTACAAGTGCGACTAAGCGCGTGCCTCAGAATATCGATATATTTTATTTGTATCCATCTCCTCTGCCTTTATCTCTTTCTCAAACGCATTTATATTTTTTATTTTATATTTTTCTCTCCGAGTTGAGATCGAGGCTGGTCATTGCGACGAAACATAGCTTTATTTTTCATTTATGATATATTTCTGTAAAATTGGATGTAAGAGTTTTGCTGAATGAAGAGAAAATTTGCATAAGCGGCATAATATTTTCCATGCTTTTCTTTTGCTTATGTATAATGTATGATTTTCCACGAAGATAAAGTATAGGATCATCGTAATGCGACCCTAGTTCAAAGTATTTATTTAGTTGAAATTAATAGTTCTCCCGAAATCATAATAAAGAGTGTTCCTTTCTCAAGAATTTTAAGAACATTTAATTTAATTTTTGTATTAAAAACAAGATAAATTGCTTCCCGTTCCATTTATTTTAATGAATAGATCGTTATGAAAGTAATGGAAACAAAGTTCAAAAGAATTCGTCCATTGAAAGTAAAAATGATATGTATTTTGAAATAATGGAATGTCCAGTTATGATCATATCATTTTAGCGTCAATGAAAAAAGGAGCATTCATTTTTTTTCTTCACAATTTCAAGTGTATGTATGTATGTGTGTACACGGGCGTGTATTTGTTTGTGTTTGTTTGTTTGCGTATAGGATATTGTTTGCTATTTTATTGCACTCTTGCTAAATTACTTTAATGTACGAAAAATACTTTATTCAACAATGGCTCGTTTAGGCGCGTACGTGTGCGTACGTGAGAGCGCGCTACATGTGATACATCGACGTTATGAGAAAGTAAAAAAATGTTTAGGCATTGATTCTAAACGAAGGTCGTCGAATGAAATCGTCCGTGAAACGACGTAACTTTTATGAGGTACTTTTTAATAAAATGTCTTTTGAAAATCTATTATGTCATTTGTCGCCGATGTAACTTCACGAAACACGTACAGATATCGAATTTTTTCTTTTGAAACAAGAATAACACTATCTTGAAAAATTAGTACTTATTTTTGAGAAAAAAGATCAAAAACCAAAGCAAAAAAAAAAGAAAAACAAAAGGATCAGTAATTCATTAGAACTACGAATAAGCTGGTTTTGGTTTTTCAATTTAAAAGAGTAACCGCATTGAAATGAAAGAAAGTTATCGGAAAATATGTAATGAAAAAGTTATGTACTTTTTTAATACCAAGGTGCGAAGTTTGAAAATGTAGATATTTCGATGAAAGGAAATTTCAACGTGTATCTTATGATATAAAGAGCATTATTACACGCTGGGAGCAGCTTTATAATGAAGCTTATGGTTTTTGCAAAATTTTCCCGTCTTTATTGCTCGCACGGCCCGTAAAAATAATGTAACTCGGCCGTGACATGAATTTTCATCCTAATTTATTAAGCTGTGGCTCGAGTCAAAGACCGAAGTCAAAATATTTATTAATGATAGAGAGAGAGAGAGAGAGAGAGAGAGAGAGAGAGAAAGCAGAGTTTAGGAGGATCGTATTATTATTTCTATCCCCGTCCTTACTTAATGATTCCAGCGTCTGGCAGTTCAGATTTTTTTTAGGGCAGGGCTTGCGGGTTGAAATTAAAAAAAAAAAAATTGAAAGAGCGGCAGAGGGGAGCGGGATCCGAGGTGAATCGAGGCAGTAAAATCTGACATTCCCGTACTCATCCAGCGGCAACCTGAGTTCAGCTGCGTCACACGGAGCTTTCGCGTTTTGTCACCTGTAGGCCCGTCCCTTTACCAAGGGTCTGCGACTGCGCAGACGCGACTGCGTGCATCTCCTTAGGGGTCGCCTGAACGCAGCACTGACCCGGCTGAAGCAATCTTGCCTCCATGTCCTTCGCGAGGATGACTCCGGGAGCTCGGACGAGACTCACAGCTCCGCCCCCGGCATGCGCGGCGTACATTACTGCTCCCGGGGTGATGCCTCTCGTACCTGCCTGACTGACCGAGCGGGCTCCCACGAGGCTCCCATGGCCCGTGTGACTGGCCCAGTGCTGACGCGGCAGGGTGCACATGCCGCTCTCGTACACCTCGCTGGCCATCGGCTGGAACTACAACATGTCGGCCGGGGCCTTCATTTATTTAAAGGCACTCGCCTCCCTCTAGAGCTTTTCCGAGGACACGGGCGAGCATCGGCTCGACGCTGACCTCCGGCTGACCTCCCGGCTTTGAACTGGCGCGGGCGGGGAAGTGCGGATGGGGAAGTAGGAGCGAAAGGGGGTGGGATGGTGCGCTCCGGGGCAGCCACGTGACCAGCGCCTCTCCGTTTTCGCTTCTCGATTATTTAAGCTTTGCTATTACCAGTATTAGGCTCTGGCATGCGAGCAGCGGCATTTTTAATCATGCATGACTCGATCGCGTATTATTCCGACACAGCAAGGAGGCAATTTAATAGGCGATACGCTAACTTTGCTTACGAGATCGCTTTCCTCTACGCTATACCTGAAACTCCCATAATAATGCTGTTGCTAATGCGAACGACAATAATCACTAATGATGATTTTTACTTGCCGTAATAATAGTAAGCGAAACGCCGATCGTTCTATAGCGATGCTTAATCGTAATAAACGATCGTTGAATATCCGCTTTCGATTCTTCGATTAATCTCATTACTTTGCACTAAATTGTACATTTAGTATTATAAATATTCTTTGAATTATAAGCGTCGGCTTCTATATTATTTTGTTCAAATTTATTCCTATTTTAAACCGAACACTTTACATTTATGAATATTTATTATCAACAAATTTGAGGTAAAATGGAAATATTGATTTTCTGTATTCCGATAGTATTGAGATTCCAAATATCCCCATGTGAAAATCAAAGTCAAAGTCTATTTTCTTTTTAATACTACGTTTGAATAAATTACAAATTATTAAAGCTTCAAATTTTTTATTCTTAGCGAATGCTGTATAAAGCACCTTCCACGCGCAATCGATTGGACTTTTATATTTTTATGGATACAAAAAACTCCTTCGAAATATCTTTTTCATTTTGCTTTTCTCCTATTTCTCTCGATCTCTCTCTCTCTCTCTCTCTCTCTCTCTCTCTCTCTCTCTCTCTCTCTCAATTTTTTTTTTAAATTATGGTAATTATATTCCTTGCACATAAATGTCAAGTAACCTTACTGCTTAAAATTTTTACCTATTTATTAGTTTTTTTGTTTTTGTTTTTGCTTTTTCTTTTGTTTTTAGTTTTGTTTAAGCGACACATTACAGCAACTACTAGTTGATGTTTATAGCTCGTAAAAACAGAGTAGGTCACTTTCGGCTATAAACCTCTATATTATTATAAATATAACGAATTCCCATACTAATCCTGTATACTATTTTCAAGAATTTCTCATAAACCCTACTTGATTAAAAGTTGCCAAAGCAAAATTTAAGGTTGCATACATTACTGAAATTTTACTCCTACAGTAACTTATTTCTTGCCATTATTATATTTTAAAAAATTATATAGCTCATAAAGAATTACGCCACTTAAAATTTTAATGGCAAGAGTAAGATTTTTATGGAAGGCATTTATGTTAACAAATGTTTTAATAAAAGCTTTAGTAATCGAAAATCGACGTCATTTCAATCAACATATTTAACTCACTTTATTATTTACAATTTTCAGAAAGCTATAATTAGAAAATAGTATTTTAATTGTATAATTGTATAATTACAAGGGTAGAAATAAAATCAGGAAATTTGAAGTGGAAAGGCAAGAAGAAAGGCAGATTATTACAATCCTTTGTATAGATAGATCTTCCCATATATTTAACGGTCAAGTTTTCTAGATCGGATTTAGAATTTTTCGATTATCAATTTTGGCAGATCCATAGAGACGGGGATGTAGAGATATCCTCCTTAAGTATAAATAATCAATTATATTTATAACTGGGAGTCTCTCTTCATTCCCTCACATAAATCTTTCTAAAACTAATATATATTTGTTATTGTATTTAATAATAAATTAATTAAAATATTCGAAAAAAGGATCAACACGTTAGCATAGGAAATTATAAGTTAAATTAATTAATCCTTACTGTTTTTAAATTTAAATTTTTACTTGATAAATAATGTCTTGTCATAAGAATGAAGCTTTTAAAGTGTAATATTTATATATAAGATAATTATTTTACTTTTTGGAAATTTTAATAATTAAATTTATTTAGAATGTCAAATTCGAAAGAATGATGAAAAGTATTGCAAAATATCATTTTATCTTGAAACATAAAAGTCTTTATTAAAATATTTCCTTAAATTTACTTATATTTTTTTTTAAAGGAAATAAATTTAAAATTGCTAAAAATATTTTATATTAAGTTAATTATTTGATATTTAGATTATGTAAAGTACCTTATAAGTTAAAAGGCAGTACTTAGATTAGGGCAATTTTCTGATTTAATTAACCTACTTTAACGTAACTAATTTAATTTTAATTTATTTTTATTTTTAGTTTTATTAGAAAAATAAATTAAAATCTTATTTTTAAAAGATAAGTTTTTAAAGGTATGACAAAATTAGGAATTTAAGAACAAATTTTTAACTTTTATGACATTATTGTATCATATTGTTATTCAATAATGTTTTTCAAACCTAAATGCTAATGTCATATATTATATTTTTGGAAAATAGTATTCTATTAATTTTTCGATAAAACTTTTTTAATGTACATTATTTATATCAGCGTAGAAGTAAAAAGTGCTTAAAAGTTTTTAATATTTTTGTCAGAGATTCTTTCATATTTAATTCTTTATTATTACTATTTTTAATTATTTGTAAGTTTTACTTTTATTATTTGAATTAATACTGTAAATCAAAATTAAGAAAGTTTGATAAAACTTTGATAAAAGATGAAAGCTATTTTTGTTACAGAATTATTAATCAATGTATTTGTAAGTGTAATATATAACATCTGATAAATCTGACAAAAGTTTTAAAATATTAATTGTTAAACTCTTTGATTCAAAAGCTTAAATAAAATTATTAAAATTATTATTATTTATGAGCATTTTTAAGTGTTAAACTTTATTTGATTTAATTAAAAAATTTTGTTTTTTTGAAAAAATCCTCGTTAATTATGCAACGTCAATGTAATTCAGTGTAAGAAATTCAAATTTTTTATTATAATTATTATGAGCTTTCTTTTTAAAGTGATTTTTAACGTATTAATACGTTTTATTAATCATGTAGTAAATTTATCAATAACGTATTAGCAATAAAATAATTTTATTGTAAAAAAGATTTTCTAATGATCAATTTTTGAATATTTAAAACACATATTATAGGTACATGTAAGGTAAATATATTTAATATGAACATACATAAACGTTACAATAATAACGTTTTGAAATGTTACATTATCAACATATTTATAGTATTTTGAAAATAGTTTGCTCTTTATATATAATTGGAAATTATTAATTCTCTAAATTTTCGCAGAAAATTCTCAGAAATATAAGAGTTTTCTTTAAAATATTTATAATCAATTTATGTAGATATGTTTGTTTTTATATTTATTTGTAATATAGATTCAATTTTTCGACTTAATATGAAAGTTCATTGAGTTATTGAGTTACACGGAAATAATTAAATATTTTTATAATTTATTACTTTATAAATTTATAAACAAGTACTTCGATTTGTGTTACTTACAATTGCAAATCACAATTTACGATTTTACAAAAAATCACTTTTTGCATTAAGGTACTATGAAATAAGCTAAGGAATAAGCTACATTATAGGCGGATCGCTTAATTAAAGTATTACAAATGAGAAATAATTTACTTGTGCACATAAAATATTTTGTGAGGTACTAAAGGCAACAGAAGCACACCAGCCGGCTACTATATCTTGATACCTGGATTTAAGTGATATAGGTGTGATATTTTTATTCTAATAATTGAAAAAGCGAAATTTCAGATACCAACTTGTCATGTTGAATAAAGTGAATTTACTTGTGGAACGATTGACTACGCTAAAATAATTCATTTTAATATATATATATATATATATATATATATATACAATTGGTTTATTTATTGAAATGATTTAGTAATTTGGCTTTCCTTTTTTCATTTTTTAGGTATAGAGTAAGGTTCAAATCTTATCATAAGTTCTCGAAAGTAAAATCGGTTTTAGGATCGGAAAATATGTCTCCGAATATAGTTATTTTATTCTTTTTTTTTTAATGTGCGCATATTCATGTGCACGTTGTGTTGCATTTAAGGTTATAATAAGATGACAATGAGTTCTATGTATATATATATGATCATGCTATGATTTTATATTATAGCAGTTATAAATAAATGGCTCAAAATTGACTAGATAATATGATAAATTTCAATATAGTTAATTTATAATTATGTAAAATAATAGGTGTAAAATAACAAAAAGAGTATAAATATACAAAATATGCTTAGGAGGCGTGACTTACTAAAAATTTTTTCTATAAATAGTTTATTTAGATATTTTTATATATTTTTATGCAAAGAATAAGCATTTATTTTATGTTTGAATAAATTAATTTGGCCTTTATATTTATTTGGATATAATTTATAGAATAAAAATGATTATATTTGATAAGATATATATATATATATATATATATATATAGAGAGAGAGAGAGAGAGAGAGAGAGAAATATATTTGAAAGTCGCATTGGGATTATTATGAAATTTTGGCTTTTACTTTTAAATATACATTCCTCTGAATAATATTTTATCCAAACTATTCTAATATACAGTAGTTGGAACTTTGAATTTATTTGTTGCATTTTTATCTTTATAATTTGCTTTATCTTTTTACATTTTGAGAGGTTCAAGAATCATTTTACTGCAACTTGTGAAAACATTTTAATTATTGATGTTAAAAAACTATCAGCTTTCTATATTAAGAAGTTTCACGGTATTTATAAAAAATGTTTTCAATTTCTTAGATTACAAAGCAGAGTTAGCAAAGTCACCTCTTATATGGCTTTCAAAATATGCTATTATTAATACTCACACTCTTGTGCTTAAACTTGACAGTGTTTGAAAGTTCGCGAAGAGGCATACTGCTACGTATGGTACAATAACCAACGTAATTACCCCTGGATCCTGCGGCTGCGGCTACCGCAGATCGTTCAAGTAGGCCTCGAGATGGCGAAGTTTCTATTGTCGACACTAGTCGTCTTTTTCTTAGGTATTCCGAAACTTCTTCACCTAAATAAAATAAATCCGTATCTTTTAAAATATAATACAATTTAATACAATATTCTATTATTTATTGTCTTTATATATCCTAATGAATATACACAGAGAGAGAGAGAGAGAGAGAGAGAGAGAGAGAGAGAGAGAGTAACAGATAGAATTGGGTGAAGAGGCGTATTATGTATATGTATATAATGAAAGAAACAGCAATAGTTTTTAAACTTTCAATACCTATAGAATGAAAATAATTGCTCCTGTAAAGTTTGAATTCATTCCTTATATAGTTATAAATACTTTTAAATGTTTTTTTTACTTAATTAGAAATTTACATTGAATCATTTGCATTGAATCATTTACATTAACTAAGTGGTGTGCTTTTCTTTAGTACGATATATGAATTATTTTGTAAAGAAAATGAGAGTAGACCAAAAACGGACAGTGAATAGGAAATTTAAATGAAGAGATGCAGAGCAAGAAATTTTATAACAAAGTAGAGCTTACATTATTTAAAAGCAATTCGCTATTGCCAAAAATAGCAATCAATCGAATTGTTCACCTACTTTGCAGTCATTTTTAAGTAAAAGTCTGGTAAATGTTGAAATTAGGAAAATAAAAAAGAAAAACTTTATATATATATATATATGTGCGTGCGTGCGTGCGTGTGCGTGTGTGCATGTGTGTGTCTTTTCAAGGTATAAAACTGTATTGAGGATGATTTGATTCGCTTCCCTCCGTGTTTTGAATTTTTAACACGATGCATACATACATATGTGTATATAGGCGCGCAAACGCACACATTGATGTATAATGAATTGATACGAAGAGTGTCTAAGGGAGATATACGATACCAAGCTTTGTTGGCTTTGTGTTAATTTGTAATGAGGATGAAACAAACCAGTAATTTGTTGCGGTATGATGTCAGGATTTTTTTCATCGGACTCGCTGACATCGCCGGCGCTTATCGTGTCCAGCTTCCCAAAAGGACTCGCGTCCGGATGCTTCTCCTCAGTGATGAGGCTGCCGCACTCCCGGAAGCGTAGTTCCCTCTGTATGGGTACGGTTTTCACTGGCTTGCAAGTATCCTCGACGTGGGACTTGGACTGTTCGTCCACCTGCGAGTGCTGGATACGAAGTACTATCATGACGATCACGGCGACGATCACGAGGGCTGCCACCACGCCGATCATTACGCTCAGCATTGGTGTGAGTTTCATGTGCTGTCGTGGCCGCTCTACGCGTTCGAGAACACACGAATTGATTGATCAGAATGTCGAAATCTTTGTCTGGCTCTTACTAGCATTTGCGTGGGTGCATTCGACTACTTGTGGTTCGAGCCTCGCTTATCTCTCAGTCAGCGGAGGGGAGTTTGGATATAATATGCAATAAAAAGATGTATGAGAAGTATAAACTTTTCAATAATAGCAAGAAATAATAATAGATCGATAAGCTTATTATATTTGATGAACGATGGTGAATTTATCAATTTTTAATTCTATCCCGTTTGATCGTTTATTAATAGGATTAAATTAAATATGTAACTAATGAATATCTATTTAAGCTATCTACATATGTCAATATACATGACTAGAGAGTAATCCATGTAAAAGATGAAAAAAGGAAGTGAATATTGTATATTCTAGTGGTTATGAAATTGAGAATCGTGTCAAAGGTTAAATGTCAAAGACTATAAGAGATTCTAAGTCCGTACGAGCCTTTCATAGTCAATTTTTCTTTTTTTTTTCAACTACGTTTTTGCAAATACATTATTCTGTAAATATTTGCCTAAAGTTTTACATTAATCCGTGTAAAATTCTGCAGAGATGTAAGTCTTTGCAGCGAAGTGACATTGAGCCAGTGTAATCAATTTTTCAATGCTGTTTTTTAATTTTTACTTACGGATTTACATCAGATATGTAAGCAACAGATTTCAAAAACTATAGTTTGTATGAAGCATTGTTCGTTGCTCCTCGATTTCGACGTTTTTATTTTTGCATTATTTTATTCGAAAAATCCGTTGCTTAATCGACAAACTTTTTTAAAGCTATATCTTGCATTTTATGAATGAATTTTTTTTTTGTTTTTTTGTTTTTTGTTCGGATAAACGATAACGTTCCTTTCAAAAGCATTCAATATTTCAAATTTATACACAAAGGAAATCTCCACACTTTGCTTATTTCAAATAAGTTTGTTTAGAAAAATGTTATCAACGGTTTTTTTAGAGACGCTTCGGTAATTTAATAAAAATCATTTTCTAAATAATAAATATTTTCCCCGAAAGGCAAATAAGTTTATGCATAATAATAATAGTTCAATATTATGAAAGGATACACGCTCATATATTTCTAAATATCTTCAAAGAAATTCGCACACAACAAGGCTTATTAAATGTCTCTTAGACGTTGATTCGTCGGCGGCGCGATTCGAAACAAGCATCAAAGGCACTAAAATTATTACCAAGATGGGCATAAAGAGAGCGGTAAAAAGGAGAAAGATGAGACGAGATTTGTAGAAAGGTGCGAGAGGCGTCGACCTCGATATTTTTCATTGTCTTTATTCGTGCGCGATCTAGATTTGCGAATGCCATTAGAGCGTGAATGAAAGGGCGTGCACTCGCGGCAGTAGGTAGTTCACTGCGACATTGGAGCCAAGTTCCAAGGGCAGTGGAAGCATTCTTTGTGATTTCCCGCCTATTACCTCGTTGATTTAGACCCAAGATTTTGGGAGATTGGCGATTGGGGATAGGGGAATGGGGATTGGTCGACTAGACGCGGTTCTATTTTTACTAGAGTGCTTCTTCCATCTATCGACTCTTTTTTCGGCTCTCGAGCGGAGCTTGCCAGAGGTCGGGGGCGGGACACAAACAGGGCTCTCGCTCAGGGGAGTGCTCGGGCAGGTTGGAGGAGCAGGTGGAAAATGGGCTACGTGTCTTGCCGCACGACGGGACAACTCCGACTTCCTGACACGAGCTGCGATTGCCCGTAGTTGCTGATGTGCCGAGGGAATATGCTACCCGCCGAGATGCAACGAGTGCAACGAGTGCGACGAGTAGAACGTCGTTAGAGCCCGGAATGCCTCAAATCATTAAACTTGGAGACGGGATGCATCAGTTGTAGGGGGATATATATGCAGATTGAAAGCGTTGAGGGCTTATGGATTGTGATGCGTTGATTTTAGGTAAGGAGTTGCTCTTATACGTTAAGTCAGTTTTGGTTTAGAATTATTTAATGAACAATTCAAAGAAGCAATTAAAGTTGTTTGTCGGAAGTTCTAAAGCAACTATGTACGTTAAACGAGAGTACTTTATTTATGTGCTTGTGTAATGCAAATATACTTTACCGATAAGCCATTAAAATTGCTATTCACTCTGCTGCATATAATACAATATGGATTATAAGGAAATAGTACTTTTCTTACGTATTTACATTATGTATACTTAAGAGGTTAAGGTAATATTGTAAATTAAACGATACGCTTGTCTCTTTATAAAATTGGATGCGTCAAATTATGGTTATTTTTAAACGGTATTTTTTCTCGTACTAGTCTATTTTCGTGTACGCTTATCTATAATATATATATATATATATATATATATATATACTATTATAAGACTATTATAGATAAAAGCCAAAGGGACAAGGAAAAAAAGGAAGAAAGAAGAATTTTCAATGTTACATAAAAAACATTCAAAGACTAGATTTAATTAACATAATTAAAATAATAATAATAAGATTATAAAATAGATGCTTTTAATGTAAAAAGATCTTTGTTACGTATATTAAAGGTTTTTCGAAGATCCACTACAGAGTGAGCATGGATTATAATATTTGTTTAGTTATTGTTGTCAGGTTTATTTAATGAGAAGATTAATTGTCCTTAGATCGTCGCTTTCAAAATTAATTACAAATATCAATTAATTCGTAGCCGTCGATAAAATAATTTACAAGCGAATATTAAATAATTCGCTGATATTATAAAAATTCTTTTCTGCCGCAAAAAAAAAAATCATTTTATATTAT
This sequence comes from Ceratosolen solmsi marchali, assembly GCF_000503995.2. Classification (NCBI taxonomy): domain Eukaryota; kingdom Metazoa; phylum Arthropoda; class Insecta; order Hymenoptera; family Agaonidae; genus Ceratosolen; species Ceratosolen solmsi. The sequence goes on from NW_011948444.1 coordinate 1,116,622, forward strand.
GAATATTGAAAATGAGTACAGATTTATAATATTTAGAAGTCTATAATTAATTAATTGAAACAACACTTTGCAAATATTATGTCATATCGTAAGAATACACGTTATTATCGCAATAAATTTATTTATGAAACCCGAGCCAATTAGTTTTGTCATTAAAAAGTCAATGCATTTTCTCGTAATAGCGATATTGTATTTAAGCGTTGCTACTTTACTAAGCATAAATTTTATGACATTGTAATAATTGTTCATAAATTAGTTTACCATATCAAAAATTTCAATTTAACATCCAAAGGATGCACATCACCATAATCGTGTGGTGTGGGCAACCGTGAAATATTGTTTAAATACAAAATAAATAAATAAAAAATGTATGTTAAATTAAATAGAAAATATAAATAAAAATTAGACAATGATTTATTTATCGATATATTGAAGTCATTGAATTATTGTTCTTTCTTATTCGGTACCTATCATTTCCAAAATTAATTTATTATGAAAACAAATTGATTCTAAATATATTATAAGAAATTTATCATCTCAAATATTTCTAATATCACAAGGTTGATGTCTCGGGTACTTTTTGTATATTAAAAAAATCCTTGGAATTTTAGATTTAATCAAATTATTGACTAATTCTTTGTATAATTTTTCAACATCTCTGACAATCTTTACGGAATTTTTGTATAAAATAAAATGAAACTAAGCGTTTAATGTGCTAAAATTAAATTTCATACACACACACACACACACACACACACACACACACATATATATATATATATATATATATATATATATATATATTTATTAAATAATTGCGCTGCATAAATGTATACCGTATTTGTCAACTGGTAAAAGGAAATTTATGAAGCGAATATAATTTTTTAAGACTTGGAATATTTTACTATATCATAAATACTATATATAAATGAAATTTCAATGTTAAAATCTAATTTACGTTCTAAATACATGGCGCTATAACAGAAAATATTAACGAAAATCGAGCTACTTTATATAATAATTACCCAATTCTTTATGAAAGTTTTCGTAGTCTTTAAAATTTATTGGCAGATTTTCTACAGAAAAAAACAACAAAAAACAAAAGAACGTAAATTATTTTTTTGTTCACATTTTCGCTTGGCATTCATATGAATGGCATCGCAAAGATATTCAAAGGCTTATAAATATTTAAATACTAAAGATTTTATACTATTTATAACCGTTTGACAATGCCGAGAACGAATACGAATAATCTATGCGAACGACAATAGTAACGGAATTACCATTTTATATATTTCAGCATTAGTTTAGATTATTATATTCTCAAGTTATATGGAATTGGTATATACAGTTTTCTGTTTATTTTCTATATTTTCTATTCGTAAGGTGCAGAGAGATTCGTATAATTGAACGACCCGTGTCTCTTCATTACCTATTCGCATAGGTGAAATGGTTCGAGCAGTCGACAATTTAGCATTTAAAGTCTCTCAGCGCCTGTTCCTCCTTGCCCCCGGTAACGAAACGAATAGGAGCAAATGGAGGGATCGCGATGGTCGTCCGTCTCGGCATCAATCGGTTATAAGTAGCATAGATAAGCCTACCTGAGTCCGACGTTAATTGCTTTTCCGGCGGACTTAAAGTCCCAGCCTGCACGACCATCGGCTCGCTCCGTCCTTTATCATTGTAGGCGTGAACGTAGGCTTGATAAAGCGAACCGGCTTCGAGACCGCTCACGCTAAAGTGGGGAAGACTCGAGGTCAAGTTCGCCTTGAGCTCCAGGCTGTTGCTTTCTCGCACCTCGAGGAAGAAGGATTGGTTGAGGCCTCCGTCGAAGCCCGGACTGCATCGGACGACGAACGAGTTCTTCGACGTGTTGGAGGTCGTGCAGTTGTGCACCGCATCGGGACGACCTGCGAACATTGCATTGCCATCCAAGTTTCTTCTTGAGTTCGAACGGAGTTACAAGCGATATCGTTATTGCTGGCAGAGCTGCCTTGAATAGGCCGTTATAGGAGTTCTCCGGCCCCAGAATTATTCCCCTAACTTTGAAATGCGCTCTCAACAATCAGGCATTTTACAAACTAACAGATTTTCTTAAAACTTTTTGATAATATCTTAAGAGATCCAACATTCGGCGATTTCAAGAGTAAACTAAGTAATAGCTGCTTAACCGGGCGAATTCCCATTAGACGTAATGCAAAATTTGAGCTTTTACATCATGCAACTTCAATTTGCTAAAGCTTACGTTCCACGTCACGAGCTTTTAAAAAGCCGCTTGCTAAAAATTAGATTATTTCAATGCTTCCTCCTATGTACCTACGTAAAAAAATTATTATACCAACGACAAGTTATTCTTTCATTTTAAACGATAAATTTAATCAAAAAATTGACGCCTTTGCAAGAGAGTTTTTAACAGAGTTTCTTTTTAGCATTTTTTCAATTACGTTCATAGCTAATCAGTCACGAGAGATTAAAAGTAAACTTTGTCATTTTACCATTAATCTGGCCTCACTAATCTTCATAAATTCAATGCAATAAATTGTAATTGTTATAATTTATTGCATATGTATAAATTAAAATTCATAATATTATACAGTATTATTTATTATTATTTATTAGGTCGGTGGTTTTTGAGAGGCAAGAATGACTGAATTATTTATGAATTAATGTATTATTTCAAACTTGCATTGCCATTATTGTAAAAATAGCTGAGATAGTATTACAGTCTTAATTAAAATCAAAATCTTAAATCTTATGACACTGAAGGAAACTCAATTGTAAGGATTTGTCGTTCGAATGAATTTCGAATACTTTGAATCAGGAGGGAAACAGTTACCACCGTTGCTAATTTTATATAATATGTAACAATTCCTTATATATATATATATATATATATATATAAATACCTTAAATTAATATTTCTGACTAACACTTCACATAAGCATTGAGCAATGAAATAAAAGAATATTTTCTATATTTTAAGATGGTACTCTATTCTAATATGAATTACAGCCTTATACTTTATATATTAAAATAAATGAAAAATTATATTATTTACAACATAAAAAAATTTGTTTCTATTAAAAATATTTTGTTTCATGTATATTTCTTCAAAGAGTTTCTTTAAAAAGCCCATATTGTACTTTAATTAAGACAATTAAGATGTTATAAATTAATATATTAATAATTAATTAATTAGTTTATAAATTTAATTGAATGTTATTATTAATTTATTTTTAATATTTATCGTTATATTAATTTTTTCTATAAGCATTATTACTTTTCTTTAAATGTTATTTCAATTTTTCATTGAAAGTATATACTCATTCTAGATGATTCTTGATTCCATTTTTATCTTTACCGTGAAATTTCTTGCGGCTCTGTGCTTTCGATTTTTCCTATTAATGTTCTATATATATATATATATATATATATATAATTCTGGTATATTTTCTACAATTCATTTTCCATTCTAGTTATATGTTTGGTCCATTTTCATCTGCATGATTTAATTATCCTTATATTTTGTTAGTATACAGTCTCTTTATGACACGATTATGTAATTTTTCGCTATATTTTCCACTTTTCTCGCGCTATGCTATAAATATCATTTAATTATTTTAAATTTCAATATAAAATATTTTTTACATGCTCTTAAGTGTCATATCTTATAGTTGTTTAAATGTTGTCCAGAAAGATTATTTATTTATTATAAAGTCTAGTCGTAAAGAAGATATTAATTGAAAACATATATTTTCCGCGATATAGTTATTCCGTCAGAATATAATAGATCATATAAAATTTTATTATTTATTTATTTTTTCGATTAGCTTATTGTGACGATATTTTGTTATATATTTATTAGCAATGCTTTTTTTATTCGACAAAGATTTAACTTCTTATTCATTTTTCAATTTAATTTTTATTCAAATTTTATATTTACTCTATAGCGTATCTGTAAAAATGCGTTAAAAACATAGATATTAGCAGTTAAATTATAACAATTTTAAATTTATATAAAAAGCAACAAAATTATATAACATACGAGAAATATGAGAGTTTCTTCCGTTGAATATATTATTAATGCGATTTCTCTCTAATTAATTACATACAGTTCTTCTTTTACCGTAATTAAATAAAGATATGGTATTCCCGCAGTAAAACTTTTATTTTGAATCATTATCTAATACGATTTTCTTGTATTTCATAGAATTATATATTTAAAAATCACATTAAGAACTTTAAGTTTTATTTACAAAATAGTGTAATTAATATTGCGTATTTTCAAAGAATGTTCGTATTACCTATGTATTACAAATTATTGTAGTAATTTTTAAATTATTCATCTCTTCTTGACATTATACGTTTAAATAATGCTTATTACGAGTAAAACTTTATTGTATTTAATAATTACATACTCATTTATAGGCTATTTATGTAAACGTTTTAATTGAATTTGTTTATTATTGAAAATGTTTATACGACGATCAACTTTTATACATTTATACATAATGTTTATATATATATATATATATATATATGTATATATATAACATTTTGAGTTTAACCATCTTAATTACTGTCTACGTATTATATTATTTCAGCTTGTTTGTACATTCACGTATAAAAAATTTTATTGATTTTTTTATTTACCAATGATAGTTTTAATACTTCAATTAGATTCTGTTATATGAATAGCATAAACTTTTATATATCGTATTGTTTTATTTTTATTGGTACGTTTGTTTGTTGCAAATGTTTTATGGAACTATTTTCACGTACAATCAAATTTTAAATAACGATTTAAATATTTTACAAAATTATGTTCTATTTCTTCTTGTTGCATTCATAATATAAAAAATATTTATATTTATAGATATTAACTATACTGCATGGCTGATGAAATAATATTTACTTATGCCTGCTTATGACTGCAATTAAATTATAAGAATGTTACTCTTATAATTCTTTTATGTTTCGTTTTTAAGGAATATTATAATTCGACTTTGTAAAGTACTAGAAATATATTTTTAACTTCTAGAAGAGATAGGACAATAAAATAATTAATATGTTATTTTTATAAAAAACAAAGCTTGGTTTATTTTTCTTAACTGTATAATCTAATTTATTCGTCTATGCTTATCATCTTCACTTTTAATTACACCTTAAATCTCTTGTATCTCATACTTTTTCTCTTTAATAATTACAAGGCGCTATGTAAAATGTTGATACTATTCATTAAGTAGAAATCATAAATTTTAATTATAAAAGTTAAAATATTTTATACTAAATTTTTATTTATGCTCGGATAATAATTATAGTTTGGAACTTTAAAAATTATAAAATCTATTATACAATGATTTAGAATAAATATATGCTTATACATTTAATTATTCATTAATTAGTAATAACGGTCTAATTGTATTTAAGAATCTAAATTACAATATATAATTGTTTTATTAATAGAATATTATATAATTGAATAAATAAATAAATTATTATTTATTATAAGATAAATCTAATAAATAATATTAGATTAGATGAAGGTAAGCTTATTAATATTATATTAGATTTTCTACTTTTGTTATTTCCACTTGCAATAGAGTGTTAAGCATATCTTGTATATATTTAATATAAAAATTCTTAAAAATACGAAAATGTATAAAATAAAATAAAATGTATAAAATGTTAAAAATAAAAAATATTATAAAAAGATGTAATTATTACTGGGATTTAGATATTATTAATAAATAATCTGATAATTAATTACATCTTCATATATTCAACTCGGAAGGTTCTCAATTGTTTTGAATACAAGCTGATGCGAAATTAATCTAATTGGATAAATCTAAATATTTCAAGAAGATTCCGACGAGCAATGAGTGTAATGTAAAATACAAGTCTGAGAAAAGTATTATGTAATATTAGAGGATATTTAAATTAAGATTGCGTTAATGGGATGGATTATCGTGCGAGTTATTTTTGTCATTCGACATGTATTACCTGCTGGTATTATATAATAGACGCAAGGCACCTGCTGATGTCCTATTCGATTTGTTGCCCAGCACAATAAAGTCCCATAATCCATCTCAATCATTGGCTTATAGCTCGCCGTAGACGATGTTCCCGTCCTCGAGATATGGCTGGGGGCGAGATCGATACTTTCTGCTGAGTTGTTAAAGGTCCAGCGGAATTCCACTTCCTGTGGATTAGCGTCAACCTGGCAGGATATACTTGCCTTCTCCTGCTTCGCTACTCCGTGGATTTTCACCTGGTTGGGTTTACAGGTTGGTGCAACTAAAACAGTTTTACGTATTATTGACTGCGACGGGATAAATGCTCCAGGGACGTAAGCCTGCGTGGACGCTCTTTCGCTAAGCCATTTCAAGATTCTACTCTACATTTACTAACTGAATCTTTCTTCTTATCTTTTCTTTCCTATCATTGTATACATAAGCACAGTTAGTTGTGTGAAATTATTGATAAAAAGATTTTGATTGTACTTGCGTTTATTTATTATTACGCGCACGTGTTCATTCTCGTTGTTGGATTATTAATTATAGGGAAAAGCCGACAATTTATCACACTGTACATTACAATATAAATGCTGAGCTTATGTCGTTTTATTTTCAAGAAATGGCAAAAGCTTTTGTTATTTTGTGCTACGTGATATATGTATTTGTTCTTTCATACCACAGCACAATGTTTATTTATGCTAAAAAGTTTTGAATGGATTTTATAAATTTTGCTAATATATGTGCAAATAAATGTACATATTTATTTAAAAGCAAATTAAAATTTATGTTATTTAGCAGACATTAGTGTTGCATTTATTTAGCTGATGTGTCATTATTTTCAGTAACCAAAAAGTAAATGTCAGGATTTATTTCTATTTAAAATCATATTCGATACATGTAGTATTGCTTATTTGAAATCATTCATATTCCATTTATAAGCGATTAATATGCCAGCAGCATCTGACTGATCCAAGATAAGCAACTTCGGTAAGGTGCAGTTTCATATCGAATCTTGATTTGATGAGGTAATCAGTTTTGATTTTGTTGACATGTCAATAAAGTTTAATTGCACTTCTATTCAAAATATATTTCGTACGATATATTTCGTGTGTATAACGAATGGATAAACTCGAAAAAAAAAAAAATGAAAAAATCGAGATTGAATCTAATCTTATAAAGCCTGTCAAATCAAGGGCAGTTTAAAGTAATTTCTTATCGCAATGATGTATTATTCGCATTGTATACAAAAAAAAAAGAAAAAGAAAAAAAATGTAGGTGCACGTGATTATTTTTTTTATTATTTTTTTTATACGCTATATATGAAAAAAAATGCTGGCTATAGCTAAATTGACTATTGTCATGAAATATTATTTAAAAAAATCAATTATTAATAAAAATGAATTTATTCCGTAAGTATGACAAATATCACTTTATTTGTAGATATTTATTAAGCCATTATTTATTTATTTCGCATTATAAATGAAATAATGTAGATTTGCGAAATGTTTATATTATCAAGTAAATGCATTAGACGATTAGAAATTATTATAGAAAAATCTCAAAAGTATTTTCATTTAATTATAAGTAATCTAGTGAAACTTTTTAAATTTCTTATAAGAAGTTTAAAAAGCTAATAGAGAATATTCGGGCACGGAAAATAGATTGAAGATACAGAAGACTTTGTTTTTAAATACTTTAGTCTTTTCTCTCGTGTACCATAATATTGAACAGATTGGAAATCACATCTTGAGGGTTTCATATTGACCAAGATTATAGACACAACTTTTCATTATGGAAATTTCTTAAATTCAATTACTAGCTGCTCAACTTATGTAATTCAGAAAACTTTATTAGTAATTCATACGAAATTTTATCTCAAATGTAATGACCCTCATTGTTCTTAACAATAAGTTAAGTGCTCAGAAGTTATTCAACCATAGTAATTTCCCGTTTTACCTTCGCCCACGTCCAACCCATTGCGCAAAAAATCCATCTAGCACGAATTCGTTCAGCCAACTTTCCGAGAAAGCCCCACCCCATACAAACAGAAAGCTAGAAAGTAAAAAAAAAAGTAACAGAGAAAAACAGAAACAAAAACGAAAAAGAGGAAGAAAATGGTAAAACAAAAAAACAAAAAAGTCATATGAATAAAAAGGAAAGAGCTTTCCTCGGATTACCATTTATATTTCCATCTCACGGAAAAATGTCGCGGCAAAATCCATCAGAGAGAAGAATCAAGTTTAGAAATCAAGTTTATTCGCAGTTGCCTCTTTTAATCGCAGAATCGCGCGAAAAAGACCTGGGACATCCTGGATACCTGGCCCCGCAAAACTTGGCCGTCGAAACTGTATCGAGACGAGATGAACTGACGCAGTTGGATTAAAAAGCCGCACCTCCACCAACTCATCCGTGGACTCGGGGTGACGGGCATCCTGACACACGGTCCTAATGACAGAGCGTCGCGCATTGGCTGGCGCAGGCCCACATAAACGGCGCCCAGGCTAACATAAGGGTCGAACGAGTTTAAGCCCTATCCTCTTTCAATTTGCCGTACTCACACATGACGTTCAAATAAAAGGGCAAACTTTCGCCGTCGCCCTCGGTATTGTATCCGACGCAGGTGTAGTTGCCAGCGTTTTTCCTATCGACGCCCTGGAGGACGAGGCTCTGATTGCTTATTATGACGCCCTGCGAGATGTTGTGATTGAGAGTCTTCCCCTGTAATGCAAAGGAAACGGCGAGTTGAGCCAAAGTCGACGTTGAAAAGATGTTGCTGGGCCGAGTCGATTAGAGCGGGAGAGAGTAAGGATAAACCTCTAACGAAAAGAGGGATTAGCTCTGTGCGGCTAGGATTATGGGATCGAGGCTCTGATGAGTGATGAGGGAGGCCTGATTATCGTCGATGCTCAGCATCTCGGTGATAAGTTCCTTCTTCGATTTTTTATTTCGCTAGCTTTTCTTATTTCTTAGCGTAAGCCGCTTGTGCTGCACTAGTCCATAATGAGATCTCGCCCGAAAATGTCGACTTTTTATATCACTAATTAAATACGTGCATTAGGCTCTTCGGTTTTCGCTCGTCACGATTAGGTACGTAAAATTGGATTTAGGTTTATTATTATGTATGCGCAAACCGATGCATGCAAATTCGAGATCGCCACCGTTGAGAACAAGTCGGGCTCGGATGAGTACGTAGTACGACGAGGAGCTCGCGCTAATTAAAAGTCCAATACTCATTAGGCATGCGAAAATACCGATAATCAGTCGAACGATTAAAATGCAAAAAAGTCGGTAACGCGACATTTAGTATTCATAATGCTCGATCGTATTTTTATTATGAATTTTATTTAACGTTAGCATAATTTATTAAATGCCCAGTGGCATATGGCTTTATTTCGATTGGTAATATCGTTTTATCGCGATATCATTAATCTTGCTTGTAGTCACGATCAATTTCATGCTAAATCAAAAGTCTTAATCGGAAAAGTTTGATTACATTCAATATTTTGCGTAAGTTTGACAAAGACGGATTTTTTTTTGACAAAACAAATTATATAACAAAAAATGTGTGTGTGCGCGTTCGCATAAATATATCGTGTGTGTGCGTGCGTGTGTGTGTGTATGCATGTGTGCGCGCGCGCGTGTATAAATATAGTAGCGTGATTTTTGTGACTTAAAGTTATGTACATACATAGATATTTGCTTATGTAACGATTGAAACTTCGTGGCTTACTTAGGTTTAAATTGTATACGTACGATATTGATTGCCCAACTTTTCTGAACATTGAACTTTACTTCTTCAATTTTTAGTTATAAGAAGTGAATTGCGATACTCGCGAAACTCGTGAAATCAGCCTGACACATATGCTATTGAAATAAACGACGAGTCTTGATTAAAATAATCGCGAAAATCCAAAATAAGTCGGATACGTTATTAGAAAATTTGAAGTCTTTGACGTAAACAAAGCAAGATGAAAAATGTATAACAGTTACTAGACTATTTATAGTGTTAAATTAATTTAAGGGTAAAAAGTTTCAAAAGTTGGAACCCACGCTTGTTATGTAGGAGATGATAAAACAAAATCTAAAATAAATATTAATTCGTGTAGCCAAGCCTTTCGTGCAAAGTCAGGCTTACTCGTGAGCTCGAACTTTGGAATATCCGTATCGCAATTATAATAATTAATGTACGGGGCGCGAATAATTAAGGCGATAAAACCTGTCGAGTCTTTGGTCCCTTTCTCTACCACACTTGAAAGTTTTTACTTACAATAGTACGTTATTGCTTCATTAATAAGATGAAAGATCGTGATAAATACCTGATGCCTCCACTCAACCTTATAAACCGGAGGTTCGGCCTGTATTAGACAGTCGAAGTATACATCGCTTCCTTCTTTGATGGCTTTTGGATCGAGGCTCGTCCCTAGTCGGATTGTAGTCTCGGGTGTGTCTGTAAAAGATCGATTGTGAAAATTGGTTTTACGGTTAGAGTTGAGATAGATAGAGAGCTATAATGTAGCCTATCCAGTGTGATTTAGCGCAAGAAATTTTTAGCATCTATCTCTATCCTATCTATCTATCCATGCATCTATCTCCATCTATCTATCTCTCTATCTATCTATCTATATATATATAGTATGTTGCGTGCATTGATTTTACTTCCTTCTATTTTTCTTATCATTCTTAAATAAATTATGTTATTATTGGTTTGATATGGAATGTTGTCCTTAAAACTGTTTAATTTATTAGACAATAACTCTTAAAATTTTCAATTCTTTTTTATCTAATTTATTGCTATTTATTATTTATCTAAAATAATATTTCTGCAATGTTATCAACGTTATATGTCACAATTTTGAAACAAAACCTTCAAATTAAAAAATGGCATTTATCCAAGATATTTAACACAATTTCCGGACGGTTGGTTTTCAATCTTTTTTAATAATATCTGAATGCTAGTTTCTTTTAAATTCTCGCAATACAGCATTAATCGGTATTCATGTAATATGATATTTTATATATACAAGATATAAAAAATAGAAATATCTTTTCTATTTTTATAGTAATTATAGAAAAAAATATATGTTATATGTTGTCGCAGATTTAAATTTTCTCTTTTTCGAGTAGAATTTTCAATATTCTTTCTTTCACTCTCACTTACATATATACATATATAAATATACATTAAAACACATACACGCGAGCGCGCGAGACACACATGCAAGTGTATATATACATATATATATAAAAAAAATATATACATATATATATAAAAAAAAAATATATATATATATATACTTTTTATATAAAATGCATATTAATCCTCTTTGATGTGAAAATTTCTTTTTGATATTTTTAAAAAACATTGATTTATTTATTTATTTGTACTTTTTCACGTGGTAGGCTATTGCATAATATATTAAAATGGATTTGCAATTTTGCATAAATGAAAACATTTCTTTAAATGTAATTATTGAAAAATTATAATTCCTACTGGAATATACGATAAAGCCTGTTTTATGCTTCATTACATTCGGTTAAATCATTAAAAAATATTAAATTATTAAATTATGAAAGACATTAAAAAATTATAATAAATTATAATATTTTATGCCATCATTAAGTGAACCAAAAGGGATTATCATTGCTGTAAAAATATAATTTAATTTGATGTTTTTTATTTGAACCGTCATTTTTAATATTGTACATTATAATCTGTAATGTCTACTGAAGCTGATATACATTATATATTCTGAATTCTCTCACGCTTGAGCAATAGTGGATTTCGTAAATTTTAATGAAATGTTTTCTTGTCCCGAAATTTTCAGGCTTTCCCGTCGAGTCAAACACAATCCTCCCGATTTTATACAATATCTAAAAAATCAATAAAAACAAGAGAAAGAGAAAGCAAACTGCTGTAAATTACGAGCTTACATTGTATTTCCAAAAGCCAGACGTCCTCGATGGGGCTGCTCCTCATGATTGGATTTTCCGCGCGACACAACAGCCGTTTACCCGCGTCTTCCTTGCTAGCCGTAAAGGACAAAATGCTGGTGGTCGTATTGCCGTCGCTCGTTGTCTAAAAATAGTTGCCAAATACAAGCGGAGGGAAGAAAAGAGCCAGAGTAAAAAAAAAATAAAAACAGAAACACTGTTCTTGCTCCCTCACGCCTCTTGTCCCCCGATTTTCCTCATTTTTTCAACGCCGTTTCTAAAGGAAGTGGAAAAGGGGGTGAATGAGGAGGAGGAAAGTCAAGAAGAGAAGGAGCGTCATTGGAATAAGGGGGCTAGCGGGTACGCACGACCGCGCACGCACACGCACACACACACACGCGCACGCACGCGCACGCACGCTTACACACATACACACACACATACACACACACACACACACACACACACACAGAGAAAATGTAGAGAGGTAATCAAAAAGAAAATCGCGCTCCAAAGCTGCGATTAAGCGTCGAATTTCTATTTCTCTATAGTAATATTATAGCGCGCTCGGCACAGTCATCCTGATGCGGCATTTCTGTCCTCCCATACAGAGAAAATGCGTGCTTGGCTTTATTGTTTTAGCATCGTTCTCTCTTATTTCTATTTTCCCTCGGTTTTGGCGCAAAATTGAGAAAACGAGTCCTCGAAATTCTCAATGTCCTGTTAATGCATTCGGGTAATAAGCTTCGAGGTATTTTTTTCTCTTTACATGGTATATCGATATTTACTTTTAACCTTCTTGTGAAATGAAATAATGCCGTAGCGAATACTTGAACTTAAATTAACTGTATAAAAAGTAAAATATGATATAGAAATATGATGGATATAGTAATATTGATAGAATTATGTGTCATCTTTGGTATAAATATGTTACTTATTGTGACATTCTTTTGAATTTTTTTAAAAATTATAATAGAGAGACATTATTAGAGATTAAGTTTCACAAATACAAGCATTTTCCCTTAAATTAAATAAAATTTCTTATATTTCATTTAATATTTTATAAAATTTGTAAAGTCATATTATTACAAATGCTTGCAAATACATTTAACCGAAAATTTTCATATTGCATGAATATTATTAATTTTAAGATTTAGAAAATAATTTTTTGCTGCACATTTATAGCGCGTGAAAATATTTGAATTTGAACAACTAATCTTACTTTAGACATATTTTTCGTATATTATCAATTAATTAAATATTATTAACGAGTATTTAAAAATAAATTCTTTTCTATTGTTCTTAACTCTTAGATAAAAAAATTTTCCCTTGTATTAATTTACAGTGATAAATTATGATATTTTTATAAAATAATTTGATATTAATTTGTTTTCATACACCATTCTCCGTAAATTATTCATTAATTATAAATAAAATAATTAATAATAGTGTAATAACATAATAAATTAATAATAAACCAATGGTCTTCATGGCTATATTATTTATGTAACTATTTAATAAGCATATAAATTTCAAGGTTTCCTTCACTATTACTTAAACTAACGTACATCGAAATGCGAAAAGCAAATTAAAATTTTCTTTTTAAAATAGGAAAAAAGTATTTATTATGAGTTTAGCATTCGGAAATTTTATACTTTAGTATTAAAATCAGTTTGAAATAAATAGATGGTAAACAGTTGATTTTAACAATTTTTTGCATATATATCTTACTCGAGCACTCATTTTAATTCAGTTATATTTGCAATTAAAGTATTAGGCACGGGATTGTAAATAAAAAATTGATTATTGTTTTTGCGCACGTTTAACGTATAATTTATAACTCAGTGAATGTAGTAATTAGCGTCGAATCTGTCAAAAGCAAAAACATATTGCATTCGAAACACTGCGGGAGGCCGTAATTCATAACCGAAAAATAACAATGTGAATATTGTTTTTACTTACACTGTCTTTTGAATGCAACAGTTTCTGTTCGTCCCTTAACCATGTAATGAGGGCTGTTGGACGGCTACCAGATGTACTGCAAACAAGATTATAGTTCTTTCCAGCTGACAGTGGCTGATTTGCTCCCTCGATATTTACTGTTAATGGACTGACTAGAATTGCACAAAATACATGGATGTCAATTGTACGAAATGCGAAATATTACAGTTACATAAGTAGTCATCCTTTATACAATTTTTACAATTTAAAAATGACATTTGATACTATAATCAAATAATTGATGATATCAATTTTAAAAACTTTAATTTGAATTTCACTTTTTAACATATGGAATATAGTTTCATCAAAGGTTTATAAACTTGATCAAAAAGTAAATGTTTATTTAAAATTTTCTTTGATATTTTATATTATATTTATTTTATATTTCTTTTATATATATATATATATATATATATATATATATATATATATAGTTAAATATCTACGAAATCAATCACTAATTATATGTGATTTTTATTTGTCATTATTCATTGATATTTATATAAATGAAAGTTGAGATTTTTATAAATATAAATTGTAAATAATTTTAAATAAAATAAATTCTAATATCGTTTTTGTAACTTAGGATAAGCGCTTATCTTGCTTGTTTTAATAATGTAAAAAGTGATTCCCTATCGAATTTCTTTAATGAAAAATAACGAAAGAATCTTCAATATCAAATATTCGATCTTATCGCAGTGTTGATATGTTTTTATAGTTGGATTTAGTCAAAAGGAAAATATAGGATGAGTCTAGGGTGATGATGGAAATTGACATTGACAAATCTCCTTTAATAGCAGCATCCTATATATTATCATCGCATCTTTTCACAAATGGCAAACTTTTCTTTTCCTCGCAAAGACAAGCTATCGGTCGAGGATAAAATGTGTGAGACAAAGGTTAACGCTATTGCTATTACTTTTTCTTTTTTTTTTGACGAACTACCCTCGATATAAAGTAAAATTTTTTAAAAATTTTCGACCTACCAGTGAGCTTGATATTAGTTATCAGTTGATTAACCTCGCGCGACTTTTCTCATTCTTGTAACTATTACTGCTTGAGCACAGCAAGAGATTTTTTACTTGAAAAAGTATGTAGGGTAATTATTTAACCAAGTTTCATTACTCTATTCACTATTTCACTTTATTTTTTCATTTAGTTGAACTACGATGAACTTATTAGGAAATAGTAATTAACATTATATGTTAGAAAAACTCTTTAAAAATTAATTATAAAAATTTTTATTTACATAGCTATTACAAATATACCGATATAAATTATTTTTATGATTAATAATGTAAAGACAAAATTGACTTGCCCTTTTACATGTTTAATTTTACTTTTATTTGGTTATAGAAAACTTAGATATTTTTAAATTAATTTTGAATTTAATAAGATATATATATATATATATATGGAAAATAAATTATGAATATAAATTTATTATTTAATGAATGACACTTTAATAAACTGTTGAATTTCTCAATTTATCAAATTCGAAACAAGCCTAGTTTACCGTTTAAATATTTATTTATTTTGTAGAAACTGGTCATCATTAATACTTTGTGTTTATTAGGAAATTTTCACATTTTATGCTAATAAGTAGTCAAGTTAACTAATAATTGGATAAATTAATTTATAATTAAAAAATCATAGCTTGCATTTAATGAAGATGAAATATATTTCATATATACGTTAAAAGAGATAAGAGTAACTTTTTTAATATCACAGATTCTCATCACATTCTGGCTTTTTCGTAGCATATTTACTCATTGTAAAATACAAATATTCTACAATTTTTTATTTCAATATGAACTATTTTTTTCATAAAATAAATTTATTTACTCTCGTAATTATAAGTTTTTATAATATTTCTTACAATATGTTCCGTCATTTATCTTTCATATTTCTGTACTTAATTTTGATCTTTCTTTCTTAATCGATCATTATCATTATTATTATATATAAATATTTATCTTGATGTAATTATCAATTTTTTATTACATTAAAAGTAATTTTCAATCAAATTAAATTTATAAATTTTTTAAACTTTATTAAAACCGTATGTTTTCTATAATTTTTATTTAGTTATCTATTTTTATTTACATTTTAAAAATAATTAATATAATTTTTTCACATATGAGCTAATAAAATACAAAAAATTTGTCGGACCTAGAAGTTTAACGGTTTTTAATTAAAGTACAAATAAAAAGTATTTTTGGAAATCTACGTTATTCGAGTATAAAATGTATTTTTATATAATACATTTTATTTATTCATAATAGAAGTTTAATGAAAATACAATAAAAATCTTTAGGTTTTCTTTATTCTTTACATCCTGCACTTTCTTTTTTATGCGACAACATAAACTTAGTTAATTATTAAAAATGAAAGAATTGTGATACTTTGAGAATCCAAGGAACGAACTAGTAAGTATAATATTAAATAAAATACAAATGAAAAGAAATATAAATAAATATAAGAAATATATAATATGTAATACTACTATGTATGTGTAATATAACTATAATAAAATAATCTAATAACCACAATTTGTTTACTATAATTTGTTAATCATGTTTTACAATACGTATAAATTTTATAGACATTCGTATTAGATAAATTATTGAATATATAAAAAAAAGTTTATATACTTATCAATACGAAATTATTAAACTATTTTAATAAATTAATATTTTATAATATTAGAAATTAAATATTATATTACATTATATTACAATATTGCGGTATAATTAAAAATATGAGATGATAATTATATAATGTAAAACCCACTAATTAAATAAGTAAATATATACACCACACATTTCTAATATTCAGTTTGTTTGCATATTATCATACTATAGTTAGATTTTTTTCAACGTGATACATTTGTCAATTAATGTAAAATAGTCTTCACGCTATATTGGTTAGATTAATGAAGCAAAGCTGCAATAATATAGGATAGTCCTAAGTGAGACAAAGAAATTATGCACTAATTTAACGCACAAAGAGCTTCGATATTGTTAAATAGACGTTTAATAATGTCATTCTAGCTGAAGGGTTAATCCTTAGAAGCTTACAGCATTGATCAACTTAGATTTGCTATTGTTGAGATGCAGCACATTTGCATTAAGGTATGATAATACACGCTTACAATATTATTTAAATACTTATATATATATATATAATAAATTTAATTTATATATATCGTTTTTTTTTGTCACGACATATTGTCAAGATTTGGTCTTCTTAATATCTTTTTGGTTTAAAAAGTTAATTATAATTCGAATGTGTCACTTAGTTTAATCTCAATCGTATGAAAATAATTCATACGTATTTAATACATTATTCATGTATTTTAGACGTTTCAGAATTGCATGTTATTAATTCACTCGTTATCGGTTCATGATATACCAATATAACTGTCAAGTCATAAACATTTACAAAACATAACTGCCATTATAAAATTTAAAGACTTTAATATACCAATGTAATTTCGGTCAAAGATTAATCGAATTGTAAAACAATAAAGTTAATTTGACTAGCAGAACTGGTATACTCGATACACGTCTGTTTCTATAAATTTGCAATAAAAGCTTTCATTCACCTTTAATAAAAAATTTTTACTTCCAACACGAATACGAGTCTGTAATAAAATCTAGAAATCTATGATAAAAAGCAGCATTATTTTAACTTTCATTAATAATTATAATGAAGTAGATTTAAAAAGGGTTTGGTTATTTTTGTTTATTTATATCAACCAATAATTTGACATATTTAAGTACATTATAAAAAATATGTAGAGTCATATGATGTTATAAAAACTTCTAAGATACCATATTCATTCATATATTATTATAGATAATATTTTCAATTAAATGTTTGTATTACTTAAAAGTTTTTTTCAAATTTTTTGTGATTCGATTGAATTATTTTCTAAATCTTTGGGCGTGAAATTGGGGTTGGATATTTCATTGAATATTCCCTTTCTCTGCTTAACGATTGATTTGTTTATAATATGTAATTGAATTACATTTTTATAATAATTGTAATACGAAAACGCCCATTGAAGATACGTGATATATTAATAGTATAAAGAGGTAGCTCAGGTACTTTATTGAATTGTGTAATACAATTTTCTATATATGATTTATGCAGAATGGTGTATCATTTCAGTGAAATAACTAATCAATTAATAATAAATCTGAGAATAAAATTATTTATAATATCTAATAAAATTGATAAAGATATTCTTAGAATGCTATTATTTAAAATATTATTGTAATTTAATTGTAAAGTGTAATCATTTTATAAAGTTATATGTCTATTTGTAAACGAAAAAAAAAATTGTAAAAATGATTAATTTTTGTTACTTGAAAAAAACTATTAGTGATCAAATATAATATAAAGAAATTATTTTTTTATGAGAATAGACTATAGATGGAAATTACACTAAATTAAGTATTGCGAATTAAAAATTCGAATGTATTTATATATCTGTAAATTTTGTATAGATAAGAACATAGTAGAGTAACGATCAATAATTATCAAATAATTATAAAAACGAATCATACTTCTGTAATTATGAGTTTATTTTTTTATATATGAGTCGATGAATTTGTTTAACACGAGCGCTGTGATCACACATTTATAAAAAAAAGTACTTTGCTATCCATGTTAATGTAAAATGCATCGTATTAATAATATTTTTATGAAAAATTATTAAAATATTGAATGTTTTTTTTTAATAATGTTATACAATATTTTATCGAGGTTTTTTTTTTAAAGATTTATTAATATGCAGGTTATGCATAATGAAATATAAAGTATTCATTATATCGATGAATCACCAATTAGCAAGTCAATTTGTAAATAAATATATCATAATTTAAAATCATAATTCTTAAAATGGATATTTTTTTGTAAGAATTTATAAATATTGATTAAATTTAAAAATTTATAAATATTAAATATGAGAATATATGGATAGTGTCATATTTGGAATGTGTTATTAAATCTTGGTAATTTCTTTTGTGCAATATTTTTTATAATCGATTGCATTGTTTATCATTAACTTTGTACTATAATGGTACTTCGCAAATCGAAGATTTTACTTGATAATTTGGTTATTTGTGAAAATTCATACTTTTTTTTTTTTTTTTTTTTTTTTTTTTTATAAGAAGATACGATGAGTGAAATAAAAGTAAGGATAGCTGCATCGCGTTTACGAAGTGTCAATAGTGCAATGTAAATAAAATTTAGTTATTTTAGTTTTTTTTATCATAACGATGATATTCTTTTCTAATTAATATTATCATTACCATTAGTAGTATATTGTGTTCCGTTAATTTTTATAAATATACGCAATCTGTCATGAAGAAATAATTTTGGTATCAATCAAGTATAAATGACCGCCGCGATAATTTAGTTCTTTTGGTGTAAAGAATATTAATTCGATCTGGTTCTATTTTTTTCCAGAAGTAGATAATGTAAATTAGTAATAGATGGCTAATTGAGGGTAAGTGACTCCGACACCGTAAGTCTCATTCATTGGATATTCATATTGTTTGCGCGTCCCTTCGTAGCAGTTTCGAGACTTGCGAAATTTTTCGGTCGAGTAGCAGCATCTTGACAAGAACATAAAGCCTAATTATTCGTTGTCAAGATTAGTCTTAATTATTAGGCTTGTCGATCAATTCCACTCATGTCTTATACATTAAGTTTTGAGATGACGCCTGTGGCGCTCGATGAAATCTCAGGTTGTTCTGTAGATACGTTGGACTCTCGCCTTAAATATGGCAAATATGCTATCGGGGCTAAGAGTCGAGCAAGATACAGAGGAGATAGAGGAGATAGAGAGAGAGAGAGAGATAGAGAGAGAGAGAGAGAGAGAGAGAGAGAACGAGCGACAACGGACGCGCGAGCGGGTCTGATTTACATGATTTACAAGTGGTCTAATTCAGGTTACGGTCGATGTACCGAGAGTAAACTGGGTGCTCTGTACGAGTGTGCGTGCTCGTCGTATGAGAAGAAGCCAGGGCATAGGCAAGCGTGCAAACGCCCACTGACGGGTTGAAGCGTTTCTCACTTTATAATATAATCAGCCCGAAAGTCGATACATAGTGCCGAAGCTGCTCCGTGCGCACGAGCATCGAGCGTGTGTACGTGTGTGCGCACGAAGATGCATTCGCAATGCCGTTGCGTTTGCAATTTCCCGCGTGGGTGTGGAGCAAGTTAGCTATGAGTGGAAGTTATGGTCGAAAAATCAATAATTAACTTAATAAATTCTTTTAATAGGCTTTATCTGTTAGAGAAATTACTGCAGGCACAATTGCGCGACGTCCGTCCGATGTTTGCTTTAATATTAAACAGTAGTTATTATTATAATATAGCTTAAAATGCTTAAAACTTAATTTATTGATTAATTATTTATTTTGCATATATATATTTTGGTATAAATGGTGCACATAATCTGAAACTGGCACTGTGCATAAAAATGATATTTTGATTTGTATATGATTTGCAATATCTGGAGCGATTTTAATCTCATTTTCATTATAAATCAATACGATATAAATGTTTCCAATGAATTTTTAATCAAGCATCTGTTCAAAGGAACACGTTTGGTATGAAAAATTGCGCCATGATAAGATAAAGATAGTTTAGCAGCTAATTTTCTCTCCACGCGTCATAATGACAAATAATGATTTTAAAATTATGATTTGGTTAAATACTCTGACAATTCAGGATAAATTGTACTTCATTATTATTATTCTTACGTTTGAAATTAATATTTAACGTTTAATTGTGGTCCAAGAATTAATTATTAGAATTAGAATAGTTTAATAGAATATATAGAATAATAGTTTTATAGAAACACGTATGATTATAAATTTAAAAATATTAATTTAGACTAATGATTATTCTTATAAAATAATTAATTTATTTGAATCACATTTTTATACATTTAATATACTTCTTTCATTTTTAATAAGTATTTATACATATATATATATATATATATATATATATATATATATATGAATTACTTAATTAATTTTTTAATTATTCAAAATAGAGAAGATATATGTAGTGCAGCTAATTTGAAATATTCCATAACGAATTATTTCCTCGACTATGTGCTTTTGAAAATAATTAAATTATGATTTTTTAAATATTTGCTCAAAATATTTTGCTTAATATAGAAATATATTGATAAATGAAATTACTTAATTACAACTGAATGACATCGATATTATTGGGACAGAAATAAAACTGACTTTTATATTTTTGTATTTTCTTTCGTTTTTTTTTCATTTCGTATAATTCAGGACTTTTAATTTTTCAATATATAATATTTGACGGCTTTATTATAGTTTTTCGATATTTTTTACAATGAACTATATTATAGAAAATTTAATAAGTAATAAAAGTTTTCAATTAAAAGTATATAATTTAATAAATAGTTGAAATATAATTTATCGTGTACTTCTTCTGTCTTATTGATTAAATTTTACTATCAGTACGGTTGCACATCGAAAACGGCAATACTATTGATAGATTGGGATGATGATTAAATACGTCTATCAATGTATTAATTTTCAATTATAGTCCAAAAGTGCATGGATATGCGTTACTTTCTACGAAGAATAGATGGATTTTATTGATTTATTACAATTTATAAAAGCTAAATTCGAACGAACTGTTTAATAGAAACTTGTCAATTCGCTTTATACCATTTGATCAACAATTATACATAACTTTCATTGCAATAATTTTGTTGCAATGGTTGGAAGGTATGGTTTTTAAAGTTTCGGAGAAAACAAATTTTTTCAGTAAATAATGTAAGTACACAATGGAATATCCTTACTTCCTGAATTTTACATTTATGGCATGCTTCATTTTTTTATAGTATTCAAGATTCATAAAGTTTTATGAATAAATACGTACATAAAATTGAAATGAAGCAGTAAATATATGTGCGAGTTTTATCTATTTTAATTTTTATTAATAGACGCAGTAAATTTAATACAAAAAATATTAATATATTAATGGTAATAGTTTAATAAATTAAGAATACATATATTTTTTTTATGAAATATGAAAAATTATTATTTTTAAAAAAGAATTATAGTTATAGACTTTGTTTTTTTTTTAATCACTTCATATCTAAGGAATAAAATGATTATAATAATAACAATTTACAATTCTTTTCATGCAAGAAGCATCGATGAATCATTTAATTATATAGCAAATATTGTAATTGTGTAATTACGCATTGCCTAGAAGATATCTAATAAAAAAAAGTTTTATCTTGATGTTTTTATGATGAATACGAAGTAACATTTAGTGTAAGAATTTTTCGTATCTCGTATCGTGAAAGTAACGAAGAAGCAATAGAAAATGTAATATTTATATTTCAATAGCGATAATTGATAATTCGCATTAATATTTGTTGAAGATTTATTTATACGAATAAGTTTGTAACAATTAAAAATGAAAATACTTTGCGAACGAACCCTTAGTTTTTTTTTTAAATCACTAAAAAAGATCGTTTGAATCAGTAAAAGAAATTCGTCAAGACAGTTTTTCTATTGTTAGAAAATACTAAAGCAAGAGTTCTTAAAGAGAAATAAAAGAATTTTTTTAATTTTTTATATATAATTGTTAATGTCAAATATTGATTTATTGAGACTGATGTTTAGAAAATGAGAGATAGTTTGGAGTTAATTAGCATTAGTGAAAAGGTAAAGTCATTGGAACTCTGAGAGAAAGTGCAGCGAGGGCGAAATTCTTCATCGTATAGTAACGTGGGTGGGGGAGGGAACTCACACGACTCCGTTCTGCAATCGCAATGTTCAACCTTTGAGTCCCATTGCATATGATATTAATGCGGTAGAGTATATTCAAGGATTTCAGATGTGTTAAATAAACATGCTATCCCATCAGTGTGCATACCTATGTGTGAGTATATATATTTGTGTATATAGATTTCGTTCGAAACCGGAAATTTCAATTTAATTTGAAATCAGTTTTTTTGTTTCTTACTAATTTCATATACTACTAAACATACTAATGGCATTAATAGCATAATAAATTGAATAAAGTTTTTATGTAAAAGACGCAATATCCATAAAATATAACTCAATGTATTATTAAATTAATAATTCTATATTCAAACTTTTCGTCTACTGTAATAAGCATGATATATTTTATAATTTATGATTTTATCAAAAACAGGTAATTATTATGGACAGTTAAGCATAAGAATTTTAAAGTATGAAAAAATTCTAAGTACCTTATTTTACTTAAAAAAAAAATTATTTGATTGAGCTTAGAATTGTAAATTTTATGTATCAGGGTGGATTTTTAAGGTGAAATTAATTATTTTGATAATTAATTTAAATATTCAAGAATCATACTTTTACAATTTAATATTTAATAATTACAGTTAAAATTGAAATATTTAAAATAATTTATTCAAGTTTAAATGGAACGCTCGTGTTAAGATTTGAACTAAGTCACGAAACGCAGTAACTTAGTTTTTTACAATTTTTAATTTTTTTAAAAATACTTTCTATTTAATCTTGCAAAGTATTTTAATTTAATTCAAATTGTATAATTTACTTAATATATTAAATGAAATTTTATGTTATTAGTGAAAAACTAGTATCAGGTAAATAATCATTTTATAGTTGTTATGATAATTAATGCAAAAAAATTCAAAATTATTTATAATAAATTCTGTTATTTTTAAAATACCAGCATTTATTTTTATCTATGATATTTATTGTAGTTTATTAATTTTTATCATATTTACATTTCTCATGAAAATAATTATAATTTTAGATAATTGTAGATATTTATAAAATACAATTTATAACTTCTTGTAATGAAAATATATAAGTTATACGAATGAAATATAATTTGTAGAAAATTTTAAGTAGAGAAAATATATATACCACAGTAAAGATAAAAACAATTACTGAGTTTAATAGAATTGAATTTTTTTTAAAATAAAATTTGAGGAACTCGTATGACAATTAGTTTTCCGAAATTTCATTTCATAGGAGTACGTATCAAGACATAAATTTCTTAAAAAAATATCTGATATAAACATTAGATTATATAGGAATTCTTATGATAATGTTTTTATAGCAAGTAAAGTTTAAAAATAAGTTAAAATTTTTTATCATCTTTTTAAATAATCTGTCAAGCATTCACATGTTTATATAGAATTTAGTTAGTAAATTGAATAAAATTGATTATTTTTCATCGTAAATAATAGAAAAGCTTGTGTTTGAGGAGCTTAGTTTAGACAATTGTTCGAAGTAAGATTATAACAACATGTCTTTTAAATGAAAAATTTAAATAACAACTAATATCGTAAATATTAAGTCTTTAAAAGCAAAAAGCTCTTATAAATTATATAATTCAATTCATAATATAAATAATATAATGAGAAATATTTGTGAATAACAGAATATATTGTGTACATTATATTATTAATATTTCTTAACTATATTATTTCATAAAATGTAATGCAATCGTTTTCAATTTTAATATTGATTAATTCAGAAAAGTTATTTAAAATTAATATTCTCTGTATATAGAAAAATGTCGAATTTATGCTTTTTTCTAATAGTCATACGTATTATTTGCTGCGAGTATTAGTTTTAAAAAAGATCGATTATTGAATTAATTTTCATACATTCAATGATTTATTAGATACAAAGAGATTTTTTAAATTTCCATGTGCAATTTTTTTTTTTTTTTTATTTCAGCAGATGAATTTTTAAACTATAATTTTATGTATAATATATATATAATCTCAACTAGGAATATTATAAATCCGTAAATATATTGACATGAAAAATTTGTATTTTAAATTTATTCTAATATACTTCCAGTCGTGTAAGTATTGCTGTATTTCGAAAATAATATTAAAAGATATCACAAAATTATTATTTTAATTCCTTAAAAATAATTTATTTCGATGTTTTTATGTTATCTCACGTTTGCATATAATAATACAAGTTTCAGTGTTAGTGTAAAGAACATTGTTTACTGCTTAGTTATGCATTAATAATTTATGCCCACTAAGATCTTTAAATTCGTTTGTTGAATTTTAGTTTTCGTTTTCTTATTATTTTGATCTTTATGGTAGTAATTCGGTTAGTTTCACGTTCTATGAATATCAATTTGATATTTTCTATGTTATAACAAACTTTATGAACGTAGAAATTTAATCACATATTAATTATATACTAATGAAGCACACACAAAATTCTCGAGAACTTTAGAGAAAGAGATTATTACAATCCCAAGTATATTACATTTTAAACTAAATCTATCAGAATAAATATTCTGTGAGTACAAAAATACATTCATTATAAGATTAAACTAATAAAAACATATTCTTTATAAAAATATTTATCATAAAGGATATTCATAACATACCATATGTTTTTGTTATATTTTTATATTTACTTTTAATATTAACGTCAGCAAATTTTTCATCAAATTCAAAATTTCATCGTCATAGAAAAATATACTGGCAAAGAAATATATATTCTTCAGATTTTCATACTTTATATAAATTATCTTGATATATATTTATGTTAGTTTTATTTATTTAACCTGCACAATGTGCTAAGAATAATCAATATCCGCATTCGTGTTATTCATATTATTCGTGTTATAGAATTTTTTTTAACGATAGTTATATTAATATTATATATAATAGATGTAGATAAGAATTAACCATGAATATATATTTTAAAATATAGGATAAAGTGCACGTTGTAGAAAGTCTTTAATTTTTGCAGATCCTTCAAGATGAAATAATAAGAACACTTTAAAATTTAATCAAGTTTGTTCAAGAACTGCAAATTAAATAATCTATGAAATATAAGATTTTATTTGAGTTTAAACTGGAAAATTTTTTGCCCTTAATTCGTAGTCTTTTTTGAAATTATGGATATTAAAAAAAAGATATATATATATATATATATATATATATAAAAGAAATATACCAATATATATGATCGCAAATTTGCCCTTAGGTCTTTACATATTTCTTTATTAATGTTTTAAAGCTTGTAACGATTATAATAATCGAAACGGATAAATTCTACAATTTATAATATAACCTCCTAGTTTACAGTAATATAAAGATTACTTACTGTTCTGTTGAATATTATTTGATATTATTAAAAAAGTTAACGCATTGAATTAATAAATATACCTCTCGATAAATATAAAGATTGACTTTGAGTTTAGTAATCGATGAAGGTAGGATGCATGAAATTTGATCTCTAACCCATACATTATTGATTTGATTGCCTAAGTTTACATTGCCCCTACGATCTATTTTGACAATAAAGCACTGCAAGGTCAATTGGCAAGAACTTGTCAGTTTTTGAGAAGTTGAAGAAGCTGGTTAAAATCTTATCGAATGACAAAACCTCGAAGCTTTAGCGTAAAAAGTCAATTCGTTAAATAGAACAGATGGGGATAGAGAGGAACGCTCGGTGAGAAGTAATGTATAAATGCTTTAGAATTTAACTGTTTTAGAATTTAACGTTAAAGGGATAGCTAATGAAAAAAGTGCTAATTATCATTGTCTATAAGGCTAATTAATTTTTCTCGTTGGCCGAGTAAAGTTGGAAAGCGCGATCTTGAACTGCTGGTGTTCGGATTGGCCGGGTTGACGCTTCGGGCGACTTGATTAAACACCGGTAAAGCCGAAAGTTGAAACTCGCACACCCACCTGATGCCTCTCGTGAGCTTGGGACGTGGTAGCGAGGCGACTTTTGGGAAACTCTATATTCCGGAAGGTTCGCCGGACGCGGGCAAGTTAAATCGTATTACCAGGGGGTGACAGGCGCTCGCTCGACGATGTAACAACCTGAGCGTGTGCGACGCGGCCATGCAATTTTGGTCTCCGGGACCCGATACGATCGGAAGTTGAGTTTCTGAAGTGCCAGACGTCCGCTCGAGAGTCAGCGACTAGAAATTTTCGTCTCGGAAATAGTGACGGAGCCGCTCCCCGTCCCCGCCCCACCACCCGCACAGATCAACAACTTACAAAGAAATAAGAACTTCCTTTCCACCGGAGAATTACTTCTTATAAACTTTAACGGCAGCGCTGGTACGAAGTTCTTATAAGCAGCCGCACAACTGGACACCGCGAATTTTAATGAGCCTTATACAGTTACGTAGACATTGCTGCATTCTAGGTCCCCGCTGCATTTTAGGTACTTTTTTATTCGAGGCCACGACTTGCGAAACAACATGTTTCAATAGCTTCTCTGAATTTTTGCATTGTGTATATTTCCAGTATAAGCTGGTTTGAAAATATTTATAAGGTTATGCTTTTAGTTATGACACTTTCTGTTTTTTTTTTTTTTTAATTACGCGAAATGTAAGGATAGTTTCGAAAGAATTCTAAATATGTCTACGTAATGTCAATGGTTGTATCTTTTAATTGGAATTTATCGTTTAATAGGAAAACCTACTACTACGCTCAATCAATGTGCTTATAAAGTTACAAAGTTCTACTTAGCCTTAAGGAATACGACCAACTTTATACAATGCATTATACATCACATATTCTGTTTATATAAAATTTCAGATTACATTTACATTATATATTCTTATTAGGATTTATAAGTAAGCACGATAATAATTGATAAGTTTACCCATACTTAACAATTATTTGCAAAGGTCTTTATGGCTCTTGAAAATGGAAAATAGAACAACAACAACAACAACAACAAACACATACACACACACACACACACAAAATTATCTTTATACTGTTTTTTAATGTTATTTATTATATAACGATTTGCAGATTAACATATTATTCAATAAAAATGTAGCTTTAAACAATAGGCTTATTTAATTAAGTGCCTTTTTCAAGTTCTCTTCACTTATTACACAATGCTAGTTTCAATTTTAACTCTCACAGATTATTTTTGCGCTTATTCGTATTCAAAATGAAAAAAAAGGGGGAAAAAAGTGAAAAAAAATAAAGAAAAAAATTAACAGTTTCTTTTATATATGAGCAAATAATAACACATAATATATTATGTAATTTTAATTTTCAAATTTATTTATTTTTTTTATTAGCGAGGGAAATTAATCGGAAAAGACGAAATATTCTATAAATGGAAAAGTTGAAGCACTTCTACCCAGTTTATAGAACATTTGTGTAAAGATCGTGCTATCTTTACATTCAAAGTATCGTATTGGAAAATATTTAGATAATAATATCCTATTGATTATAATGGTTACATAGATTTGAATTAATTTTCGTTAATTTAGCGTGTAATTACATATTCTTTTTCAGTAAAATAAAAAATGAAAACCACTTGATTCATAAAATCTGCTAAATTATTTATATATTAAATCAATTAAATTAAAACAATATTTTATTTTATTATTATTATTTTTTTATCGACATCAACGATATTTTTCAATTTGATGGTAATATTTTCATTGTTGTTTTGCAATAACAATTTTTAACAAATATTTATTTTAAAAATATGATTAGATGAAAATTTCATTTCAAATGAGAGAATTTATTAATTTGATGAATCGATTGTTTTACTTTATATTATTGTGTTTTGTTATTCGTGAAAAAATAAACACCTATTTGCTAAAGCAAAAGCAATTTATGGAGATATTTCGATTGTATATATTGGAAGTAAATAATGCCGTATTTGTTTTATGTGAATGTGAAAATACGGTAGTCACTTGGGCATTGCATGTGAAAATTGGCCAAGGTAGATTAAAAGCGTATTAACGCAAAATCGTTATTTTCCATGCAGGAATAGTTTATACGATCACCGATTCTTTGTAATTTGAATGTCTCCCACTCAGCCGCGTTAAATATTATATGTTAAATTTTAATTATATTTTTGTTGCATTATTGACAAATTTTGGCTGCTTATTGTATTTTATGAAACAGATACTATTACTTTAATTGGCATAAAACTGTATTTTACCATTTGCAATAATCTACATGATGACTCAATTGTAATAAATTTGTTTCACTAAATTGCCATAAAAATATAATTAAATTCATGTTAAAAAAGCACGGCTTAAAAACGAGTAAAAAATTTCGCAATATAATCGAGCAGTTTAATGAAATACGTTTTTTTTTTGTCTTTTATAAAATAAACATTTAAAGAGGAATTATATTTGATAAAATCATTAATATGTATTTTTATTTTAATTTCTGTATTTTGATTTATATATTTAATTTTTTATTTTAATCCTATAATTATGATAAATAAAGCGTCATAACATTGCTGTAATTTGAGTTGATATAGAGCAAGCACGTATTGATTGATTTATTGCTCATATCAAAAGATGTACAATAATTTTTTTTTTATATTTGTTTGACTATGTAAATAATGCATTAAGTAATTTAACGTTACTGCGAGAATAAAAAGTTAAAATTTTATAAAAGTTATTTATAATAGTAATATGTAAGATGCTAGCGGTATAGCAATTATTGTGGGTATTATGATAGTATTTTAAATAAAATTCATCATTAAATAATTAATATTTCAATTTTTTAGTAATAATGTACTAACTCTTATGTTTATTCATCTCTAATGTCATTAGGAATTTAATCTATCATGATATATATTATATTTTAAATAATATTTATACGAAAATAAATAAATTGTTAGTAATACTCAGTTACGTCCACACATTTTGATAATTAAGATTAGTTAGGTTTTCTTTGTTACGAATATTTACTATCGATAAATTATTACTAGTATATTCTAATTATATATAGAATAGTTGATTTTTACAATTGTATTCTGAGCATAACGGGACAATATTTGTTTATCAGAAGGATTGTGCATCACACGGCTATTATAAAATAGTATTCGCTTTTTTTAAAGAAGTTCGTAGAAATTTGCAAGTGGTTATATATTAATTTTGTAATGAAAATTCTGTAATGAAATATCATATTTAAATTTATTGTTTTGTACTTGTCTAGCTGACTCAAAATTCATTTACTTTTAATACAACCAATTTTATCTCCATTTCAATATACATTTTAAGAAGGCTCATCTCAATTCTATGATTCAAAGGAGTTTTACAATATCATTTATTTACATAAAGTCTTATAATATAAAATTCTTGAGCTTCATGAGTAGAGGTATGTATAGCATAGATAGGGGCTATTATTCATGATTAAAGAAATCGTGATTTTTTAGAATACATATATATGTATATACGCA
The DNA here is from genome assembly GCF_000503995.2 of Ceratosolen solmsi marchali. Taxonomy (NCBI): domain Eukaryota; kingdom Metazoa; phylum Arthropoda; class Insecta; order Hymenoptera; family Agaonidae; genus Ceratosolen; species Ceratosolen solmsi. The sequence continues at coordinate 1,146,839 of NW_011948444.1, forward strand.
CCAACGCGCACGCAAACGCACGAACGCGCGCGCGCCACACACATTACATCGAGAATCTATGCTTTCTCAAAGATAAGTCGCTTGCATACACATTGCTTTCATTTCTTTACTCCGTAGTTTGAAAGTTAAAATTTAATCATCAAACCATTTGTTTCAGTTCAGACTTTTATAAAGTAATAAGTTAGTTCTTTGATATCAAACTGATCTTATTATAATTTTATATCACTACACAAGGTGACGACCAAAGTATTAATAATAAAATATCCATGTTATGAAAAGTATGGACATTTTAATTTATCACTTTCTTTATTAATATTTTGCTATTTGAAATATAAATGATTTTAATTAAAATCAACGCTAAAGGATGAGAGGGAATAACTTTATTTACGTTTTTTTCACTGTTTTCTATTTACATCTTTATTTGTTTCAATCATAAATTTATAAATTAAATTATTAAATAAATAAATAAAACTAATCATATAAATATTTAGCTTTAAATTTTAATTTACAGTAACATTTTGATTTAACATTACTTTTTTTTATGAATTTTTTAAAATTTATTATAATTTTTCACTGTGACTTTCGTCGCTGAAATATTTTTAAAAATGAAACATGTATCAGTTGATTTTAAAATATACTTTAGCAAAAATTTACTTTCATCATATACAAACTGTTTTGGAGGTTTTTAATATAATTTAATGTTGCTTTAATCTGTAACAAAAAAAAAAGAAAAAAAAAATTCCAACTTAAAAAGACTGACGTCTACTAAGCCAGGAATCAAAGTCGATATCTTTCGTTTTCTTAGCAGATGCTGAGCCCAAATAAACTTATCGATGCATATGTGTTCTTTTATTCAAATTGTCTTCTTATATCAATCAAAACGAGAAATCCGATACTGATATTATGTCGTGTACACGACAAGTCATAGAATTTTGGGTCCTTTTAAAATTATTACATATTATATCTTTTCTACTATTTTATATATTTTATATTTGATTATGATTTTAAAGAAAGATATTTGGAAATCTATTATAAATGTTTAAATTTCATGCTCATCCGAGACGGTGAAATTATATTTTGCAGAAATCTGTATAAATTGGTTATCACTAGCATAAATATTAAAATAGATGTTTGCATGTACTTTTTGAATTTTAAAAAGTTTTTCTTCTTTTAAGCTGCAGTTTAAGGACATCGCATGTCACATGTCACATCTATTGAAGTTTAAATGCCATAATAAATCGGATAATGTAACAAGCAAACCTTTGTCATCAATTCCTACGTAGTGCTCCGACATTATAAATTATATAATGATAATAATGATAATAATGATAATAATGATAATAATAACAATAATATTCAATCAATTAATTACTGTGTAAGCTAGAGTTTCAATTATCTGGATGAAGAAAGTTAAGATAGGCACACGGTAAACTACTATTAGGTATCTCTCAGATACGTGGTAACTGCACCATAGAATGTTTATAGTATAAGGTTGGTTCCCTTTCATTTTTGATAGAATCCCACTGTCAGCAGTCTATTTTCGATTGTCGGAAATTTTTTTTGACGATTCAAGACAATTCAGGAAGGGCCTATTAGTACCGACAGACGAGGATCGATGAGCGAGTCGCGCGGCTCTGCCATTCAATAAGATGAGCGTCGGTGTTGTTCATCCTTTTCGACGACGCTCCAGACACCGAGAATGCCAAAGAAGTATGGAAAAGAATAGATAGCAGAGCTCTAGTACAGTTGGTCGAATAAAAAATAAGACAAAAATGAGGGGAGTGAGGGTGAAAAAGGCGGTACCGCAACGTCGACGAAGTGTCTCATTGTTCACCATCTGCGTCGGATTTTTCAAAGCAGCTTCCAGCTCCTATAGACGTGCAGATGTGATTGTGTGCGATTAACAAGCAAATGGAAAAGCAGCTGTAGTTTCGGAATTGACGAGAACGAGATACGGGAGTATCGTTATTAGAAAACGTGTCACTATCTAGTCTCGTAATTTATTCAACTGGATTCAATTTCTGGAATTCATCATCCTACCTACATATGGCAGATATTAATTTTTGCATTCATTCTTCAATCTTTATATCGTGATTTTTCTTTATATTTGAAATATTGTGATTTTGACGATATTATTTACTGTTACGGTGTACTAACAGCGTCAAAATTTACATTTACAAGCATATTTAGTAAAATTCCTCGCTTAATTTGAAATCGTTAAATCCTTTGATCTCTATCTATCTATCTATCTCTCTCGATCTTTCTTATTCTCTTCTCATTTACTTGTCTTCCTCTTCTTTGTATATTGAATTTTGTTAGCATGAAATTTTTTTTTTTTACAAAAATGAAAACAACAAAAATATTAAATATATTATTTAACAATTCATAATATAAATCATGTTTTCTCAAGATTTTCAAATTTTTCCCATATTACTTAACTTATTTATAGTTAATTAGAGTTTATTGTTTTTATATTGTAAATGATTACATAATGATGATTTACGTAAGATTTATTTGTTATTTATATCTCAGTAGAATCACGTACATAATTATAATTATATAATATATTATATTATATTATATTATACATAATTATCGATAATATTTAAGAAAATATTGTTTGCAAAATTTTTTACTGCAATTTTTTTATTACAATAACTCATGATAATTGTGCCATGAAAGTAAATTAGAATTTTAATTCAATTATTAAATAGAAATAGATGGTTGGGTATGTCTATATTTTATTTCTCTTATTTGATGAATTTCAGTCAATTTAAGCAATTTATTATTTTCCTTGCTGATGAGTTTGTTATGTCGAACGTATAAAATAGAAAATAATGACGATATATTGATCATTATATGATCCATTTATTATGTTATTGATGAAAGGAAGCTAAAATAAAATTTTAATGACCAATAAAATAAATAAATTTTAAATAATTAATTTATGTCTTTTACTATTAGTTGGCTAATACTTTGTACCCTGATATTAAGATAATTTCTTTATCATCTAATAAGATAATCAACTTTAATCGATGGTTTTTTAATGAGTTGACTACCATTTTTACGATATCTCTTTTAATTGGTAACAAATAAAAATAAACTTGTTACAAACTTTATATTTATTTCTATGCGATTTATTTAATAAATATTACTATAATATCATAAATATCACATGTTCAAATAATCATTAAATTTATCACCTTTATTATATACCATTAATTTACTTTCATATAAACACCAATTATATAATCTATTATTTTAGTAGCGATTTAATTATTTTATCAATTAACTGTCAACTCTTTTGTTATTCATATGCGTCTTTCAAGAACTATTTTTTCTTTATATCCTTTTAATTATATAATCGAATAACTAATAATTTGTTCGACGTTCACTCATGTATTCGCGGTTTATATCATTGCCGTTGAACGATTTCAAACCGACATAATGTTGCCGTGATCGCTAATTTCCGTATCCTTTATTATGTTTAATTGTACAGGGCAGTGTGTATTTGAATCGGAATATAATCCCTGTATCATCTATGCAGCAAAATCAATTTTCGAGGTCAGCGTAAATGAGAGAGGGAGAGAGTGGATATGGATATATCTACATCTACGTAGGCGATAGTGTAAGAAAAATATTTGAGAATGGAGATGACGAACGAGTTTACGAATGTGCCCAAAAGCTTAAAAATATCGAAACTGACGATACGAGCAATAGGGTCGATTATTTTGTTTTGTCCCCACGAGGACATAAAATAAACACTTACATAGTAGCGCTCGAGATTTATCTAAAAATAATGATGTTGTATTGGTTGAATATATACGAATGAACATTGTTTTATACATGCATATTCAAGTAAGAATAAAAAACAAAAAGAAACCTGTTCCATCATAACTTCCACGTTGTAGTCTCTAAACTATCCATTACATGTAAGTTCCTTTCGCTTCGCTCTTTTATTTCTATTATTTTCTACTTCGTGTAATACTATCGAAAATTAATGAGCATGAAAATCACATATATTGATGGTACAGCGATTAATTATTTAAAATCATGCAAATACTTTCGAGCTTTGTATTCTGTAGTCGAACATTTTCCTGTAAACTCTTAATTGTATTATTTAATCAATTATTTTGTCAACAACTTATTTTATAAAAATTGAAAAATAAAATAAATATTTTGGAGTTCATAAGCTTATATTACGCTAAAAATTAAAGAGATGAAGATCTAAATGAAATTATAAATTTCATACTTCAAAATATTTAAACATGAAAATCCATTTATTAATTAATCTGTTATGTTATTTATGTATGCTTATGATATTATTAACAAATATTTATTTTCCAATTTATTTATTAATCGAATTCATATGTTGAGTTTGTTTAGAATATTATTGAAACATTAGAATAAAACAAAAGAAAACTTTACGAGAATATGTAAAATTTTTTCTGCTTTTAAATTATTTTTCCATTAAAATTAATTTTTATTATAATTAACATATTATACATTTGAATATGCATGTTAAAAAAATTAAGTATTTAGCCGCAACTAAATAAATATTAATTTACGTGTGTTGCAATTTGTTGATATTTGTAAAAGTTTATGCATATAAATTCGACAAACTTTATTCTATCAGTACTATTCCATTTGTTAATATATTATATAAAAAAAATTTTTATTTAATTTCATACAAACATAGGAAATTGAGAGGGGTAGAAGAAAATAAAACGTTAATTTAGAGTTAGAGACGTCATAGATGAAACAGAGATGAATAAAAGATTTACATGCAAATAAATTTTTGAATAATTGTAAAACAAAATAGATAATTAATCAAATTCTCAAATAATTCATCTTAGCAATATTTTATATTTTATATCGTTTACTATATTAATTACAGTAAATTCAAGTATATTGTTGACAAATTTAAATAATTTTGATTCAATATACTTATCAATATTTTATTATTTTTATTTCTTTGAAATCACTTTTAATAATTACGATATAGGATTAAATTAATATGGTATTTTAATATATATTTAGACTAGAAATATTTTTAGTTGTCATTCAATATATTACATTGTGAATGCAGGTCAGGATATTATTTAAAGTATTATATGATAGTCGTGCTATATCGAGACGTCCATTTATCATTTCAATGCTATTATTTATATAAAATTAATTCATTTATTATTAAAAATATTATTTCTCTCTTATATATATATATATATATATATATATATATTATGTAAAAAAATTGTTGTTTCGATATAGTTACATTAAAATGATTAAATAGCTCAATTATAATAATATTACCGATATAAATTTTATATTTAAACTAATAATTTATAATTAAATTGATAATTTTCATGTATTACGTAAGGACTATTATAAAATCATCATTTAGTAATTAAATTTGGGACTAATACATTGTGACTAAATCAATATGAATTTTTATTTTATCTATATTTTAGAATATGATATATCTTATACTTTTTAATAGATGTATATATTAGTATTATAAAAATATGTGTGGTTATATATAGTAGTGAAATAAATATTTTGACAAATTAAATTTATTATTATACGACACGCATTCGTTCATGTTAATGCTCTTCATATAATTTTCATATGATATTATTACAGTTTATAGTTAGTCGGTATAATTTTATAAGAAATTCATTCGAAAAATATATTTGTAATGAAAAATATGAATAGTAGATGCAATGGACATAGAATCGTGAGTAACCAATTCCCAATCTCTGGTTTGATTTTGATAACTGGTTGATGTAAAAAAATATTCCCATTCAATCGTTGCTTTATTTGAGAGAAATTGAAACGAGATTATTATTGTAAATCATAAATTTTATTGAAATTTTCAGAATAAATTTATTGAACCATATAAGCACGAATCACTTTATAAGGTTTAGTAATGTCTCATATATAATGTATAAGCGTACGTCATTTATTCTTTTTTATTGTTCATATAAGTGTCATATATATGTGATATGCGTATTGTAATATGTATTCGAAATGAGTGACATCGATTTTTTGTTTTAGAAAAAGAGAAAATGAATTTAAAGTAGAGCTGTTTCGAGAGTGTGTGCATGACAGAATAGCCATCGCGTTGAGATAAGCACGCGCAATTTCGCTCTCTCGCTCTTGTAACGAGACCGTTCATTAATTCACAATGCGGGAACATTTATTGTACATGCTTTTGCTTATTCTCCACCTCTGATCTCCCCCCTCCCAGCCCTGTGTCAAGCATCTCTAATACACGGACAGAATTTATTATTTAAAAACAATTTCCAATACCATGTGTTCTTTGAAGTACGCAGTTTTTCTGCAACGCTTTTCTTTGTCATTTCAAATCAAGTATAAAACTAAAGGTTCGTTTCGTTCAGTAGCTTCATTGCTTTTCAACTTTATCTTAAATTCTATAAATAAAACTATATATATATATATATATATATGTATATAACGTTATGGGATTATTTTTAAGTAATACTCTGATCACATAAACACAAAATAATGTTTCAATAGACATCTATGTATTTATAGTTAAATATAGATTATTTAAATCTAGTATAACATAGTGCTTAAATGTAGTATAATTTTAATATAATATTCAGTTAATTAATACAGATATATCTATTTTATATTATCATTACTTACTAATTTATTTTATGCTGATTAATAAATCCATTTGTAAATTAATAAGGAAAGTTATAACGAAATTATATGCACTTTATAAAGCAATGAACGAAATAGGATTTCGAATTTGGAAAACACTTGCATCATTCGTAAAAAATATTTTTCTAAGAAAAAACAAGATTTATGCATTAAAATAATTTGCATTTTAATTATATAATTGCAGGATGAATTTAATTAAAAGTTCGTTACTTTTAATTTAAACCCACACTGTTCATGAGAGCATTTTAGAAGAAAAACGATACAAAAAAGTCGCTAATGTATTAATTTCATTCAATTTATATTATTGAATTAAAATTACATTTTCATAGTAGCATTATACTTATTACATTAATTATAAAATTATGCTCGCGAGAGCGTATCATATAAATGTATAATATTATAGTTATTTAAACTATTTACAAATTTCCGAATTTTAATGAAATATTTCTTAGTCTTATTTATTTTAAAAACACCATTTTTATTTTCCATATACACTTGTTTTCTGATTTTATTCTCATTATTTTATTTGCTCTATTTTCTTTTTGTTTTTCATTCCGTTTTTCACGAACGCGGGCTGTTAAAAGGTTACGATTATATATACATGAATTTTTGAGAGCCAGCAATACATTATATTTAACAAGTTTTGCTTTTCAAGATAATATTACTGTCGACTGAATCTTGAATATAAGTTTACTACATAATTTAGTGACAATGAATTTCAACGTACTCGTAAAATAGTCACAATTCGGAAGTTTATAAGAATGTATGAGAAGGAAAAGAATTTTTAAATCAGTTTTACTTGGGTCGTAGAGTATATTTCGACAGTCGCAAGCGTTATGTTGTAGATATTAAATTAAAAATTTTTATACGGATATGATGACGGTTTTAATATACGTTTGAATTTGTTGAACTATGTTATTGTGTTTTATAACTCTTCATGAAGATAGAAACCAGAATTTTTTATTGTAAATATAAAATATTTTCTAAATGTTTAAAAATATTTACTTTGCTTTTGATTTCATTCTATATCATCTTTCGAGAGAAAAATTTTTCCGTGTTCATTTTTAATGTAATAAAATTTAATAATTTACAAGACTTTTATTAAAAAAAAATAGACATTTAATACTATTCCAAGATACTAATTATACATGTTTAAATGGATTATATGAAGTTAAAATCAAATTAAAAAGAATGATTTAGCCAGATAAAACGTATTTTAATTTATTATATTTCAGGTTTGTGTAGACCCAATTTAAAATTATTTAAATTTTGTAATACTATATAATATTGCAATAATTTTATTTATAGTATAATATATTTATATTTGTAGAAATAAGTGTTTTAAAGTAATGATATTAGATTATCTAAATTTTCATAATTTCTTCATAGAAATAAATTAATATAATTCTGAATAGTGAATATATATATATATATATATATATATATATATATATATTCTATAAATATTAAATGAAATAAATATAATATATTGAAAATTATAAAAACTGTTTATCTGTTTTTTTAAAATCTATTAAAAATGTATATATACGTGTTTATATACAATAATATATAAAATAATCTATTATAAAATAAAGAAAATAAAGAAAATTATACAAGATATTTTTAGTTAAATTGAAATAAACATAATGTGATGCAGAATTTAATTTATTCAATAACAAACTCTATTAATTTACGTATTAGTTTTGAAATTATAATCGATTAATTATGAATGCACAAAATTTGTACTTATAATTAATTTTCTTATACACAATAGTACATTTTTTCTGAATTTTCGAGCGGCAAATTTCTTAGCTTTTTTTAGGTTACAACATAAAAAATAATATATTACAAAGAAAAAATAAATTCACCTATACTAATTATACATTTATAAGATTAATTAAATAATGACATATTTATTATAAATTTTACGAGGACCTGTTAATGCATAAACTGATATTAAATTTTGTTTTATATCAAATTTTGTCCAGAGCAATTAGAAATGTAATGTGTTAATCGATAATATTGTTTTCGATATGTCTTGAATCATCAAACAAAATCATAACTAAAATACATCGACTGAAGCATAAGTATAAAATACGATAGAATGGGTTTCATTAATTATTTAAAATATAATATGTTTATAATAAATAGGAAAAGTTTAAATTGAATATTCATTCTGAAGCTCAAGCTATTATAATGAGCATTGCACATTACTTTATATGAAATTTTATTTTTAACTTGAACTCACTATTTATTTTCAGTTAATTTTTAGAATATTATGAACTGGACATTTTGTAATTTTATCAATATTATCGGTTTCCCATATGAGGCGAATAATACATTTTTCTCACGCTACTCCCGTACTCCCGGGTTCAATCATAAAAAAGTATCATCAATTTTCGAGGAAACGTATAAATAAATAAAACAAAATAAATAAATTAATAAAAATTCTCTAAAAATGATACAAAATCGCACTCTTTGGATTTGTTTACTTTATTTGATCTCAAAAAATATTTTTGCAGCCACCTGCAAAATTCATCTGTTGAAGCCGCTAGTACTTCTCGTCGATCGTTTCGTTTGTCCAAAGTTATCGATGATCTACGAGCTAAAAAAAAAGTGCAGAAGGGTGTATACTCTCATCGGTGGACCGCAACTATATAACTCGCATTCGCTTTAGGATTCTGTGAGAATCAGCAACGGCTATCGCGTTTGAATTGCAAAGTAAATGAAAACTTGGAAGAGTAGGCTTGTCGACGATAGAACGTATGTTATATATATATATACGTCTGTGCGTGTGTGCGTCTCTATACGTGCGCATATAATATCGCAAATGCATTAGTGCGTACGGTTGTAGATATGAATGCTTGTATGCTTATATATACGCGTTTGCGAATTCATGAATCCTGAAAAAAGATATAATCGCGGGTATGTGGAAATGGACTGCTAGACAATGTTCAGCTAGTACTAACGATTCACTGCTGTAATTATTATTCTGAATCTGTGAATTCAACACCATAGATATAATGAATGAAGGTAGAGTGCGTTCAAGAGATTCAAATATTATGAATGTATGAATCATGTTTGAATATCTGGTCATAAGCTGAGCTTTGAATATTCAGAAAATTCGTTAAAAATAGAGGTTTCTTGAAGTAGAAAATTGCAATATTAAATATTAATCTCATACCAATAAATATAAATACGTTCTTTTTAAATCGAAAATCGTGAATATTTATTAAAAAAAAAAGAAAAAGAAAAAAAAGCAGTAACAATAATAGAGAAATTTTTATAAAATATATTCGAGAGAGTTTGATGTTTTTTAAAATTTGTAACTTGCAATAAATCTCCATTACGTCAATTGCTCTATAGAATTTAATTATTTTTATATTAAACTAACTGTATACTTTATGTTTCGTTGAAAATATTTATTGAATATCTTTTTCTGAAATAGATTATACAGAATTAGATTTTTTCCAAGAATAATAAATCGCTATGCCAGCAATTGAAGATCATTGATGAAATTAATTTATATGGCGCCAAAGAGATAAAGTCTTCGAAAGGAACAGAGTAAATTGAAATTTTCGCTGAGCTTACTTCTACTTGCTTCTCGTTTCTCCAATCACCCTATGGGTGAGAAACACAACTAAGCGTTTCTTCATAATATAAATGGAGACTTAGACTCGCTTGTACATTCAGCGTCTCATCGTCGCTCCCGACTCTTGTGGTCGCGCTTACAACTGCATATCGACAAGATGTCCTTTAAGATTCTACTCTGTACCTCACCACTAATTGCTCGTGCGCTCAATTTGGGGTTCAAAACGAGAATTATGCAGACTGTGTATCCGACTGTGTTTGGTATCGATCGAAACGAGTAATCGATAAGCCACCTTGCACTCGGCCCCTATCCTGGCTAATGGAATTTCAAGGGGCTGATAAACTGGCTTTTAATCTCATTGCATCCTTCTTTGCGTCTCCCCACTGTGTTTCAAGAGGAAAATGAGTAGCTTGGCGTGCAGTTGCTTTTGCCTACGGTATGCGTCGGGTTGCGGACGGGGCATAAACTTTTATTTACCCCAACATAAAACATGAACGAAATTTGCGATGCAGCGCCGATAAAAACTAAATGTTAAAGTATGTATCATACTTGAAGTAAATTTAAATATCTATGAAGGAAATTGAAAGAAAGAAATTAGAAAGACGTTGGCAAATAGGATGTTGAACCAATTGTGAGAAATCGAATTACGCCATTTTACTTTTATTTTTTTTTATTTCCAATGAAAACCAGTGATTATTCCGCTTGTGTAATATTCAAATTAATTAGTTTTTGAAATTTTAAAAACTATAAAAATATATAAATGTTATCGTAACGCTACTTTATTGCAAATTTCGTGCAATTATTAATTTTTATTAATTTAATGAATGTTTTTATATACGAGTAAGTAACGCTTAAATACTTGAGTAGTAAATACATGGCGATATCGTTAAATACGTATAGTCATTGAATTTAGATAAAAATTTATTTATTTTCGGAAATAGCTCTAAAAATCAGTGTATTCATTTATTCTATAAAATCAAGTAATCAAAGACGTTAAAATTTTAAAAACTATAACAATTCAGATTTTTGAGCACTTTTTGAGCATGATTTTGAAATTTAATTATTTTTTCGTAGCTATTGTTTATTATTATTTTTCTATTGATAGTTTATTCATTCATTGGATATATAATATTTTAAAATATTATATAACTTAAATAGCCATTGCGATTATTTAAGGGAAACGGAATTCTCTTTCTTTATAATACTGTGACTATTATAATTTCCGCTTTTGACAAATTGGAGTTTGAAAATCAATTCTCACGATAGTGATAGAATCTTTCTATAAGCTATAAATCTTTCCTCCATTATTCACGATAAAATCCATATCCTTAAAAGAATTATTAAAGTATGAAATTCAAATATGTTGATTATACTGATAGAACTTTAGTATGGATAATTTCTATTAAAATAGAATGTTGTGCGGTAGTCTGTATAGAAATAATGCTAATAGAATAAAAATAAATCAAGAGGTTCATAGTTTGTGCGTTAAAGACTCTTGTTGGGATAACACAATAAAACCATAAGCAATTATGAATCTCTTGTTAATTTTCAAACTTTGAATTAAGGAGCAATGAAAAGATCAAATGTAAACTTACTTGGGCGATGTGAATATATCACGTCAACTCTTTAACAAGATTTTTAAATTTTATTGTAGGAAAGCTTTTTACAGGCACAAATTATGATAAGGAGTCAATTTTATTAAACTAACGGAAGGAAAAAGTTCGATATCAAGTTTGTTCATATCATTTTTATTCATATGAGCTAAAATAGTTGGCGGAATGATCTTTCCTACAGTTTATTCCTCAAATAATTAGCGTGTTTTATTTACTTGAAAGCTTCGTCAATCTAAACAATTATATTATGTTAATAGAAAGCATAAATAATGTCGTTTAAAGTTATATTTAGTTTTTCGCTTTAAACATAAAACGAACCCTTTTCATTAAAAGAATAGATTATTTATGTTTAATAATCGTTGATATAAATCAATTGAATTTTTTTTTATATGAAAGCATATATATTGTAATACTTAGATCTTACAATTTATTAAATATTTATTTAATTAATATATTTTTACTTCAATATTATCATCTATGATAAGTCAATGTGGCATGTAACTGATTATATCTCTATATTAAAGTAATAAAAAAGTAATGATAAATTTGTACAGTAATTTCAAACATTGCATCCATCTTACTTTCGAGAGATAATCGTTTATGTTTTAAACTATTACAAATGATTCTGAATTCTTGAAAAAGATTTTCGTTAGTGAAAAATTTTAGAATTTGGAGATTTATAAGAGAATTCAAAAAATGCATAAGATTTTTAAATAAAAATCTTCGTGTTAAATACAAATGAATAAAAAAGTCATTTAAATGCAAAAATTATAATATTAGTAAAAATTCTAAAATTGTGAAAAACATGTATTGATTTATAGATAATGTAATATAAATAATTTATACTTTATATTAGTAAATATATACAGTTTAAATCATTATGATAAGGTATCAACGCTTCCTGAGCGATGTAAAGTTTCTCAAAATTTAAATAAAACATTGATATGAATTTTGGATGTATCATATTTGAAATGGAAATTTAATATCTATTACGAAAGGAATATAAACAATGAAAATGCTCTCAGTGAGCATTGCCCCAAACAAAACAAAAAAAGACAAAAAAAGAAATAAATAAAGAAAAGATTCTTTCTAATTAAACAACGTGGAATTGATGATGCCATGTAAAATAGATTACTTACGTGCAAGAATTGGTACGTTTTTCTGTCATTAAATGCGCGGAAAAGCCGCTTAAAACAGATTCGCAAAGCCTTTGAAAAGGGAGTGATAGTGGAAATGAGGCTACGACTTGCTCAAATAAGCCTAAATGGGCTGCACTCGGACGTATAGAATTCCTCCAAGTACTTTCCGCTCTGCGACTATACATCAAGGGGGTAACGTTCCGATGCCATGTCGACTCGAGAATTCAAAACGCATTCGCTGTAGGGGTACACGTTCACAAGGTTCGTTTCCGCCCCCTGCGGCTGGACTGCGGCTAACCGGAAGCTGTGGGTCAGCCCTAGCGTAACGCGGAATTTTGATGAGCTTATCGACGCTTGGTGGCCGGTTGGAATATAGACGCAATCCTCTGTCCATCATCAACGAGCAGCTTTCTCTGACTCTGCACAAACTCCACGAAATTTCCCATAAATGTGTTATGGTAGCGGCCATTACGCCCTGACGCCATTCAATCGGAACTTTTTGTTTGATAATACTTAAAAACATCAACAATATTATATTACCTCTATAAAATATTTATACGTCACGAGAGCTTAGAATTATTAAGTTTCCTTTATTTATTCGGTTATTGATATTTTTACATAAACAATTATCGAGCTACGTATTCTTGTTATTTTCCTTATAATTAACGAGGTATCTGTTTTAATTATTTATAAAAAAACTTGCTTTACTTTAAAATTTACTTTTAATATTTGATATTTTTTAATATGGCATTGAATATATTTTCTCATTTTAACGATCAATCTACTATAGTCTGAGAATTGTCTAACTGTTAAAAGAAAAATTTTTTAATTCATTTTATCATTATTCCTTTCGAAATAACTAAAACAACGTATAGTAAAATCAATTAAATTTTATAGTACATCTGAAGATTTAGGGAGAATTGAATTTTACCTAAATTTTCATGATTTGAAAATTCGTTTCTCTTATATAATTTCCTTACGTCCAGTTCCCATCCCCAAACTTCTTACAACTTCATATACACATTTAAGTATGTATTTACTTAAAAGTTACACAAAGTTTTATACTTCCAAATAACCTTTGTATCGATCGCTTTTTTTATTTAAATAAAAGTTTTTAAACGCTATTTAAAATTATTTATGAAAGACCAGATTTATAGCTTATCGATATGTTTTTCATTTTTTACTTCCAACTAAAAACTTTTATATTTGTATATGAACTATATTTATATAGATTATACATTATATTTTAACACTTGATTAAATATGCTACATTTTCAAGAAATTCGGTTATTGTAAAAAATACTTTAGAGTTGATAAACAAAAAAAAAAAAAAAATAAAATAAAAAAGTCTTATAATTCATTTGGCTTACATAAGTAATATCAGTTTTGTTCTTAGTATTAATTAGTTAAATTCATAAATAAATTATATATCATAAAAAATTATTGTTGAAGCTTACTGTAAGTTTTTGTCTTTTTTAAATATAAATAGTTTTATATAAAAAAAAGTTAAAGCTCCTTGAGTACGAAGAGAAAACAGATAATTATGCGCGACACTTATTGCGTGGAAAGGATTATCTTTCAAAATATATGGAATTGAAATTTAATATTATTGAACGGAAGTTTTTATAAATGTTTATCATTATGAAAATAAAATAAGCCTCTGATTCGAAATATATATCAAATAATTAAAGTATAACTAAAACATGCTATATTTTTAGAAAAAACATTCAATCAAACATTTTATTCTGCATTAACAAATTAGAAAAGTTATGTGTTTCTAAAATAGAGTAAGAAATATAACCTCCATTTATCCAAAAAATAATGTATACAATGTATCCATAGTGTTATAGAAATAAGAATAAATCATCAAATTAATTTTTAGAATTGTGTGGCGGAAAAAGTAAGTTCGTGTAGAAATAATAGTACATCGATGTCGGTCGATGTACCTTCGCTACGAAGTATGGAAAATAAAAACAAAAATGTTACTCTAGAGACATCTGTAAGATTTATAGCTTTAAATTGATGAATAATAAATCAGTGAATAATCAATGTATGAATAATAAATAGATTGTAGAGGGTTAGAGGTACCCAATAGATTGTGAAGCAATAGATGCAAATAAACACTTCATTTTTAATGCAAACTATTTCAACTTAATGTAATTTTAGAATTACACCTTTCATGTACATTAATTTATTTCCTTTAAAAATGAATGATTATTATTATTATTATTATTATTTTCTTTTTTATAAAAATAAAAATTACTACAAAAATATCTTTAGAGAAATAATAATTTTCGTTGATCTAGATAAGAACTAAATAAGATTGAGATGATAGAATCAAGATATTAGAAAATTTTATATAAAATTTATTTTTACTAAAATCTTAAATCCATTCAATCTTTATTCGAAATTTTTATAAATGATTAAAAATTAAATTTACATAAAAAGACTTACAAAATATAATTGTCGTAAACAATAATCATAGTTGAATATGTTAATTATACAAAAATTTAAGATTTTATATTAAGTTTAAATTGCTCTTAAGTCGAAGAAAAAAAGAAAGTGATAAAGAAAGAGTTAGAAAGAAAATAATGGGGGTTAAATGAGAAGGCAAAATGTGCGTTGTTTTCTTTTTCGGCTTATACGCATAGGACATCCGCTTTTCCGGTACTGCGAGAACAATTTTCCCTCTTGCCCACGATCTTTAAAAAACTCTGTGTTTGTTTAATTTTCACGCGACCGTGTGTAAAAATTTCATCCCTCGGCCCCGGTTGTCTTCCCTCTTCTAACAATTATTCTATATTCTCTCTCTCTCTCTCTCTCTCTCTCTCTCTCACACATGTGCATACTAATTACGAGCACGGACGAGGAGCGCAACTAGACGCGCTTAATGCGATTATTTTTTATTTTCGTTTTGGTGTTTTTATATTTACCTCATTTATTTTTTCATTTAACGCTGTCATTTACTTTTTTCTATTTCTAATTATTATTTTTTCACTTTATATTTATCTTTGTTATTTAGACGGGTCGTTTCTCTGACTCATGCAAATCCGGTAAAAATTACGCCAATTTTTTTTCGAAACTATCGACTTCCTACATAAACTTTCATACATTGAAGCTAGTTTTTGCTGTTTCGAATTTATTTTTATAGTCGATTAGTAATATTAAGGTTACTTTTCTTCCGTATATTTCATTAAAAGAAATTTAATTTCATATTGTTGAAAATACTGCATGAATTGTATTAATAGTAATGTTTTATAAAGAAAGAATAATTGACTTAGAAATCATTACTTATGTATTTTAAAAAGCCATGCTATTATTTTTAAATAACTTGAACGATTATACATATATAAATAGCTTTATTAGTAAATTTTATAATTTTCATATTACAACCATACTATGAGAATTTCTTAAATTTAAAAAAATAATGATCTTAATTATTTTATAAGTTCTAATTATATAATATAACATTATATGTATATATCTGATTTTTTTTTTTTGAAAAAAAAAGGAGTCATTTAAGAATATAGAATGAATAAAAAGCATTTATTTATATTATTTAGACAAATATTTATAAAAAAAATATACGTATCTATCTACAAGGTACATAAAAAATTATTAATATGATTAATTAAACATTTTAGTACTGTACAGAATTGTTTATATTAAATAATGAAAATGTAAGTGATAATTAAAATTTAAGTGATAATGAAAATTGATGGAAATTATAAAAATACATATGTAAACATGTAAAAGGTAAATATAATATATATAATTCTTTTGTATTGTATTATAAATTTTAAGTATAAAAATCTACATTGAAGTCTACAATAGAGAATTAGTTCGTGAAATTAGTATAAGATATTGGAAGAAGCAACAAAGGAAATTTACTGTAATATATCAATCGATTAACACAATCTTGCAGATATGTTAAATAACCACAGCATAATTTATGCGAAATCCCATTAATCTCAACTTGTATTAAATTATCGTAAACGCTTTTGATTTCATAATATACGCAACTATTATTTGTTTGTTGTTCATGAGCCAAGGAATTTTCTTTCTTATGAAGATGATACAATGGCTTAAATAACCTTGACTAAGTGTGCATTAGAGAGTTTAATATTATATTTATTTTTCTGAAACACAATCAATAATGAACTGTTAACAAGTAAAATTAAAAAAAAAAAATATTAAAATTTGTAAATGGTATAAGCAATGCGAAAATTATTCTAACTAAAGCCTATTGGGAATGTGTAAAAGAAATAATATAAAATTATTTGGTTCTTAGAAAGCTATATTTTTTTGCCTTTAAACAAAGACATTTAGGGAAATAATAATTTGTATTCAAACGGCGATTGCAAAGTTAAATTCTTAATTTTCGGAAAATAAATATCTAATCTTTAACATAAACTTGAATATATAAATTATTAAATAAAGCCTCCTTTAAAAACTAAAATTATTTATTTAAAAGAAATATGAAAAGTTTTGGATAAATCCATTAAACTATACATTTTTTAGAAGTTTTTGGCGGCAACTTTACAAATATAGTATCAAATGAAAATATATTTTTAAATTTTTTATTGCTTTTTATATCCGTTTGTAAAATATAAATTGCCATTTTCAGAAGAAAATATTTCCTTTAAATTGTAATAACTTAGGGAGTATTACAGGTATTTATCCATATTCTTAGCAGATTTATGGTCATTCGGTGGACCATTGATGCCTGTCACATAATACTTATATTTGAAATAATATTTATAATAAACTCTCTGGTGCTCTATTTTTCTTTTCATTTAATATAGAATAACATAAATATATAAGTATTATTGTAATATTTATGCTATTCTATATATATATATTTTAAGATTATTTTTAAAACAAGCTAACTCATATTGATCTCATAGTTACCCATAAAGTCTTTATGGATAAGTTTCATTATTTTTAGAGATACTTTTAGGCGGTAAAATAATGGTTGTTGGTAGGTTTTATGCCTATAAATCAATTGCTCTTAATTGAATAGGCCAACCTTGAAAACTTTATTGTTACAAATTTTTTTAATCGACACGTTTTAAAAGCTGAATTAGGTATACCTCAATGATATCAGTTTTAAGAAAGTTAAAAATACAAGTTTAATTTTTTTAAATTTTTTTAACGCCCCTTAATATCATAAAATAATTTGAAACTGAAAGTTAAGTCACGTTTCTATGATGCATTTTTTCTCGCTTTATACTGTAGATTGGCTTTAATTTATTGAAAGTTCGTTGTAATTTTACACGTTTGATGAATGTCGCGTTGCCGTCGTTTTTAGCATGCAGTACGCGAAGGTTTTGCAATAATTTTCAACGCTGCTAGCGTTCCTACGTGCATGCGTAAAATTCAGTCTGTAGTACCCGTGGCGCCTAAATATGCAATGCTTTATAGTTCTATCGATGTGATTGCGGAGCCTTATTTTTGTTCTTTATTCATTTAATAAATTCAAATTGAGATTTTGAGATTTTACTCTGATAAAAAAATCGACCGATCTTTCATGCATAATAATTACGAATTTTGCGCATTAATGTCAATTATAAAAAGGGTGCTGTAATGAAGGTAAAGTTATTAAAATTTTTCTCCGTCCTCTTGGAATAAGCCTATTTCACCCTGAAATGTTAAATCTGTCTGCTTAAAATTATATTCAAGTTTCTTACCACTTAGAATGAATAATTAAATATACTTGATGAATATTTAAATTAGTTAAAAATTTGTAACTAAAGAAAACTAAACAAGTTTTGAAACACCTGATACATCAGCTATTTATTAATTTCAGCTTAAGCAATACTCGTAACTGAAATGTTCCACTTCATATTTAAATCATAAAAGTATGATTATTATAATTACAATAATTAAATCAGTAAATATAAATTTAATTTATGTTGGTTATTTTAACTGTTTCAAATTACATTTACATATCTCGTAAAAAAATAGATACAATTAGCTTATGTAAAGTAACTAAATTGTATAACTGAGTTTTGCTTTTGTTTATTAATGTTTTAAATCTAAGATGTAAATAAAAATTTTGTTAATAAGATTATTTTATACATAAATGTTATATCTACCTTTTTTTTAATATTAATAACAATTTTTTGTTGTTGTAATTACAAAGAGTTTAAACTAAAATTATGTTTTTTCAATTTTATATTAATTTTGATAATCTAGTCCATTTCTATCCTTATTATTTATATGTGGATATCATTAATTAATCTACATGTAAAACACAATTCTTATTTAAAAAATTGAAATTATATTTTAAGTACTATTATACCTGTTATTCTCATAATATATTTTTATTTTTTGCAATATAAACTAATTCATACAAAATTAATGGAGTTATTTAATAATTATATAAAATAGTTTCATGTTGAAGATATTATTTTAGTGATTGAAGTGTCAGACACTCTTTGAACTTACTTTCATCAATATTTAATTGCATTTTATTTAATATTCGTGAAGCAAGGAATTGTTAGCTTGTAGATAAATATATTATAATTATTCTTCAATTTTCGCTTACACCAATGGATAAACAAAACAAAATCTAAGCGTCATCGAGAAAAAAGTTAAAATGTAATAAATTGTTTAATTAATCGTTTACATAGCATTTGTTTGAAACACCTTTGTTCGTATTTAACTACTTCGCATATATATTCGCATGCTTATTTGTATATGTAGTATGTGCGATATGATTATACTTATGTTAAGGTTTTTGTTGCAAGTCTTAAATAATAAATATTTCGTGACATTTAATATATAATATATATATATACATAAGCAATTTTGTTTGCATAAATTTAATGTCCATTTTAGTTCGTGATATTGCATAAATATTATTTAGACATTCATCGTATAATTGTAGATAATATGTAATAGTTCAGGTACAAAGTTGTTAGTAAGTTAAAATAAAAATATTCCATTGCGAAAACTAATCATTAATTTATCACGATATAAATGTATCGATCCACGTAAAAATATCTTTTAAATATAGCTATGATAAAGCAGTTTAGAATTCTTGTAGCTATGGAGCATTTTGAGAATACGGTGCGATAAAATTGTTGATTTTGGAAATGCTCTCTTCCGAATTTAAGCCATTTCTCTTCTACGCAACAGACATAACATTGAAATTAAATGTGAAATTTTATCATTAATAATTTGTAGGAGAAATCTATCGATCACTCAAACATATTTACTTTAACTATCTTAGTTGTTGAAAAAGCTTAAAAAAAGCATCTCGTTAGATTTAACGTATTACATGAGTTGGGAAACCATATGGGATACGAAATAGCGAGCGAATGACCCGTCGAACGGGGTGGCGGGGTGGGGCTAAACTTGATGGATACTCACAGTTCATGTTGAGGCGCACGCTCGCTGACAGGGGATTGGACCTGTTATTGTTGGTAGCGTTACAAGTGAGCTGAGTTTGTACGTCCTTGCGACCGAGATTTTTTAGCAAAAGCTCGTTCCGCATCAAACCTTCACGTTGACTATGGCTTGAGTTCCCCGCGAACCTTCCATTACGATACCAGTTGATCGACGGCATTGGTTTACCTGAAACATCCGTCCATGTTACTCATTTACTTCCCCTATTTCTTTCTCTCTCTCTCTCTCTCTCTCTCTCGTTCTCTTTTTAGATGGGTGCGTATCCCTGCCCTCATTTGCGTATCGCACCCATAATTCGTAGTGGCATTGGTCTACGTTCGATAGAGTTTGGGACGAGAGGAGGGGAGAGAGAGAGAGTTGTATGTGCATGTAACGATAAGCTCTGGGCTAGCTATTTTTCAGGAAGAGAACTAAGCTTCTGAGCTCCAATAATAATTTTTTTTCTATGAGTTACTCTAGACGCTTCAATGTAATAATGAAGAAAGCTAGTTGTGCCAATATCATGCCTATCCTATTAAATAATAAAGCTTAATATAAGGATATGATCATTATTGGTATGATCATTTTTAAAGTCAATTTTTGATTTTTATATTAATATATTAATATGCTTATATATTTTATTTTGTGTGCGTACGTTTAAATTCTATTCTAGAGTTATTGAATATAAAGAGAAATATTTTTTCGGCCTACTCATATAATTTCATTGAAATATAAATATTTTCAAATGAGATATTAAAACACGAATTCAAGAAGATAGTTCGACATAAGTATTCAGTGGTGATTACGTGGAAAATTAATAGCATCTGATAATTTTATATAATTTTTAAAAAATTAAAAAATTTATCGTTTTTACTATCGATCGAACAAATAAATGAGAATTGAAGTCTTGGCATTTTTATCTGATAATAGAATTTCAAATAAGGTCAATTGCTGGCTATCTTCATTGTCCACGTAGTTATGCTGTAATTTTATTGGGTCGATTATTTTTATAGTCGTGGGCATTATCCTTGATTATATTCTTAAAAAGATAACAACCAATTTCTTAGTCTTTAGAAGTAAAGATTAAATTTCTTTTGAAATTAACGGTTTCACATTCTTTCTTCTACGCATTCATTCTTTGTGCACTAATTTTTAGAAAATTCTGCAAATGATATTAATCATACTTTTTTTTTAAGTGTACTATACTATATAGTATTAGGTACAGGACATGGACATTGAAAGAGTATTTACCAAAAAACTGGTAGATTTTATTAATTATATTACCGCAATTATATTATTAAATTAATTGCATAATATTTTTGTTTCGTTAATTATATCCTAGTTTTTTTCCCCTTTCTTTGACGATAATTCATCAATTTTTTTTTTGTAATTTATTTGACTGAAAAACTCTTTAATAATTAAACAGTATAATTACAGTTTAACAGTTTAACATAATTAACAGTTAATAATTATACAGTCATAAAATATTTTAGTATTTTGTACGTTGAGATTTAATATATTTAAATGCTCAGCAGATCGTCTTTAATAATAAAAAGCCAATAGTCAATAATTCAGTGCCTTAAAATTGTAAGGGAATATGACTCGAAGAGTTACACTCTACATCAAATTAGTTACTTTTTAGAAAATTTCCTAATTGTTTAAAAAGTATACAATATTGTATTATTCGATTATCGACGGAGTTTTACCAAGATAAAAGTGGTTCTAAACTTTTTACAACTTAGCAAATAAAAAAAAATAATTTACGTACATGGCTAATATTGCTATACAAAATAAATTAAATGTACAATAATGGTCTTTCTTGTTAATATTACTTAATATGATTTGTCAAAAACTACGTGAGGTTTTTTTACTACAAATATTATAATAAAAAACACTTAAATTCATAATTACATAAATAGTTCTGAAACAATAACAAGATAAAATAATGTATAATAATAAATAATACTAGTTTTATCATTTGAGAAAGTTATAATTGCAGTATTACGCGTGCTCATTACTTTGTAATTAATCAAAATATCGGATCATTTACTTCAGATTTTTTCCTAAATAATTATGAGGAATATCCTAGATGAAGACGAAAAATGTTGCGTCAATAGCATAATAAACATTGTACTAACTTATCGTTGGACAATAAAAATTAATTTACATTTTTAGTTTATACCTCTATACAGTTTATTTATATAACTTCACTCTTTTAATTAATGAATTATTTTTTAACTATTTACGTTGAGAAAGTATTATAATTGTATATCAAATTAATTCTAAACACGTTGATAATTTTAAAAAACGAATCCACAAAAGACGACTGATTTCAACGAAACAATTGTATTGATTATAAAGCAAATCTGTAGTATAAATGTATTTGTTCTAATTTATAGATTCACAACTCTTCTTTCATTATCTTACAATTTTTGGTATAAATGAACTTTCTAAGTATACAATTAAAAATACATTTAATTTTGTAAAAAATAAAAATTGTTTATAATTGTATACGTTTCAATATAAAATTTAAAATATCGTCAGGAGTTTAAATTTATAATTTGCTGTAAAGAATCTCTTTGGGAAAACATAATATTCCTTTCACGAAACTGCATTAATATGATTATATATTATTCCCAATTAATTCTTTTTATTAATCTTTATTATCCCAATTCCCCATTATAAAGTATAAATAATAATTTATAATAAATTATAGAAAAATATTCTTTTTTTAGTTTTAATCTTTATTTTATCTATCTACGTCGATTAACTAGTACGTTTTTTAAAATTCTTTATTTATTAATTTTTCCATATACAAATATAAACATGATACTTTTAAGACGAATAATGTATTTCAATGGGAAAACTAAAAGTAATTATTTAATTTTAAAATTTGATTGTTGCTTATAAATATAAAGCATTCGTCTATTATATACAGTTATGATGAGATAAATAAGTTATTAAGCATAATACTATAATACTTAATAATAATGACAAAATCTTAGAAACTTGAATAAAACATTTATAAGATAATTTATAAATTGAGTTATTAAAATCAAAATCAGTTTAACATAAGAACATGAAATTTTGATAAACTATATTATAAATAATAATTTGGTAATCAAATATATGAACTAAATAAAGTTTTACAAATATTTTTAATTACTAACACTACTATTTTTTATAGTAGTGATAATTAAATTTTCACAACGTTAATGTATTTTTTAACTTATTGGATAAATATCGAATAAATTGGATATGTTGAATGAACATAACAAATAGGAGTATTGTCGAATAAAAGCATACAAGTGCATGTGTGCGTGGATTTGTGAGTGCACGTGTTGTAATTATAAGAGCAAACGCAAAATTATTTTTGATTATAAACCGTACATTTGCATCGAAAAATATTGGATACTTCTGTTGATAATGATA
Organism: Ceratosolen solmsi marchali; assembly: GCF_000503995.2. Lineage (NCBI taxonomy): Eukaryota > Metazoa > Arthropoda > Insecta > Hymenoptera > Agaonidae > Ceratosolen > Ceratosolen solmsi. The sequence continues at coordinate 1,170,697 of NW_011948444.1, forward strand.
TCTAAAGAGTGAAATAAAGAGAGAGAGAGAGAGAGAGAGAGAGAGAGAGAGAAAGAGCTTAATGCAGGCAGTATATTTATATATGTATAGGTATTAGGCGCACGTTTGCCTGTATTGGAACAGAAATAGTGAAATCGTACAATTGGCGTTAAGTATCTGTCTGTACGACAAAAATAGAATCATATAAAGAAGCCATTTATAGTAAACGTATTATTAAAATATTAATTAAAAATTTTGACATATATATATATATATATATATATATATATATATATATATGCATTTGTGCGTGTGTGGTTGTGTGCCTGCGCTCCTGCATAAAGACCATTGATTTTTCCAAGCCCTGATAAAATACAATTATTTTTTTCCTTATTTATTTTTATCATCAGTTAATTACTTAATTATTATTTAATTTATTACGAATTAAATATACGATAAAAACTATTAAGAATTATTTTTCATTTTGTATGAAAAACGTTGGAATTATTGAAGTGTATGCGGTTGAATATGTATTCTAAGATCAACATTAATACATTATTATTTTTCAAATTTTAATAATAATAAGAAGATATTTATATATGTATTATTTAATCCTTCATTGTAATATTTTTCCTTATATCGTTTATACTTGATATTCACAAAATCAAATTTTATAAACTTGTTACATCATTTTTTTAAAAATTTGTTTTTAAATGAAAATCAAATAAAACATTCCGTATACTCTATTCTGTATGTCTATATTTAAAATGACATTAAAGATATTAAGGTTCAAGTAAATTATATAAAATGAAATTATGACAATGTAATTCGAAACTGATTCTCTCGAATTATTTATTATTTACTATTTAATAATAAAAAATGTATAAGGTTTCTTAATGTAAATTGAAATTTAATATCCAAATATTGCAAGTAAAAAATTGAAAAAATAATTTAATCAATTATCGATAAATTACTTTTAATTTAAAATATTTCAATATTTAGCACTATTCTACCTCGTCTTTTTCATTATATACCAATAAATAATACGGAAATACTATGTTTCTATGGTTATATTTTATTATGGAATAGTTTATAGAAAATTTTATTTAAAAATCCCTACATCCTAATATTCAGCCTTTTTGAAGGGTAACGTAAGAAAGGGGATAACATATTTAATAAATCAAATGGAAAACTAGAAGCAGCGATTCATTTAATATTCGTAAATGGCAGTGAAGTGCTAGTACATTTCTAGGAAAATCGGTCACTGTCTAATACGAAAATCAATAAGTTCTTTTGGCTGAAGAGTAAGCAAAAAAGGGAATTCAAGGGAATTAGAAAAAATAGTTCAATTTATCAGGAAATGTTTCCAAAGACAATAATAACATGACTGCCCATAGAGCTGTATTAATGAAGAGTAAATGTGTCATTTGTAACTTACCTCCGTGGACGTCGCAGAAGAGTCTAATGTTATCTCCTTCGAGGTAGGGTCCAACACTCGAGCCTAATACATTGCCATTTTCGTTCAGTAACGTAATTTTATGAGGTGGAACTGCGAAAGAAAAGAGAAAAGTAAAACATCAATTTCTATGTATAGTTACTTATATAGGAAATGACGTGTTCCAAATAGTTGCAAGTATCATTATATTACACAAACTTGTAAAGATATACATGATTACCGTACACATTTGCACTTTCTTCTCGCAATTATGAGAATTTATAATATACTAATATTACTGATATTTATGTATTTACAGGCATATAACTTGTATCATTGTATATTTTAAGTCATATTGAATTGTATTCTCTACGCTATTGTATCAAATTGAAATTTTCAAATCGATTTCGTTCTTATCTGACAAAAATGTATGTATAAGCATAAATATAAGGTACGTATATGGTCAGAAAAGAATTTGAAATTGGTTAGAGAATATCACTGAATACTGAAATTCATTTATCTATTTAGACATTATTATCGAAGGGAGATGAAAAGAATTACCAAATAATTGAAAAATATTAGCAGCATGCTTTATTTATTTAATATTCAGTAGAGTTATTGTGCCATTAAAACAATAGTAGAAAGATGATGCCATGAATTTTTAAAGACGAGTAAATAATAATTAATATTCTAGATAATTCTTACTTAATTCTGAGTATTTTGTAATAATCAATGATAGATTATTCCCAAGACAATGGTGGGAATTTTGATTATATCGCTAATGAGATTCTGGCAATATTAACTTTGGAAAATAGGTTTAAACTTCATTTGACAAATATTTATATTCATTTTTCAAAAATACGAATTTCTCTTCAAAGATTATTGCTTGTTTATAGCTACATTGCAGATTAATTGCATATGTAGAAATTGAATTTTCAAAATAAACATATTTATGAAGTATTTAAAAATATTCAATACGCTATATCATAGCTAATTTATATATTCGTAAAATATAAATCTCGAATACTTTCTAAAAATAAGCATTAAACACTAGTAGCTTAATTAAAGGCTTGTGCTTTCAAACAGATAAAGAATTAAAATTGCTATCTTGTAATCAAAACGAATATGGTTAATTGGAGATTCATATATATATATTTCGGAAAATACAGAGAGAGAGAGAGAGAGAGAGAGAGAGAGAGAGACATTCAAGATAATTTTGAAACTTGAATTGTTTTTTATGTAATATATCTGACGCAGTAAATTCTACAACGTGAAATATTTTCAGTAACGTCATCGCGATCGTAAAAATTTGTTACAGTAAACAAGCTTTATAGCGTAGAGCTTCGGACATCTGTGAAATATCAAAAGACCTCTTTCTTTAATTACTGATAAATATTGGAAAGTTTCCGTGGGTCGTTTTTTACATCTTAGTTTTTTCTCTATTTTGGCCATCGCTTAAGCATAAATTCTTGCACAGATTTTTCTCGCCTACGAATTCACAATATTTTGGGTGCCAATTGTTCATCTCTCATTCTATTGATCTTCACGTTTCATCTTTTCCACCTCGCTTCCTCACAATATTCATTTTACAATATTAAAAAATAATTCAATATTATTTAAGGGAATAACATGAACTAAACTGTACTAAATACCTATTAAATATAATATATTAAGCAATTTATTAAGGAAGGAAAATATTTATCTGAGAAAATTTTTTAATAAATAATAATTACGGATGAAGGTAATTAGTCTCTTCGAAAATAATAATGTAATTTCATATTTTTCAAAACGTAATTTTATAGAAAGATATTTTATCTAGTAAGAGAAGAAAAGCTATTTTATAGAAAAGTTTTGGAAATGTTATTACATTTATCTCCATTTTTTTTTTCCTATACGATATTCATATATTAATTGATATTCTTATTAATTTCGCTGTTATTAGGATTTTAAATAATATCAAATGAGCAATATATGTTAGAAAATTTTTTAAGCTTTACTTTAATAAATTATGAATATAATATTTCTCTACTATTAGTTTTATCTCAATTTATTATGATGATAAAATTCAATGCTTACAATAAAAAAAAATCAATTTTAAAATTTATAAAATTACTTCATTAGCTATTTATGTATTTCTTTTATTTTTTACTAAAGTCTATAGTTTAATTTTTCTTTTTTAATATAAAGCAAATATTTATTACTATCTCATTTTAATAATCAATATTTATACGATCTTGTTTGATATTAAGTTTTCAATCCAATCTAATTAAATTTGATACATTCAAAAATATATATTTATAATTAAACATTTTGATGTATATAATGATGTATATATAATATATATATATATATATATATATATATTGATTGATGTATAAATAATTAAAAAGATAAAATACATATGATGAAAATTAAAAGCAAAATAACTTATCGTAATAAGTATAATAAGTATATTTTGATAATTTTAAGTAATTCCAACTAAACTTTTAACAAAAATAGCATTCAATAATTTTGATAATAATAGTTTAATTATTTTTTTCTATAAACTTTATAAAAGGTAAAGTTCACAAACTATTGCGTGCCAGCTAAATATTAAAAAAAATTAAACCTATCATAAATCAGAAATTATCTAAATGTTAATAAATAGCTGAACTCAATCTAATAGAGTAATACATTAAATAAATTAAGAGTAGTGGTAACTCTAAAGAAAATATATGTTTTATTTCTATCGATTCATGATTTCTAGTAAATTAAAAAAAAAACTGTAAATATTTCTCTTTTTACTTTTTAATTAAATGGTGAGATGCAAGAATTGGAAATGGTTAAAAATTTTATAAAGAATTCTTTCCGACTTGTTCATGTTTCAGAGAATGACTGTATGAATTTCCTGATTTATAATTTTATAATATTACAATATATATTTTTATTCGATGCATTTTTGTTTGTGAGTTTTTTTTAAACATAAATAGGCAAAATTTCATCGAAAATGTATTTAGAAATTTATTCGCTTGCCATACATATGATATATAACATTAATTTTCTATATGTTTTATAAGCAAAACTGTGATAGAAAAATATATTTATAAGACTATAGTCCTACATATATACAGAATTTTTTATTTCTTATCTTCTTTATGTTTTATTTACAATTATTTACATATTTTATAATTATTAAATAATAGAATAGTTGTATATACATTATTATGTAACTTAGTATCTAGCATTTTTATACTTTGTATTTATGAGCATATTCATATAAATTTATACTTTAGTGGTCAATTTAAAAATAATATTACATAATAATATTAAAATTTCTAACTTTTTTCAAAATGTAAAAGTATTTCAAATGTACTTTAAATGTCGAGGATTTTTTAATATAAATGTAGCTAATACATTAATTTGCTAAACTTTACATCTTTCTTTTCACTATTGAAAATAATGGAAGTAGAGTTAAAAATGGAAAAAGTTTTACAATCAATATTTTTAATTGGCGTTAATTTTTTAAAATCGAAATTTTACCCTAAGTTGGCCTACCTATGTTTGCAATATTGATAGGAAAAGATTTTTCAAATATTAACATTTCTAAAATTGATTTAATTTTTAATTTAATTCATGAGATGCGTTATATAATAATTTGCTTGAAATATATTTATTGCATTGAGTTTTAAGTTTTATTTTATGATAAATAAAAACTAATAGTCATATATAATTTTATCTATTGATCGATTGAAACAAAGGAAATAGCACATATTTTAAGATAAGATTGTATATAATATCGAATAACTATGAAAAAATTTCATAAAAATAATGAATCACTTATTAAATATTTTACTATGTCAAGGAATAATCGATATAGAATATTAAATTATTATTTTATATAAGCATTCTAAATAGATTTTTCGATGAATTTTCTTTAAAATCATATATATATATATATATATATATATATATAACAGATGTGGTATTTATTTATATATGAATTTTTTATAAATATATCCTCTATTTTTATGCTTACTAGTTAGAAAATGTAAATATTTGAAAAAAATAATAATAAAATATCATTAAATTTGATGTCTTATTTAGTTAGTCCTTTGTAGTCATGACAAACTTTATTTGTGTGAAGTTAGCAGACACGATTCTTGATCGTAAAAAAGTAAGTTTTGGTAAATCTTATGTAGAAAAGTAAAATAAATAGCAGAAACTAGAATGAGTCGCGAATACTAAAGTTTGCTCAAAGGAAATTTATTTGAAGTAGTGAGCAAGTAGAATCATAATGGATCCAGTTTTTTTTTAACGAAAGTATCTGAAAATAAGATTTTGGTTGGCTTGTAACCTGGAAAATTCAACATTCGAAGTTACAAACTTTTTTGTTGTTGCGTGAAAAGTATTTTTCATCTTGAGAATATACTATTCAAATATTATGATTCATTAATATTGATGAATTAATACAACTATGTATAATATTATTTAGAAGTAATTATAAAATTAATTAAATTGCCGAAAAATATATTTGTAAATAAATAAAAGATATATTTATTAAATACAATTTATTTATTTATGAATTTAATAGTCTATATTTGAATATATCAGTTAATTGTATTTAGATAAAACATAAAAATAAGCAGTGAATTTGAAAAACTAAATTTTTAATTATTATAATTAAATTATAGTTATATCTTATTTAAGAAAAATTTCAAATAAAGTTTTCAGTATATATATATATATATATATAATAAAAGTATTGCAAAATTTGTAATAGTTTATTATTTGTGCACATAACAGAATTTTGTTTAGAGTTAATAAATTACTTATAATTAAGCATATTAGATTTCATTTGAAAAAAAAACTTATCATTGAACGATGAAGATTGTTGGTATGAATATATTGCAATAAGTTTTTTAATTTCTTTGTAAAAATGTATTTTTCATGTAGAATAAGGTTTAATTATGATCAACTTCATTTGCAACAATATGGATGTAAAATCTTTATGCGTTCCAGTTTAAAATATATAGTTTTTGCTCATTATTTATAGAAGAAAAATATTATGTTAAATTATGTTTTGTTCATAGCAAAAATACTTTCTTAATAATAAAAATTATTATATATATAAATTTTGTTCATATATACCTTTTAGAGTATATAATAACAATTTTTTATTATATATTTGCATAATATTTATAACCATGTGAGTAGATAGTTATCTTGAATTTCATTATTAATTAATTTATTATGTAAAAATAAGGTCACTCTACTATAACATAATAATAAATGTAATAATAATGAATTAATGTAAACAATAACTATAAAATGTATACGTACAACTGTAAAATATCTTTCTAATGAAAAATCTATTCTTTGCATAATTATCTTTTCATAAAATAAAAGAAATATATTTTATTGGTATATTATTAAAAATAGTTAATTGTTAAATATTTATTATAGGCATAGAATATTGTGAGCAGCTAAAATATTGACAATAAATTTACTTAAATAATGTAGAATAAAATTAAATAAATAAAAAAATAAATAAATAAAATCGTATTTAAATTTCCAAGACATTATATTTTATTATTTTATATGTGTATCACATAGTATGTTGTTTCATTAGTTATGATGTATTTTTAAAGTAATTTTTAGAAAATGAATTATTGTATTATCGAGTTTTATTTTTTTCTTTAGATTTTGCTATTAATATATATTGATACAATAATATAAATTATTGAATAGTTGTAATTATTATTTATTCGAATTTGAAAGCAAATCATGTAATCCATTATACTGTTAAAGTTATTTACATGTGTATAAGAAGAATTTATCGTACCACGTATAGTTGCATGATTCATATAAAAATATTAAAAATCACATATCCATTGTCACGACTTTATATTTATAGAATTTTTACTAGCCCCATGCCTGTATCTGCATGTCGAATTTGTTACTTTAGTCGGTGGTATTCTTGCTTGTTGTATAAATCAAAAGCTACATTTACAGTCTACATAAGTACTATGAGATTTTCGAAAGCTCGAGAAAGGCAGCATTCGCCTGTCATAGATCAGATAAATCTCGTTACACTAGTCCCTCAAGCAGCTCGTTTCGAACTTTGTCGTAACTTGTTTACCAACTATGTGGCTCACTTAAGCCTCTTTGTTGCAACGTCTGTATGCATGACGAGTTACCTATAATATAATCAAACGTATACGCAGGTTCGTATCTCAGTCACTTCGAACGCTGGATCTGTTAGAACTCAGCTTGCCTAAGCTGAGCCAAAACAGTCATAATGGCTAGCTTTATCTAGTCGTCAATTGTGATTAATTTTGTCCAAGCCTCTTAAAAATCATCTTTCGTTATAGCATCATTAATTCATCTCTTTCAGCTTCCAGTTTTATCTTACAGCTTTTCTGATTATATATGCACAAGAAGTTGTTGAGAATTTGCATTAGCTTCTGAGGTACACCGTACACACAAAAGCTATTTTACTTATTTTATTATTATTATTATTATTATTATTATTATAATTTTTTTTTCTATTTATTATTGTTTTATTTAATTTTTTTTTAATTAGCATGCACAAGCACAGAGTTGTTATTAGCAATGTCTTTTTCTTCTGTATGAGTGAGCAGAGGAGAGTTGCGGTGTTTGCAGTCTGAGGAGCCGTTGAAGAAGTTGAAAGTTTCTATACTGTAGTCCGACGATGAAGGAATAGGAGCGAAGACGCAGCGGTAGAAGTAGAAGAAAGAAGAAGTCGGTTGTCAACGGGAAAATAAACGAGCCACAGGATCACAGAATGACCTCGACTTTCCAAGAGTTGTGCTAATGCGCGGCCAGACAGACGGGTTTGCCTCGTCGCGTACGTCGCTAAATCGATTTAAGCTCTTTCGTGACAAAGTGCTTCGTCTCCTTCGTCCTTTCCTCGAACCATCTCTACAACTCCCCCGCTCTCCTTTCCCCTCCCGCTCCCTTCTCATTGCGGCCCTCTCACATTCAGGCTTTACTTCCTTTTCTCCCAGCCTACTGGAAGTTGATAGCGGCGGCGGTAGTCTTTGATGCAAATTCATTCCGAGGCGTGCTATTAAGCTTGAAATACCAAATTTCCGTCCTTTCTCCTCTTCTCTTCTTCACTAAAATATATCGAGCAGTGACGGTACGTTACTTCGCCAATGAAGTCGAATAGGCGACGCGGCAATGTGAAACGGAAGTTTGACGCGCTTCTAATCAACATCGGAGCGATTATCCATCGGCTTGATTTCTCTGTCTTCCTCGTTCGTATTGACTTTCTCGTCACGTATTTTGGAGTTTCTAGTTTCCCGGTCGTCTGAGAGAGATGGCACGATTGATTTTCGTAAATATTTCATTCGTAAATGCGCAATGTCTTGCGCAAAATCATACGAATAAACAGATATTAATTAATATTTTAGCATTCGAATTTTTATTACTATTGCTCAACTATGATATAAAGATTTCGGATTGGATTATAGAAATGGCCCTCTTAATACTTCAATTTTTTAAATAAAAAAACTCACGTAAAAAGAGAATAAGAACAAATTTTTTAACGTATATATTTTTCGAGAAACCTTTTATAATGATCAAAGCAATATTCAAATTTACATAGTAAGCGCATAGCGGCTAATATCTTACAGTTCTCTATGTCATCGTAAAAATCTTATCCGAAGGATATATTCTGACAAATTATATTTTACAAGATAATTTTAATTAAGTAAAAATTGCGGTACAAAGCAATAGCCCCTATCAGGAAATTTAATTTTTTACTACGTCCAGTCATCGCAATAAATCTGTTTCCTTTTTTTTAATTTTATTAATAGAAAGAATTTTAGCCACTAAAAAGTCTTATTAATTATAATGATGAAAAACTCTTTGGAGCTTACTGGGATAAGAAAGGGGAAAAAAGAAAAGGAAAAACTTACTCAAGCAAAGGTTTGTGCTCTTGGAGTTAAGGTCGTCATTTTTAAATTGCGACAAATCCAGTGAAGTGGATTTGTTGCTTCACATGACCTATATTCTTCTCTTTTTCCTTCTCATTCACTTTGCTTCTTTACAGATAAGAATCTACCATCGTAATATGGGCGGCCGTAGTCCAAAAAATAAGAAGGATATAGAGATTAAGAGCATGCGAGTGAAAAGAAACGGAGTTCACATTTTTATGAGTGGAAACGGATGTGATTCCTAATCGAAAAGTAGAATCGACTGGAGAAACCTCGATTCGTGGAAACGAAGGAAAGCATCTTTATCGCGAGCTTTCTCTATTTCTCATTCGCTCCTACTCTTCTTTCATGTTTGAATTGTGAAAAGGAATAAAGGGTAGGAAAGTTAGATGTGTTCATACCTCGGCAGTCAACCACAATAGAAGGTACACTATTTTCTTAGGACTCTCTCCTTCCTTTTTCTATTCTGCACATACTTATCATAAGCTAAAGCCTTATATGTAAATTAAGATTGTTATTTTTTTTTAACCTCGTATTTTCTTTCCGACCTACTCATATTATATTATGTATCAGAATAAATTTTAATTAATACTTTCATTATAATTTTAATTGATACTTTGATGAATTTAAAAATATAATTAATATGAATATTATATTATTAATAAATCATTGATTAACAAATTTTTCGTAATATTTCAGGAAAGTATTTTCGAATACTTTCGTCAATTAATTTGTATTAATTCGTAGAAAAGTAAATGTTTGTTTTTATATATTTTTTTAATTTCATATGCGACAGCTTACAAGCTCGGATTTGTCAATTAACATTTTTTTACTTACTTTTATACTGTATTTATTTATTATAATAGCACATTCAACGTTTTCTTCAAAATGATCTTTGCAATTACGAAAGACCATATTTATTGTTCGAAATATTATATCCTCATTGATTTGCATTAATTTTCATTATTTGTGTTTACAGTGCATCAATTTTGGATTACGTTCTTATTCGACGTTACAACTTTTTTAATAAGGAATTAAGATTCTATGTATCATGTAACATGTCGCTACTTATGATATAAAGTTTTTTTCTTTTTTTTAATCAATTATACAAATTAAATATTGTATCTTTTTAAAAAATAAAATAATTTAATATAATAATAATAATTTGATAACCGTAATATATAATAAATAAAACATATTATATAAGAAATCAGATATGTGTATATATATATATATATATATATATATATACGTAATGAAATTTCTAAATTAATCCGATAGAATACATCGATTTCGGTAAGACGAAGATATTGACTCTTCAAAACTTTCCATACAAACCACTTAATTACAGAGTTCCTTTCTACTCCACAAAATCTATAATGATACTGTAATAAACAAACAAGAAGAGTGTCGTTGTTGGTAAAAATATTCATAGAATTTCAAGTGTTAAAGTGTTATCGAGTTTCGATATTAATATCTTCGATAATTGCAAAAAAGTCGATTTTCAAATGTATTTATTAAAATTAATAAAATGGAAAATGAAATAATAATGATAAAAAGGAATGACATGAAAATGATCTTTCCTAGTTTCTAGATCAGAGTTTTCTCAGCAAGATGGAAGTTAATCCCGAAATTTAGCCACACATGTTTTTTCGGTTAACAGAATACTCATTTAATGTGAACGAGTACGAAAAAATAATTGCTTCGACAGTTTTGTAGTTCGCACTATAATCAGCTCATCTTCTATAGCCCTCGTATAACTGTGTATTTCTCTTTGCTTCGTCTATTCTCTTTTTCAATTCAAGATTTTACTCTCGCACTATTCTAATATCAAACTTTTAAAATATATATTTTTCTTTATTAATTTTATTGAATTTTCTCGTACACAATGAAGGTTAAATTTCGAGATATTTTGGTTGGGTGGTTAAATCTATCTAAATCAATAAAAGTGAAACTTGATATGCAATTAAAAAATCAAAATTCGAGAAGATTCATATTTTTTTTTTATCAAATATACATTTTAGTCGATTTTACGTTAATCTATTTTACTTTTGCAATATTTTATTATTTTTAATTATTGCAATTTAGAATATTTTATACGTTATTACCGAATTATAAGCAGAAATGAATGTCCACGTTAATTCAATATACGAGGTGTGTTGCCAACTATATTTAATATATATTTAATATTTCTAATAAAATTAATTAAAATTTTATATTGCAAATTTGTCATAATCTTTTTAATTTATTTTAAAATGTATAATTAAATGTGTGAAGTAATGATGATATAAAAGTAATTTATAATATCGTTACATACATCAGTATTAAATGAATATATCTTCAAAATTATATTATATGATTAATGAAACGTAAATTAAATTGTAAAATCAAAAGTAATTCCTTTTTTATACTGATTCTTTTTTATAGTATTTTAGGTTTATTATTTATACGTATAATCATATCATCAGAATTTGTTTTACTTATATTACATATATGTATATATATATTTTTTGGTATCCTTTTGATTATAATAGCTTTCTAAAACTTGTTAGGAATATTTGAAATATCGGTATATCATGAGTGTGAAGTGGAGGACCAAAGAATAAATTAACTCGCTCATCATATGGGAATGTCGCATTTATTGGAGCTTAAATATATATATATATATATATATTTATTTATATGGATGAATAAATTGATAAAGATAGAGGTAGATCGTTAAAGGGAGAAAGAGACACGGGAGCTTTTAATGATTGGAATTAAAGATCTGATCAGTTTTGTTCCATGTCAAGTTTTAATTAATTATTTCAATTTTTCAATGACGCGTTGCATTGAAGATGAAATAAAAGCATGTTCAACGTGGAGGATAAATGCATAATTACATTACTCGAATTATTGTATTCTATAGTTTCCGATCGTAATCTTCTGTTTACAGACGTAACCTCTACATAACCCTCACCCTATCCTCCTGATAATCTTTAAGCTTTTTGGTAAATAAGAAACACTCTAATTCATGTATTGCTCAACTTCGGCTCGATTTCCAGTCAAAGTTCCATTTCCTTCTCTTTTGCCACTTGTTTCCTCTTTCTCTCTCAATCGCCTGTAATCTTTAATTTTACTCTTTGATCAATGAATCACAGACCTTCGTATATAATCAATATATTTTCTCCATCTTATTTTACGTTATTTTCCAAATCCCAAAGACAGTCAACACATATATATGTATTATTTTTTTTCAATAATATAATTAACTCAATTTAATCAAAATAAAACTTTTTAAATATATTATTATAATTATAGATATTATTTAATCAAATTTGTTTTATAATGATGCTGAATTGCATACCAAATATAATATGATTCGTACTTTCCCAAAAAGTATTATTTAATTGGAATGAATTTTCGTTTCGAAAGGTGTGAAATATCGATCATATTTAGTATGAAATAATACGTTTTGAAATCATAATTTAACATTGATTTTATAATAAAACACTAATGAATGTTATTTATAAACAAATGAATATTAATTTAATATATAGAGTTGAAACGTAATCAAACATTTATATTTTTAAAGAACGGCACATTGTATTATACCAGTAATACTTTAATGTTATACAATGTGTTTAATCTTTTAATTTTTGACCATTTGACAATTGTAAGATTGTGGGCGCATTTATGTTATTAGGTTATATATGCGTATGAAGCTAAATATAATATAAATAAAGAGAAAGAGAGAGAGAGAGAGAGAGAGAAAGAGAGAGAGAGAGAGAGCGATAAGGAGGGAGGGAGAAAGAGTGCGAGCCGTACATAAGAGTGATACAGAGGTACGTGATAAGTGTCATAGTGTTTCTGAGGGAAGGAGAATCATTAGGCAACACCTCCTTCGTAAAAATCTATAACCTCTCGGCGTTTTATTAATGAAGGTTAAATCTTACATTAAATGTTTTTATAATCGTTTTATCCTTTTATATACTTTATAATACTTTTTTATCTGTTCTAATAATATTTTATTATAAATACTACTAATACTACTAATAATAATAATAATAACAACAACATGAACAACGATGATATTATTGTTCTTGCTATTATTAAAAATGAGTATTCCTGTTTTAAAGTTAGCTCTGTTGAGCAGTATTTTATTAAAAGTTAAATATTTTTTTATATTCGATTATTTGTGTTTTATGAATAAATCCTTTTTTATTTAAAATCAAATTAAATTACAATTAATTTAACAAAATATTTGAAAACAGCAAATTTAAAAATGTGGTTTATTACCAGTCTAAATCATAGAAAAATTTATTTTTATTACATGATGTTTTTATTGTAAAAATTTTAACGTGGCAATGCGTATTTATTTCCTTACCAAATGAATTTGGATAATTTAAATTATTTGTTTAACCGATATTAAATTAATGTCATTGGTCAAAGGAATGTGATATAACAAGGTTAAAGGATTCTGCTTTTGAAGATGTATGTTGAGAATTTTAAAAAACTATATCAATATTAATTTACATAATATTGCCTATTAATGCATACAAGTATCACTTCATAGACTTCAAAAGCTTTAGAAATTTTATTGCAGATTTTTAAATAATCCATTGTCAATAAGATTATTTTTGATATTAACATAAATTCTTTTAATAATAAAGTTCAATTATCACTTTATTATTAATAAAAATATAGTTTTACATTTCATTTAAGTATAAAATTTTTTGAGCTTTTTGATAATTTTAGTGACTATATATATCATATTCTGGTCTGATTAGTAAAAATATTAATTAGCATTCTCGATAATTTGTGATTATAAGTTACTTTTGTCACAATTGAATGTAAACAATACTTTTCTAGAAAATTCCGTTCAAATGTTGAATTTTTTATTTGAACATTTTAAGAGTTCTTAAAAGTATCTTAACTAAAGTATAATTTCTCACAAAATCTTTCATTTATGTAAATTTCATTATTTTAAGAAATGAAATAATATTTAAATTTTAGAAACAGAAAAAGAAAGGTGTTGTGGAGCGAAAGAAAATATAGAGTTAAGAACACAGTATCAAGGGAAAAAAGAGGTCAAGAAGGTAAGAGACAAAGAGATAGTATGCATCTATATGAATAAGATAAAGAAAGATTAAGATAATTTGAGAGAGAGAGAGAGAGAGAGAGAGAGAGAGAGAGAGAGAGAGAGCGAGAGAGTAGTGCAGATAGATTTATCTTGAGTTAGTCAGTACTGTATTTGACTAAATTATTCACGAATAGTCAAGTATGACAATTCGTAATATCGCAATAGAATATACGACTTTGGAAGTGCAATGACATAAACAGTCAAAAAATTAAGGGATCATATAATATAAAGATATAAAATGTTAGCAAAACATGGAAAACAATCAAATTTTATAAGGGTTAAGGAAATAAATAAAAAAGATATGAAGGTAAGGTAAGAATAGTTGAAATACAAGACAAAACTAAAATAGAAAAATTCACAACTTAAGAGATAGAACGATAGATATCATCGATTTATAATTTCATATATTTAATTTTTATTTTCAATTTACAATGTTTTATAAAAACTAATTATTTTATTCAATTAAATTTATTACTCATATATTCAACAACTTAACGTTTCTCATAGTTATTCGTGTTAGCCAATAACATAAATCTGAAGTAGATAACACCTACATAGAGAATATTAATAACTATTTTTAATATTGTAATGATTGGCAAAATTAATTAGTGAAAAAAGTTAGTTTCACAAATAATAGATATATAAATTAATCGAATAATGAATTTTTCGTCATATAATATTTTTTATGATGTAATCATATCTACATTTACAGTACATTAATTTCTTCAAATAATTTAATAGTTTTCATTATTTATTGAACTGTTTTCGATATAATGTTGAAATTAATATATTTTTTTCTATTTGTTTCTTAAAGCAGAAATTTTATTAGAAAGTTTAGTATTATTATTTCACAATGTTCATTTTCTAATTAAAAATAATCATTTCACATATATATGAATATGTTTTTCTTAAAATTATGAATATAATATTAATATTAAGATTAATGATAAAATTATACAAATAACAACATTAATTTTCTAATATTTTTCTAATAATCGTCGATCCTTGACAATTACGAGCAAATATCATATTTCTCAATTTCCAAATATATTGGAAGTACACATAAATATGTTAGTAATAGTAAAAATTATATATATATATATATATATATATAGCAAATGTATATTTTCGTATCTACTTGCTTTCTCTTATTATTATTTCTTTTATATTGTGTTATTGTATATACTATTCCTACGAATTGGAATATATGTTTATAATTATGGATAAAATACATATTATGAAATACATATTATGTAAATGAAATGAAAATATCAAAATCAATGCTCTTTTCATCTGTACATGTGATCCCGTAAATCTAAAACAATAAGTATTAATACGATTTACAAATTCAAATATGACAAAATTAAGCGTTAAATGGAATTATTATAATCAATGTATAAAATATTATGTATCCAAATAAAGAGCACGAACAAAGCAATAAAAGTAAATAAAGTGCAAGTGATTATTAGATTAGTATATACGTGACTACATAACGACTATTGTATGCTGAACATGAAGTGAGTAAGAACAATAAATAGAGAAGGATGAACAAGCTACTTCATTGCCATAACATGGGCATCGTATTTATCATAGGTATATGAAAAAAAAAAAAAGAATGATTACAGTATAACTCTCATACTCTACGCGATGTGCTAATTTATGACTTTGTTATTATTATAAATTTCAGAAAGCTACTTTGTATAGTATTTAGCTAGAGAAATACCTTCCGGGCATTGTCATTGAATCAGTGTATTAGCCTCGGGGAGCCCATGCGAGCGGTTAGTGTAGTCTTTTTGAGCTAATATTAATATAATCACGTAACCAGTAAATTTCAAGTGCATTTTATCATATTATGAAACCCGTAGTATAAATGCAACGTAGCTTTAATTGTTGATAATTAGTATAATTGGTAGTTTTTATGTAAATGGTAAAATATATTATGTAATGGTTAACATAATAGAAATTCTATAGTCAGTCATTTGCTTAGTTTTAAACGTAATAGCTATTATAACTTTGTCATAAAAATCTTTATCAAACTGTATAAAGTGTGCAATAATCATCTAGAAAACAAATTAACGACAGGTGCATATTAAATTCAGTAGTTAGTATTTTTTTAAATTATGGAAACGAGATGAATTGTACTTTATTATAAATATTATAATATTGTTGACATGCAAAGAATTTAATTGCTTCTTTATTCTTAATATACACGACTAAACGCACGTTTTTACTTATTGAAAATAAGAAAAATTTAATATTAGTTACGTTTCTTTTCTTCGAAATAATTATATAATAATAATAAATGCCGCTTATAACATCAATCAATTAAATTTTTAAAAATTTTCGTATTACTTACAGTTCCCTAAACGTTACAATTACTTAACTTATACCTACTTAAGAACTAAAAAATTTTAATACATTATTTTACAATTAGTACTAATCATTTTTATATTCAATATTTAAAGCGATGCTGATGTAAAAACGGTGTTTATATGTATAATTGCAGTGCTCAAATATTATAACTGTATGCACGTGCTTTCGAATGTAATTGTATTTAGCTCCATACAGTAGTCACCTACAAGTATGATGTATAAGAAAGAAAGTCTTTCATATAGGATAGACATCATATAGTTTTTCTCATTATTCTATTTCTTTTACTTCTTCCTTCATTCTCTCACTTCTTGTCATATGACACTTGTGTGAACTCACGTATTGCACTTCAAAACTACTTGGCCTTCGCGTACTTTGCAACCTACGTTCTCCCCTGTCTTTCTTCCTCCTAGCTTCCTCTCACTCTTTTCTCTCTCTCTCTCTCTCTCTCTCTCAATTCGCCTTTTACTTGCTAGTGTGCTCGCTCGCTCGCTTTGCGGTTGAGCTACTAACAGAAATTATAATCCAGCGAGATCTTTTGACAAAGTTTGCTCCAGGGAATGCTCCAGTTGAATTTACGGACTCTTACATAGTCTCCAGTGGGCGCTTTCATACGGTTCTCTCTTACTCTCTTACTTTTCATACCTTTTCACTTCGTGCGTCCTCTCCCTAACAGTCTATCCATCTATCTGTCTCTCTCTCTCTCTCTCTCTCTCTCTCTCTCTCTCTATCTATCTATCTATCTATCTCTCATTTCCTCTCTGTCTCACTGACTTTAAGATAATCAAAAAGTCCGTAAGAAGTAGAATAAGAAAGATGTAGTATTTTTATCCTAACAAAATTATGGGCTATATTACTGGTAACCGTACCAGTAATTACATTTTATAAGGTAATGCTAAGTCATCCAAACGTAGTACTAACGATAACCGCATTTTCTTTCGTGTACTTTATTATTATTATAATTATTATTTTTATTAATATATTTTTATACTATACATGACATCAAGATTTACTTTAATTTAAGCTTTAAGTGGCGTTATTTAAAATTTGCTAAAGCATCGCTTTTTATCTCTTCAACGGTATATTGCATTCAATATTCGAATATAAGGAGAATTACTAAGAAATAAAACTATGATACGGAATATAGTTTATTGACATCTTATAGCCTCGTATAATTAATGTTATGTAAACAGAATATTAATCGACAGAAATTTGAAAATTCATTATTCCAAAATATTTAATATTATAACCAATACAGTAAGAATATTAATTTGTAATCATTTAAATGCTTTATTCTTTTATTACAAATTAAAAATATTCTTAAATAGCGCTGTAATAAGTAAGCTCTTTAAACTTATTCCAATATTATTTATATAAAAAAAAGTATTAAATAAAAGACAGCGTTAAAGTTATTATTATTATTTATCTTATAAAAATTTATACTGTTATTGTAAAAAGAGACTACTGTAGTAAAAACACGATATTTAACTGCATTTTAATATATAAACTAGAAAATTGTACAATGATAAGAATAATAAAACCATACGTGTGGTTGAAAGGTGCATTCTATTCTCATAGTTAAGGGGATACTGTAACAAAGATTTGCTCTTAAGAATCGAGTTAAAAGGAATTGATATATTGATGGAAGGATAGTCGAAGTACAGAAGAAATGAACGATAAGCACGGAGATAATGCAATGCATTCTTAAATTCGAGTCAAACATATTCAAAGAGCATTATATGCGCGCACATGAATGCAACTCGGATACTCCAGAGATACTTCTCATTCGGTAAAACTGCGGATCAAGACATGGAAGGTGAGCAGCTAATACTTTTTTCCGTCCTCCTTTCTTGCCTTCTCTCCCTCGACTTCCTATCTTTTTCCTTATCGTAATCCTATCGTTTACTGCTTTATCGTAAAACTTTTTGTTAACTATTCCATTTTTCATACTATTTATGCTACTTTGTATTATTCTCAGTTTGATCCTTTTTAATTGGCTTTTGAAACTTAATAAAACTAAAATAAATTTATTAGGATTACTTTAATAGTATTTTTCACTTACATTTTTAATCCGGATATTACATTACAATAAAAGCAATGATATAATTTTTCAGACCAAAGAAAAAAAAAATTTGATCTTTAAATAGATAATATTTAAAAAGAGCTGTAATGCTAATTACTATTGTTTACTTAAAATTTGTTCATTTAATATAATGTATTGTATGTTAGAAATTTCTATACTATTGTTAATAATTATATGAGTCGAATTATTATATTTAAATTTGAAATAAATGTATAAGATGTTATACGCACTATATTTATAATGACTAGAATTATGTAATCTGATTAATTCGATTATAAAAATAAATTTTAAAATATGAAAGAACTGTAGGTGCATAAAGAGAAAATGCAAAATAAATAAACGTCGAAACTCTAAATCTCGAGGTAATATTTACGGAATATTTATAAATGAAGTACACTAATTAGTTAGTCAGTTCACCTTTCATTTGAAATATTGTTTCTAACGTCTAAGATTTATATTAAAAATTTTAACATAGGATTCTACAGTTACTTTCCTTTAATAAATATGAAATTAATATGTCTCTTTGATTTTAGATGAACAAATATAACAGCTACAAAGACTTGAATTTTCAATCTGAGTGAAAAATATGCCGTGGAACTATTTTACATGATAAGTGTATTTTCTAAAATATGTTAAATTCAGTATTAATTTACATTATATAGAATAATATTCAGATCAAATGTAAATATAAAGCCTTAAGCTACATTTTCTATCAAATATCTAGTTTACCATAATCTTTTACCGATACACTTCATTCCTGTTAGATTTCACGACTTTAAAGCGATAACGATAAAGATATTTATTTTATTCTATTTTGTATATTTTTTTAAATAAAATCAATGGAAAATATGACTCCTTTGACATATGTATTTTAGAATCTTAGATCATAATTGATTTCATTCGTATGTCTGCGTATGTAAATAATAAATATGAGAAATTATAAGAGGACGCATCTTAAAAATTATTAAAATTGTTGCTTGTTATATTATGTGTATATAATAATGATATTAGTAGTCTATAAATAATAATGTAATCGAATATTCGACGTTTTATTTCTTAAAAGTAACGTTGAAAAAAGATGTAGAAAAAATATGATAAGTGTGAAAAAGTCTACTTAAGCAGAGTTGCATAAAAACAATGAAAGGCAGAGAAAAAAATTAGATAATGTCGTTTTGTAAACTTTTGAAATAAATATTAATATACTGTTCTGATATCCTTATAAATATTGTTTAATAACTCGATAATCGACGAATATTAAGAAAAAAAAAATTATGATGCTGATAAATATACTAATGATAATGAAAGATGTTAATTGGATAAAAAAAATAGAATTAACAGATTTTTAGTTTTTTAGAGCAGAATCGATACGATTGTCAACATTTGTGCGTGTGCGCGCGCGCGCGTGTGTGTGTCTAGGAGCACCTGTTTTGTACTTTTCAATGAGTCATACTTTCAATCTAAGGAGCTATAGCGTAGTGAAGTTGGGTGAAGTATATGAAAAATTTAAAAGCACAATTTTTTGAAATTGTAAATGTGCAAAAGAAAAGAAAAGATTAAAAGGAAATCAAGAATTTAAATGTTCAGAAATGGAATCAAATATAGTTTAATTGGTTTAATACAATGTTATAGACTATAGATTATCAAAGTATTTAATTAAAAATAAATCTTAGATGAGTATCTAAGAGAATAGATTCCAATAAAATTGATTTATATATAAAAATAATAAAGAAAAAAAATTAAAAATGTCAGTAACTGATCATAAGCGTATTATTTAAGTAACGAGATATAACAAGATAAAACAAGTAGAAAGTTACATATATATTACATTAAATTTATAAATAGTAATTGTTTAATATTGTTACAATCTAATAAAATTCTTTTATTTCCACTTAATATATAGTAATTGAAAAGAATTTTGACAATATTGTATTGAATTTTATATAAATTTAAAAAGTGATATATGGTAGTAAAAATAATAACTTATTAAATCTTATTTTTTTTTATGCTAGTTTTTTTTAGATTAAAAGTAAAATGCATAAAAACAAATACAAAAACAATTAGTACAATTTTATCGAAGAGAGAGGATATTAAAATATTAATATAAATAATGCAAAATTAAAGTTAACTATAAAAAATAATAACAGTGTTGTGAAGTTTTTTCTGAACAAAAAGAAATTATTTTCTGAAGAAATAGTGAATACATGTGTCATTTAGTTAATATGTGTTATAAAATTCTCAATAGCGGTTTAATTAAATACAATCTAAACAATTTAAATAAATGCAAATAAAGAGTTATTAATCATATTTTAAAGTCTCTGTATTTGCATAATAATAGTCTGATTTCAGTACAATAGGAATTTGCTGAGTCAATAACACGAAATATTAATACTTTGCTCAGGTAATTTTTATAAAATTTACCACCACTATCTTTATAAAGGAAATTATAATAGAGATCGAATAAATAGTTATAAATAAATCTTTAAATAGTTAAACTAATGGCTTGTTTTATAATGAACATTTTGGCATTTATATATTAAATGCAGAGTAGGAAATAAAATTCGATAACAGAGTAATTAGAAACGTCTTGTCAGTGCAGCAAACGAATGTTTTTGGCGAAAAGATGAAGACTATGTAGTGTATATATTACAGTAATATTACAGTCCATATATTAAAGTAGAAAAAGAACTTGGAAACAAAATGATAATAGAAAATAATAAAATGAAAGAATATAGTTGAATGTAAAGTATGTTGGGAATATTGAGAATACGATATATTGGTAACTTCTTCCAGTAATTTTACTGATATGGATTTAATAAGAGAATTCTATTTATGCGGAAATGAATAATATGAAAAATAGATGCATAATTTCAAATAGATAGATACATAGAGAGAGAGAGAGAGATAGAGAGAGAGAGAGAGAGAGAGAGAGAGAGAGAGACGATGAAAACGAAATCATTATTATTGTTTATGTAGTATATTAATATTACAAATCTAAATATTAAAATTGCAAGAATATATATATATATATATATATATAACGATAGCGCAGTTATAAAGATAAAATATAAATTTGAATTCAAAATCATTTTATTAATTAAATTCAAAGACTAAGAAAATTAAAATAACGGACAATAGCAAATAAGTCTTATGGATAAGTTTACCTATAACGGTCAAGTTGACTTTAGAGTTCCGAGTTTGACCGATGCGAAACTCCACACGGCACCTATAAATACCGGCGTCATCCTCGCGAATGTGGTCGACCCCAAGGACTGCAGGCTTCTTTTCCGGCATGAAATAGGCTCGGTTGGAAAAGACTTTCTCGTCCGACCAACGTTCGGCATAGTAAAAGTCTCGCTCACGCGCATCCACGCTGCAAGAGAAAAAGATTCGTCTATCATGTTGTAGGCACAAATTAAGCCGACGTTAAGCTAATTAAAAAACCCTCTCATAGGATTATGTTCTTATAACATCGATTACATTCAGTTATATTCAGTTAGAAAATACATAATTAATATAATATGGTAATATAATAATTAATATAAATGAACGTAAAATGTAGGTTAAGATAAATATAGATATAAAAAATAGTGAATACGTAATAATTTTGATTCAGTTCTTTTTTCTTAAAAACATTTATTTAATATTCGGAAAGCATAAAGTTTGTACATTTGATTATTAGTTATGATATTAATATTTATCATTATTATTTTATTTTTAAAGTTTATTACGTAAATTGTAACAGATAAAATATTAAAATAAATATTTCATTTTTTATTCAAGTTCATTTTATGCACATTGAACAGACAAAAATTTTCTTCGATTTAAATATCTAAGTTATAAAGAATATATGTGGTTGAAGCAGAGCACACAATATATTTTCTAAACTGCTTATGAATATATTCTAATGCATAAAGTACTCTTATACATAAAGTACGTTTTTACAAGTGAATAATAACTATTATTGTTGAAACTTCTTGTGTATATATTTAAAAATATAAAAATTTATGAACATATCTTTTTCACAACTTATTAAATATTTATTATTATTATAATAAACATAATTTATTAAATAGACCGATTTGTACATTATCAGAGACAAAGTTCCTCTAGAGATCATTAGAATTATTATCTTACGACTTTGTAGATAATAGAAACGAAAAATATAAACGAAATTTCGGAGCATATGTATTTGGATTTTAAATTATTAAAAATACTAAAAATTTCAAATATTTAAATGTAAAAGTTCAATTTTTATGATTTACTTTTAACTGCACGTAGTCATTATTAAATTGGTATATATGTATATATTATTTAATATATAAACAAACAGATTGATCCATTCGATAGCATTTAAGCTATAATACTAATAGTCATTAAAAACTTGTAAAAACGGTTAGTATTAAATCTATTTCCGTCCGATTATTTATCATTGCTTCATTTCTAATTAAATCCTCGTGGCTCATTTCTTCTATCTTTATTTATATTCTTGCCTATTGCACTTCATATGTTTTGATCAGAGACATTGATACTTTGTGTAATACAATTTGTGAAATATCAAATATCTCGACACTCAATTTAGAAGCCAATGAAAATTGTCATATTTTCACACTTAAAATAAGAAGAAACAAATGCTAAAAATGCAAGCAAAAAATTCAATGGCTATTTTCATTCAGTTCTTATGAATGAATGTTTAAAAAGAGTACAATTTTAACGAATTTAAATATTAATTATTGTTTAAAATCTCTCCTGTATAATAGCTTTTTTAATAAAAAAAAAAAGAAAAAGAAAAACAAAGAAAAAAGAAAGCATTAATTTCTAATAAATTATTTGAATTAATTAAGGATCGTTAAAAAATGGTTCATCGTTATCGAAAGTGCAAAAGCTCCGTTTCGCTTCAGCTTTTGACAACTAGAATGAATCATCTTTTACGGGCAGATAATAGTTATGCTGTTATTTTTAATCGGTCAAACTTTAGTGATAAACTATAGCCATATTATGATTATCATTCTTCAAGACAATTATAATACCTTATTACAGCTGAAATATAATATATCGTAAATTCTTGTACAACTTTATTATATATACGGTGTTTTAATTGTTTCCAATTCGTATTATTAGGCGCCATTTTTAACGTTTCTTGAGTAATAAAAGATAGTAAGTTAGAATCATTATTGAACTCTTAATATCTTAGTAATTGCCCTTCTATTTATGTATTTAGAATATTTAGAGGCCGATGGACTTACGGAGTGAAAATAACAGTTAATAGTTAAATTTTCTTAATTGGCTCTTTACTTTAAAACATTTTTTTTAATTAATAAAAGAGTCGATATTTATATTACTTTTTAAATTTAAGAGGTTTTTCCGTATCAGTGTTGATTTCTAAACAAAGTATAATCTGCCGTTTAGAATTTACAGTTTAGAATATTTTTCAACGCAGTTTTCTTAAAAGCACATTTTCCATATTTGTAAATAATATATATATATATATAAATCAATAAATTCGTGTGACGAAATTGTCAATTTTCACATGTTTTAAGCGAAAATATATTATCATTTCTAATACATTAAAATATATTAAAACATATTTCTTTACAAGTTATAGTCACTAAAATTTATGAAAATCGTGAAATAAGTAAAATCTAACAGTTTTATTAAAAAAAAAAAAAAAAAAAAAAAAAAAAAAAACACTATAAAATTCTATTATATGATTTCATATTTTGGCAAAGGTTATAGTTTATGGATATATTGTTTTTAGCTTTTCGAAATCCTAAAATCTTCTACACTATTGAATATCTTTTCTTGATATATCAACTTTATTGCTTTGTGACGCCATGTATTTATTAATAATAAATAAAATTTACTGAACTAGCTTTGAAACAATATTATTTATCTATAATTTTTAAAAAATATTTTTCGAAACATACACGATAAAATAAATATTGTTAAAGACAGGCACGCTAAAGATATGATTTAAAAAAAAAGTATTTAGGGAAAGTAATACACAAAGTTATTTATTATAAAATATTTTTAAAAATTTTCATATTTATTATGACACAAAGTTATTACATCTCTGTTGTTTATTTCTTACTCTTATTATGTGTAATTTAATTCTTTGTCATGTTCTTTTTTTAATAAATGTTCTAAAATTTTTTTTTTTCATTCGGTATCTAATAAATTGAGAACATATGTATTTACATAATGTAACAAGCGTCGAATATTCAATAATTACGAGCTCTTTGATCATTGCGCGACTGGTAATGGCGATATTAGGAGATGCTTACACAATTACAAGAAAGCATGACATCTCATGCGTACATGTAAATACGGAGTTGATGCGCTTAGAGAACTTACTATAGACTGCATAGATCTTAAATTGATGTACAATCGATCGAAACTCGAGATCGAGATTACTATTTCCACCAGATTACTTTACCGACACATACCTGAATAACTACGGTCTATTTCCATTATAATTGTTAAAACTAGAACGATTCGGTATCGTATAATGCAAGTTAAAATTGAATATTTGTAAATCCAATACAGACTGTTAATGGATTATATGAATTATTATTATATATATGCTATATTCATCAATAATTTATCTGTAGATATATTTTAAAATAATTTATAGATATTTATAATATACTAGATAATATCTAAAATGGTGCTGAATAATAAATTTAAGTATAATTTAGTATAATAAGAAAATACTTAAAAATCTTTCACTGGTACATTTTTTGAGTAAAAATGGTATAAATTATTTATTCATAGACAGACCTTTTTTAACGACCTTTTACTCATTAGACTTTAAACCAGTATTAATTATAATATATTTTTAAATAATTCTATATTGTCTAAGAATCCATTCAATAAAAACAAGTGCAATGCTATTTATTGAGATGAATATTTTTTATATTAATTAAATTTTCATTTGTTTCAGAACTAATTTCTATTTTTATATTAATTATTATAGATCTTATCAAACTTAACTGATTAGTATTAACAATTTTATACATTGAATTATATCAAAATGTGCACAAAAAAAAATTGTAATTAATATAAAATTATCTTCCAAATTTGGTTTAATCACAATTTTTTTCAGCTGATATGAAAACTTTTATTATTCAGGTTCAAAATATTGTCAGTGTTTAAACATAAGTAATTATGATAATAATATATTATTGTGCAAAATAAAACAGGAAAGTAGTAAGCTTCCATAATTAAAATACTCGTAGCGACCTAAAATTTCATTTATACACTTAATGTTAGATATTATTTTTAACTGCGATAGTAAAAAGTCAAACCAAAAATTATGCTGAACAATAAAAATAGAATTTTAATATTATTTTTCTAGTGAATTATTAATTCCAAATTTCTATCAATCTGCTTATTATAAATTTAGTTAGCATATTTTTATTCTAATAACAATAAAGATATAATCAAAACAGCTGAAAAAAGCAATGACTATTTCTAAAAAATTATAATAAAAGTGATTATTAGTTTGTTCATACGTTTATCATTTTTTAATAATATAACAAGATTCAAACGTAATATTTGTAAAATATTATAAATTAAAGTTTGCTTTCATTTGAATATGAGTCGAGCACTTTTAAAACGTTTGTTCTTCGTTGTAGACGATATATGCGCCTGCACGCGTGTGTATTTTTATGTTTAATCGCTGAATTGAACTGCTGATTAAGAGAATTCTGTAAAAAGAGAGGAAAAATGAGAGGATGTGCTCTTCTTGATAAATTAAATAAAAAAAGTAAGATATATATATATATATATATCATATACTATGCTCTCGACTTTGTAACTTGCAAAACAAGTTGTTAAAGCATTCAGGATGCACGAGTCCTGTGCGACGTGTTACTCCGTAGTTGTCGCGTTCTTGTTTAAGCTAATGCATGCAACCATCCGATCGATCAGGCCGAGTAAACCGATGTGTTCTCATGCGCCGATATCACAATAATCTTCTGTGAAACTTGACACAGCACAAGATCTCTTTATAGTAGGAGTATTCGATTATTATGAAGTACCGACTCTAGTTTCTACAAGTATTTGTGCAAGCTTGCATTATCATCGCTTCAATATCATTTTTGTTGTTTATTATAATTTATTTATGAAAGTTTTGCAACATTCACTTTATTCGATACAACTACTTTCTGGAATATTTTTTTCAAAATTTTACAAGCGTCACTTTTCAATTTATTTTTCGATCAATTGTTGCTCATTGTAAAGCCGTTGCATCCATATATATATATATATATAGAATATTGCTAATTAATAATAATAATCATAAATATTTTTTGTGACTGACATTTTATAATAAAAGATGTTCGATATGGATGTATTTTTTCATATAGACGTTATAATATAATTCAACTATAATCTGAGGATTAGTCATTTTCTATTATACGAGTACGTACATAATGATTTTTTTCGTTTATAATTGTTTCGAACATAATTTTAACTTATTCATGATCGTCAGCTTCAACATCATCGTTGTAATAATCACTACCATCGTCATTACCGTTATTATTATCGTCATTACTGCTATTGTTGTTCTCGTTAGTGTTAATATTATTATAAGATAGCGGAGACTATTATGCGAATATATCATGTTTAATATATATCCAAAGTACTCTGAAATACGTCATTATGAACTAACGTATATACATAATATTATTTGTAAAATTGTACAATGTCATTTTATTACGTATAAATTGCAGTGTTTTCTAATTTTTTAAAGATTTTAATATTTTTTTATAGATAGTTCACTCTAATTTTGTTAAGATAAATATTAAATTAAATTTAAAAGCAATTAAAATAATATGATTTATGATTGTATTTGAAGAAACTATATAATAAATTTGAATATAAATTTTTCAGCAAGTCGTATTTTTACTATTTTTTAAATTATGTCGAACGTTTAGCTAATGAATTTCAAATTTTTTATTATATGCCATATAATATTAGAAAATTATAATATAGAAAATCATATATATATATATATATATATATATATATAATAAAACATTAAATTTTAAATTAATAAGTTTACTATTGTAACTGCCATAACTGATTACTTTCAGGATTAAGGTTAAGCCACTAGTTTTTCTTACTATCATAAAAAAAGTGTTTTTTCAACAACAATTTTGTTATACTGTATCAGTGGTATTTAATCGAATAATAATATTATTTTACGTACAACCATTTATTAGAAGCATGATTATCGATTGTATTTCCTGATAAATTTTAGCAATATCTATTATTATATGAACATTGAAATCCTCATTTGGTATTACCATTTTACTTATGTATATCTGGTATGAATTATTGACGATTTTTACTACAAACCCTTCTTGCTTATATTGTATGATTGTTAGATAATAATTATATAGAAATACATTTGTTTTTACATCTTATATATTACTCGGTGAATATTATAATATATAACTCTATATGCGACATAAATAAATATTCGTAGATTTACCATATCGATTTTTTACCATAATTTTACGAAATTATCTCAGACTGCTCATACTTTTATAAGTTTTTTAAAAAAGATCACTATTATTATTTCTACATCATATATATCGAATTTATTTTCAATTCATTTATATTCATTTACAGTTATACATTAACAAGACTAGTCAATCAAGACTATTTAAGTATTATTCATATGTACATCAAATTATGTATTTTATTTAATAAATTTATTTAACTAAACTATGTAGTGATAGTTTTAGTTTGACATATTTAGAATATTTTTTACATTTCCTTATATATTTACTTTATTGTAAATTTGTATTATTTAAAAATTCCGTTGTATATTTAAATTATGTTTATAATTCGTGCGATTTTGTAAAGAAATGGTTAGAATAAATCCTACTATGAAATGTATATCATGATTATATCTAATTAAATATCCAATTATATATTAATTTATACACTAACGTGACGTTTAATAGAGTAATTATTTTTATTATACACATAATATTCTTTCAATACATAGAAGGCATCATTCCATCTTTTTATATTATAAAAAAGCATTGTGTCTCTACTTAAATAATAAGCCATTAGTCTTTATAGAACTATTTTTCAAGCAAATAAAAACTTACAAGCTTTCGAGCACGTAAGCATTACTATTTCTGAACGATAAAATTTTACAGGATCGTTAAATACATCCTTATCATAAAAATCTTACTAGATGGACTTAATCTCTCGGTATCGACAAAGTATTAGATATTTTATTTCATTAAAGTACGAAAATAAATCTACTAATAGTATATAATACTTTATTAATAAAATCCTTAAAAGCCATACATGACTTTTCATTGAATTTTGTTAAGCTGTTAAACTGAGAAAGTAAGAAAATAATTATAGATATCAAATTCGCAGATTACAAATGAGAAATAAAATCCTTAAATAATTGAATAGGAAAAAATATTCAAGCAAGAAATAGAAACTTATAATTATAGATGAAGCTGAAGTCAACTCAAATATATTTTATAACAAACATTTATTATATGTACAAAAACGTATTTCATGAATATTAAGCGTTTAAGAATTACCCATTTTGTTTCAATTAATATTTGAAGAACATATAAATAAATAATTGAAATTTTCATAAAAAGTATTAAATTAAGAGAAAATTATTGGATGTAACAAATAATTATTTCGAAAAAAGTTTTGTAACGCATAAAATATATTTTTGTTACTTTAATTACTGACTGATATTTTGACTGATTGACTGATATTTGACTGATATTATAAACGATTTGGTTTTATAAATCAAGACTTTCGATTATACGAATTATACAATATTTTCTTTTACCAAATTATACGATTGATTATTATTGAAAATTTTCTTGAATTCTCATATTTTAATATAATACTTTTGCACGCAGTAAAACTTGTGTCTTTCATTATTTATTAAAATTATTCCGATTTTATTTGACAAAAAAAAATCTTTAAAACATTATTTCAGAGGCAACATCCTATGCACAGCTAATTACAAGTCATTGTATACATGCCAAAATAAATTTACCATTGTTAGTGATATATATGCATCGTAAATATTGTTTACTTTGTTAATTCTTTTCTGTCCGCTCTATAAACTAATGCTACAAAAATACTGATAAATAACTAAGTTACTTAGCACAAAGTACTTTTGAATTAATTTTAAATAAATATTTTGAAAAACAAAAGTAAAATACTTCAAATATTCAATTAATATTTTCTTATTTAATTTTCAATGATGTGGACATAATTCGTACTCTTTTATAAAATGTTTGCGTAAATTAATAATAAATGAATTCCCAATAAAATATATTTGCTTAATTTATTTTCATATTTAAAAACTTTAATGTAGTATATTGATATTCAAACAATGATTTAGATTTTTTTTTTTTTTTTAATATAAATATTATTAAAATTAATTCTATTTGTTAATAATATTAAATACCGATGAAAAAATACGTATTGGATTCTTATATTTTTTCACAGTTAAATACACATCAATTTATTTATTTTCATTTACGTTTTTTATCTTATCAAGTGTAAGGTAAAATATAGTTGTCATAACTATTAACTATCCGTTTCGGAATAAATAAATATGAATATGAACGAAATCAAAAGTTCAGAGAAACGAAGTTTTGCAATAATAATACAAATCGTCAAAGAATAATGGATTAATAGAATTCTTATAATAAATAATTTTCCATACATTGATTATTAGATACATGATAACGAATATAATGACGAATGTATCAATAAAATAGACACGTTTTCTACGCTCACCATGACATTCAGCTTTTTTGGAAAATCACCTTTCCTTACTACCTTCTTCCAGGCAGAACTTCTCTATTCTTTACCCACCTTTACCCGTGCTATTTCCCTTAACTAAGTTCCGCCCTACTGATTTTATCAGCATTTTCAAAGTTGATGGTATCAAAAGTTAAAGCAAAGGAAGTGAAATACTTTTCGCGAAACCGGTAATTATCGTAAACATGCCCCCCTCAAGTAAATAACCCAAAAGTACAGGATTATGCCAAAATTACAAACTTTCACTTATGATGGTTGGATAAATTAAGATTTTATTTGATCGCTTAACGTGTAACTCTATAATCATCTCGCACCCTCTCCGTACCACCTAATTTTGCTTTATGGGAAGGGAGATTCCTTATCTAGCTGGCGGCGAAAGTCTTTCCACATACGCGTGAATTGAGAGTTTAAGCGTTTCACGAATTAATGGTCTATAATTGATTATTGTTTATCTAATGTCACATATATATTCAAACGGCTGCCCCCGTCCCATTATCATTGCGAAATATGTTAAATCTTCTATTCTTATTTGTGCTCTTGTTCCGGTCATCACAAGACAAACTCGCAGATCGACTTGACTTTTGATTATTTATTTCTTAACCGGCAATATCGTTTTTTATTACACGATATATATATATATATATATATATATATATATAAATTAAAAATTAATATTAAATTTCAAAGCTTTTATTAAAAACGGCCATCATTTCAAAAGTATTTTTTTTTATTTGTTTAGAGCTTCAATAACATCAAATACGAATGATTTCTTATAGTGAATAATTGATTTTAATTATATTTTTATATACATGAATTTTACAAAATTTGCATGAAGAAATTTCATAAATCACGAAAGTTAATTTAAATAAAGTAATTGTCTAAAAATAGAGTACCGGGCTAGGAGGGCCAAATATCTAGAGTTAGGCGTAAACTCCCAGATGGTGGAAGGGAGGATTGCGGGCAAGTGGACAGGATAGTGCATGTATTCAATAATAAATAGATTTGGTATTTGTTTTAGTTTATTGTGATAATTGCATTGATTGTAGTATAATGATTTTTAGTTTATGCTTGAATGCCTTCGTTTCTTGAGTTTTGTACTGCTATTGCCATATAGAGCTGTAATGTGCGTTGCATGTACAGGTAGAAGGGCGTAACCTTCTGGTCCTCTATGATGATACATTTGTGATGTACGTGGTGGTGGTGTTATACACGTAGAAGAACAACGTCGTAAACCCCTGTGCTTCCTTGTGCAGTGGCACGTGGCAGTAGCTTGAGTTTGCCTTATTATTGTCTTATTGCTTACTTTGTAGGCTCTGCAGGAGTGCTCTTCGTGGCACTTCTTCTTAGTCTGTAGATATTGCTGCGTACGGCGCCTCGTAAGTCTATCTTGTGGGAACTAAACTTGCCCCTTATGCGTTTGCAGATTGTGTGAGCTTGGTCGATCTACAGTTCTCTACCTTGTGAGGCATATTGTGTATTATTATCGTTAATAAGGAATGGAACTTTTACCTCCTGACTTCTGCAGATTTTGTGCTCTTGATGGCAGCTAGTGATGTCTGCAGGTTGTGCCTCGTACGGCAGCTTCTAATTTATGTTTTGTATTTTTCTGGCTATACCTCGTATTGTTTGCTGAGTTTGCCACTAACGGCTCCTTATAGGTTGTGATTATGTTGTGCCTTGTGCACTACTGTTTACTCGTTCCTTTTTCCTTGTCTTGCACTGCTGCGAGTGCATGATTTGAATTTGCACTTATCTTGCACTTGTTCTGAGTTGGATATGACTAACTAGGCTTTGCCTTTTAATCGGCCTTTAATGTGTGTCTACATCCTTGTTATTTGGCGTTCCCTTGGAGAAACAGCCTTGCCGGCTTCTCTAGTGACAAGAGACTCCTGTGTGCGCCTTGCTGGCATCTTTCCTAAAAGCATTCTCGGCTACCGCGTGGTCTTTACGAATTGCCATCTTGGCGTTTCCAATCAGAGCGCCTCTTTCTCGGCGTCTCCAATCGAATTGATCCTTTCATTATTGACGGCTACAATCAGAGCGCTTCTTACTTGCAGTCATACCATGAGAGGGGGACTTCTTTGGCACGTTCTCGCTTCACTATCCGAGCTACATGTAGCTTTGGGTTTGACAACAGCGTATGCGTGCAGTGTTGCCTTTAATATCCCTTTTTTCGGATGTCAAACGACGTGATTTTTTTGCTTATTATATTTTTATGACTTGATTATGCCAGAAGTATTATGACTTGTCGTCGATAGATGCTTTGTTATCGCCAGATGTGTTTATAAATTGTATTTTCTTTTGATATTCCACGTTTTGCTGAATTGTTTACATTTAGTTAATCCAAGGCGCGTTTAGAATGTTTATCCCTCGAGTAGTCGAGAGTTCGCTTTTTTACGGAATTCTCGAACAGTAATTTAAAATTTAAAATGATATTGCTGTTTTAAATTAATTCAATATAATATCGCTAATAACAACAATAATAATAATATAAGCATTTTAAACATATAAAAATGTAGTACAATGTACAAATGTAGTTTAATGATAAGAATTCCGTTTTCAAATTAACAATTCATTATTTACTATGCACGTGCATTATGCTTTCACGGGTGTAGAAAGAAGATCGGTCGGTTGAAGATCGATCGTTAACTGAAATCGCAGGATCGGAATACGATCGATTGACGACACGAGATTTCAAATCATTAGTACTACACAATGAATGAAATAATAGACTACCGTTAGTACAGACCTGATTAGAATATTATGAGACCTAAAACTGCCACCAAATTTCAATACTTGCGAATACTTTACAAGCAGAAGAATATCCGTGACAAATTGTTAAGGAGCATCACAAGAATTTACGACGTCTCATCAAAATTTTGATAGTCTATGTAACGCTTGTAATGGCAATTTGTACTGGCCGAAAAATCCTCTATTTTGAGCATAATTAATACACATATGCATTGTATTAATCAGATTATTTATATCTTTCAGATTTATCATTTATGTTTTTATATTAGCACTGATTCAATTAACATCTATCTTTTACCTTGACAAATTTCAATAATTTATTTCGTTATAATATTAAATTTATTATTAAATAATTGCTTTGCCAATTTGTTATAGGAAGAAAAATGAATTATTTTTGAAGGATTTTTAACATAAATTTTTTTAGTTTTCTTTATATTTAAGAGTATATGTACTGTAATGAATTTGTAATGATTATTTTCTCAGTCTGTTGAAGTTTTTCGGCTTTTCAATATCAATATTAAGCATCGTTGTTGGTAAAATGCGCGGATGACGATAAATTGATAATAAAAATAATTCGATTCACGCTTAATTGCAATTTAGTTGTATTCAAATTATTTACACCCGTTCTCTGTGTAATATAATGAAAATAAATCAGTGTGCATAAAATTAAAGTGGATTAAAAAAAATTAAATATGTAATAAAATACAGCGGAGAATGGCAATGTAAGAAATGTGAAAAAACGTGAGAAGTACAATGTTGCATTATGCGATAAAGATGATGGAAAAAATAATGAATATGAAAAGTGAAAGGGTTTGCTAAAAGGAAAACACGATGGGAGAAGCGGACGTTTACATTGTGCGGGATTAAATGTAAAAAAAAATCACTCGACTTTTTGTATTCTAAGGCGCTGACCCGGATAAGCTTGCGAAAGAACGAACCTGGTTGAAGAAAAAAAGAAAGGGAGAGAATATATGTTATTCATGGGCTAAACTAAACTAGAAATAAACTAGAAACTAGTAGCAATGGTTCGCTGACACGGTGGACCTTTATTCAGATTGTATTTTTCTGTCTATTCTCTGTTTGTTTCCCTCTTCTTCCCACTTCTTTACTTTCTATTTCTCTCTCGCATACACACAAGCGCGCGCGCGCGCGCAGTCACACAGTTCTTTACTTTCTGTTTCTACATTTATACTCAATGGGAATCGGAGACAAGTTTGATAAGTCATAGAAACTTAGAAAATGCTTCTTGGAAATAATGCACCTCGGGCTTTCGTCACGTTTGCGGTTCGCTACTCATAAAAAGGTCGTGAAAATTCACTATGGCAAAGACCTTATCCATTATATCCTCGTTTTTTTTTCTCTTCTTATTTTGATCCAGAGTTTGTAAAATAAAGTAAATAGATCAAATTTGGTGTGAAAAAAATTCGTATTTCCTTCCAAGGTGCGTCGATCGTAGCTTTCAGTCATCGATCTGTCATCGCATAAAATGGCTGGGTTAGCAAATGCTATTTAGATATACGAGCGTGTGAATATTCTATATAAATATACGAAGATAGCAACGTAGAATCTTTTCGAAAGAAAAGCGAGGAATGCGCATCATCTTACTCTGAGATTTTTATTTATGTCCTTGAGCTTGCGTTACACTTCTTTGCTCCTCGAGCCTCTCTTCATAGTTGTAAATACGTCTGTGAATGTGCACTTCATTACAGCTGCTTTTCTTACCCTATTACTTTCAAATTTACTTTTTTTCTCCACCTCTCTGCGATATTTCTCCCTTACACTTTTTCTTTACTGGCACTTTTTTGGACGAGCAAATGGAAAAGTCTCGTAAATTTGAGATATCGACTAAAGTAGCCTCTAGAATATAGTTTATGCATTATCTTGCTTCTGCATTGGATTTTCAACTGCGATTCCTTGCCTCATTTTTGCTCTGGTCGCTATAAATTCCTTTTCTAACTACTCATATCGTTTTCACTACAAATATTTCTTAAATCATTTTAAACTCAATTTATATTATATTTTCCAATTATGTTACATCAATCTTATATCATGCTTTTATATTAGTGTGTAGATATTAAATTTAAAATGAAACTGAAATTGATTATATCGCAAGCGATTTCTTATTTCAGCCAGAAGTTGAGCCAGATTTTAAATTTAATCATCATATATTACCCTGGAAGGCATAATTAATTAAGCCCACAAAGAAGTTTTTTTTAAGGAATAAAAGTTAAAAAAGTTTTAAAAAAAACTACAATTTGAAAAAGCAAATATTAATATACAATGAAACATAATTTTATGTGCTATAGTAGAAAAGATTTATATTTGGTAGGGGAAGATTTGTAAATATGATATTTTAATATGTGCATTATTAGGTCATACGATGGCTTATTCATTAAAGAAATTTAATGATTTAAATGATATTATGTTCAGGATCTCAATATTTAATATGCATATTTAAACAGATGACATTCGGATTAATTAATTTTGCCATTAAAATTCAATTTTATTTTAAAGTTTTAACATACATCAACTAACTATTTTAACCTACAAGCTAAAAGTAATCAGAAAGAAATTCAAATATTCTTAACTAAATAGAAATGTTTTTTTTTTCTTTTTTTTTAACATTGTTAAAAATTAAAAATATATCGATTAAGTATAAGTATATAAGCCATGTAATAATAAATCGTTTATTAGTTCTCAATATTTTATCATCGTGCTTATTTTGTTATAAGAAAGATTCATTATTCCATTAATTTTGCCTATTAGATTATTATTTTTATTTTTTAAAATTAAAATTAACATGTTACGTGTTATTAAGGTAAAGCTTCAAAAACATTTTTCATCAAACATTTATTTTTATGTAAGGATTTTGCTTAAGACTAAAATTCTATTTTAATAATCTTTTAATTAACAATAATTTTAATAAATTTAAGTGTATATTTAAACACAGATTATATTCACGTTACAGGATTATTATACTTAAATCGTGAATTGTAAAATTTATTAATCTTTATTTACAATAATATTTAATTACATCTTTCACATTTTCATGAATTTTTTACATAATTTGTTCAACAATTATGTACGTAGGACAACATGTATACAGATATCAAATTAATATTATATTTTCCTTAAGCAATAACAGTTTTCATATTTTCATCTTCCTTAGTGATATCTTCTTTTATCAATAGTCATATAAATTTTTATTCAATACCATTTTTATTACCGTAAATTAACGTAGTGGTACCAAATGATATAAATAGGCATTATTGCTTATTTTGCAAATTTAATATAGACATGCTTGAATGGCAAAGAGAAATCGAGAGATGTAGTGTTTTTGTTGGAACGGTGAAACAAATTTTACATCATGTCGAAACATGATTTATAACCCAATTGCGATAAATACTGAAAATTGTTCTAGTTACACGAATTGTGCTCATAAATTTTCATTTCCTTCTTTTTGCCTTTCTTTCTTTCTTTCTTTTCACAGTAAAATATCTTTACGACCATGATCAAACTAGTAGAACAAAAGGAAATATGCATGAAGAAAATATAAAGTATAGAGAAAGAAAAGGATTCGTAATGATAGCGAATGTAACAACGAATACGACATTGTCGCTGACATCGTCGGATGAGATTTTTCCCAGAGCGATCATCTTTTTCACTTATGTCTCTTGTCATATACTCTTGGATGCTGCAAGTATTTCAAGTTTCTTTATTCAAAATATAATTTATTCTCTGCTTTTTCTGTCGTCTGGAGTGAAATGTTATATATGAATTTAACTCGCCTATAAACATGGCCAATATGAGCTTCGTGCATAATGTCAACAAGAATAAGCCGAAAAGCATAACACTCAAGATACTTGATGAATATAAGTCGAATAGAATATTGTAGACAATCGTCGTAAGAGTGAAAGATCAATTCTAAAGATAATAAGAAATTATAATGGATAACGAGAAATCCGAGCTGGAATTTTATATGGATGTCGTATCAATGTTAGAAGAGTATAAGAAATAGAGAAGAGTCTTTACCAAAGTCGTAATTATTGATAACGGCCAATGGCATGACCGTAAGGGTTTAATATTGTTAATTCATAATAATTATCAGTCTCGCCGATGTACTTAAATACATAATTTTTCATATTCCAAAACTTCTGTATTTAACCTGCTGTATTCTTAATGTATTGCATAAGAAAGGAATATATAAAAAGTACAATATTAATCAATAATTTCTTATAGATAATTAAGTCTTATTAATATAAATTAATCCTTTGCTTTTCTGCCCTACATATTATATTATATTAAACAAGATAGTAATAATTTATATAATTATCGCGATCAATGTTATTAATTATTGATTAGTATTTTGAAAAGACCAGACTACTCAATTATTCGTAAGAGAAAAGTAAAATTATTCAATACTTATGTTAATCGAACTTTGAAATTTTATTATTATATCCAACATTATTGACTCTTAATTATAAGAAACCAATTAAAAATATACAATAGTACATTGAATATTAAAGTTTCCAGGGATCAATAATCAATATTGGCGTCGAAATATAACTCTTAATTCATCTCTTGGTTATTCGTTCGATTTCTATAGACAATGATTTTTTGTCTACCTATTTCTCTTGTCCTCTTTCATTTCATTTTCGCTTTATTTGAGTAGCGATTAAACAAGGCGTAAAGCATCACTTGATGATGGGGAGCGTATATACAAAAGTTTAGAGCGCGGTACGATTTGCTCCGATGAAAGCGTCTGCTCCTGTGTTTACCAGAGAAAATTGAACGTACCGTCGATTAAAAATAGCTGTCACGCGTGATTCGATTTACTACCACCGCCAAAGCACTTCCATGTAGATAACACGATTGTATGTTGCATGTATATGCTGTTTGTACGTGCATGCCATAATTGACATTAGCGGATTTTTGTCGGATTAGTTTGCACGCTTGAGCCGAGGGCGCATAGATTTTGTGGGCTATCTTTATTATAAGTTGATGCTTCAACTTTGAAATGTGGTTTGCCAACCACTCAGTTGCTTATGTTAAGTTATAAAAAGTTACTTGCCTGTATATCGACGAGGAAGAGCTTCCGCGATCATCGCGAAACCAGAGAATAAGACGAACGGCGTCATCTTCTTGACTGGGTGATATGTCACAGGGCAGATACGCTGGCTCTCCCACCAGTGCTACTATGCGCACTACGGGCACTGAAACATTTTATAATAATTAATTTTTAAATAATTTTCACTTATTTAAGAGACTTGTCTCGAACATTTTCAATTACATACACTTCAAGTTTAATACCGTGTTTTGTTTTTAATTGTTAAATTTTTTAATTGTTATTTTTAATATGACGAGTGCTTATAGTCGCAGAGCACATTGCTTTCAACTATCTGTCAAATAGTTAATAATAAATATTGCGTTTTTAATCGATCATTCGTATCTGAATTTCTTACGCTGCGAAGATTAAAAGAATTTCAAGACAAGCTATAAAGCATAAAATATAGTTAATAGATAGTTAGCATATTGGGAGGGTATTAAGTTGATAATAAGATTCTTACTTTATAAGATGAAATTCTCTAGAATATGCCCGTAATTAGCTTGATCGCGCATTTAATCTTTGAAAAGGCTTATGGTAAAATTGAACGATATCTTATGTAGTGGCTGGCAAAAGTACTCAATTCTTACTAAAATCCTATAATTTAATGCTTAAATTGTATAATAGAAAGTAATTTTAAGGGTACGTTAACTAGTAGAAAAATTCTTAAAATCTTTTGCCATTTATATTTTGATATACATTAAATATTTCAGACGTAGTCGTGACATTAATACATTTTATCAGATTATCCTGGATGATTGTTTTTATCAAGGAGAAAACAATATGTCGTCAATATTTATCTAACCGCTTATATTTTTCGGATATTCTTTACTTTGTGCTAAAACAGTTAAATTTCTTTCCAACGTTCGAAGCATTTGGCTTATTTTTCTTTCTGCATATCTCCCGTAACATGATATCAGTGAAAACAAAAAAACTCATTGGTATCTCGTTGTTTATCTCATAATCATGATATCAATTTGCGATTCAGTGCTTTAACGCAATTTTTAGTAAATCATATTATATATATATCGTCGATTGTCTCTCACGCATTACCAAGATGAGGGGCTTTTCATCGATATTATCCAGGCTTCCGCGCGTAAGGTCGTACGTGCCATTGCGGTATTTCAGTACGGTGATGTATCGCTCCACAATTCCTCGTTAAATCAGCCCAACTCCGTTGCGCAACCAACATATGAACTAGTTGGAGAAAGGGAGCTGCTACGTGGAACAAAGAGCTTGAGTAAGAACAATGGCCCACTGACTCTCTTATGGGGTGTAAAAATGGGTTCGAGCCATTTTCGGAAGCTGTATTATTACGAGCAAGACTAGACAAACCGTACCCTGACGCAGCGATGGATGAACTCTTCATATATATATTGTACTTTCGCATACACCTTTACAAAGCTATTATGTTGATTCACATTTTGACGTCTTGAAAATTGTGAATGGGGCAAAGTTTTGAAAAATAAATGTTCGGAGAATGAAGTGGATAGAAATGAAATGCTGGCGAGTGTTAGCCATAACATTTTCCACTAGATTCCGATTTCTAAAATTATAAAGTTGGCAAGTGAAATGTCTGAAAGTAGATAGAAACAGCCGTAAGAACAGTTCGGTTAAAAATATTTCAGCTACTGCTCTGTATTTGATAAATGTAATTTAAGTTATTAATCAATGTCACTTTCTATTTTCAATTTTCTTATGCATATTTATTAATTATATTGGACTTGTAACCAAGTTAATTGTAAGTAATTATAAAAGCCTCTTCGTTTATTAACAGCTTTATAATGCTTGTTGAAAAAGGTATCAAAAAACGAAAAAAAAAACATTAAAAAAAAATAAATAAATAAAAGAAAGTAAGTTTCATGGTAGATATTATACTGTCGTTGAAACTTAATAAAGATTCTAATTTATGCTAGCATGAACATTACGATTAATAGGGCTATTTATCATATATCGTATGGTATCGTAATGCTTAGCGTGTCAAATGTGCACTTCTGCTACAATTTTCAAATGAAAAATACGTCCGGATAAAGTTCATTAACCTTTTGGCCGCCTATTTCTACTGAAATATTTAACAAAAGGAAATGAGTTGACCTATTTAACCAAAATGTAAGAACGAACGCAAGTTTTGTTACAATTTTCTAAATAATAAATGACTTTTATGTAATCTTTAAATGAATTACATACAATTTGAAGAAGAGCTAATGGTAATACAATAAAAAATTTATTCGAAAAATATTAAGGACAAATTTGACTGCAGCTATTTATATATTCGTAGACTGTATTGGAAATTTCTTCAAAAGTAGAATTATTCCAAATTTTATCTTTAAGCGATCCTATAAAACTGAATTTGCTATCCCAGTAGTAAACGATAATATTTTTTACCTATAACTAAAATAATTTTATAAATTTATAATTTCTGAAGACAAAAAATTAAAATTTAAAAAATAATTAAAAAGTATTATTGTACAGAATGTATTTATATTATAGAGTTTGTGTATAAATAGGCGATTTCTTTTAAAAAATATGTTTTTAATTAAACATGTTTAGATAAATAGACTGTAATTTTAAAAATTAATCCTATCAATATTTATTTTACATAAAATATTATCATATTTTATTAAATTATTTCAATGATATTTCATTCATATTACATAAAATATTTTATTTGTCTAATATTAATATCGATTTTTATATTTTCAAGTACTCCATTAAATTCTTTGAAAAATTATAACAAATCTCGCATTATATGTAAATTATTGACACAAAAAATTTCTTACAATGCATTTGCATAACTTTTATATAAAGTTTTTTCCATTCGATATTTCCCTTCTAATATAAAAAAATCTATTTGTAGCAATAAATATTATTAAAATGGTATATAAAATATATAAGAACTATTCAATTGATTAATATATTTTGAACATTCTTTCCTTCACTCTACGTTTTAAAAATTTACGTTTTTTAAAAATTGACACATTTTATAAAAATATTTAAAGCGAGATACTTTCCATCATAAAATATACAATTTTTTAAAAATATTAGTTAAAGAAATACTTTATTAATAATTATGAATTACATAAACAGTAATTTAATACCTAATTAATGCTGTGGAAATATTTCACTGAAATTTTAAAATAATTATTCTAAACAACTGTCCTTGAACTGTTTAATTTGAAAACTTTTTAGATTCAAAATGAGTTAGTGTTCACACACATAAAAAAATATACAAACGAATTGAAGACAAACATAGTATGTTTACCTGATTATTAATAATTACGGCTTTTATCACGTTACATTTATAAATGACCCAAAAAACTTTTATTTAACTTATATTTAATCGACAAAATGTATATCTAAGCGCCTTATTATATAAATAAAATATTTTATTTTTCTTGACTTTCTAATAAAATTATAATTAGAATAAAGATTTATATATGCATGTTTATATGTGCATTACTTATACATTATAAATTATTTGTAAAGAATAAATTTAAAATAAATTTATAATTATATATATATATATATATATAACGTTTGACATTTTTGTAAAATATTTATTATCTGTAGTTCAAGTTAATAACAATTACAAAAAATTTTTTGTCACTTATATGTATATTAAATATTCACTGTCTTATTAAATAGATTAAAAACTATTCTTTTTGTAATGAATTAATATCTGAATTAATATGTAACAACGATGAGATTTAAAATGATAAAACAGTGAAGAAATTAAAAATTTTGAACTATTCTAAATTGAAGAAAATTTCTTAACGGAAACGTAACAAGAAGTTAGTAAAACAAATAAATAAAAATTATGTGGAACAAATTATATAAAAGTAATGAATATAAAATAAAATTTAAAACTTTGTATAAAATTAATTCTTAATCCGACGTATTTGGTGAATAAATTTCCATTACATTGTAATAAAATATAAATTTTATTTTCATTATTTGCGAATTTTAATCCACATATTGTACCTAATAATGAGTTTTAATTAAATGCATTTCAAAGTATATTAGTTAAATAATAAAATATCATACGCATTCAGGATTTTATGCATATTTTTTATTGGATTATTAAAGTAATTATAACTTTAAAAAATTGAAGTTTCTGAATATAGTTAGATTAAATTTATAAACTCTATTGATTAAAGTTATCTGCGTAACCTTTGAAATTATACATAATCAAAAATTATTTGTGATTATATAGTATTTTATACAATATTATTTACGAACATGAGAAGGTGAGATAAATTAATTCTTTCATGTAAGATATATTAAAATATATTAAAATACTCGAGAAAAAAAGTGATAATTACCCTATTGACATTTTTAATATTGCTTTAATCTATAATAATTTTATGATCAAATAAAAGAATAAAAGCCGCTGTATTATAGTAAAAGACATCAATAAGCTTACAAGAATTGTTAAATGTATTTGTCTATTTAAAAGAAGGATTAATCTTAACAATATTTAGAAAATTAATTATTTATAAATAAAATAATTTAATTTTATAATAAAAATGTATAATAAAATAATTAAATTTTATAATAAAAATGTATTTTTCCATTTCGATGTTGCCCCGGTTGCGATAAAGCATAGTCTTTTTACGGAAACCGTATAATGAAACTCGGCCGATTTACACTGATCCCAATATCTTGCTGATGATAAGGTCATTGCTCCCTAAAGGACCATTAGGCGATGCAGATTTGTACCCTCAGGTACAAAGGTGTCGGTAAACCACTGACGTGGGATTTTCTTATACATTTTTTGTCACGCAGTTGGATCATTAGTTGCGTGACAAACTTTTTGACTCGATTTATTTACTTTATAATCTGCGATGGGATTTTCCAATTTTGAACTAAACTAATTATATTTTATTAATAGGAATTTCTTATTCATCTGATTATTTATTATTTTATTGTGATCATTTTGCAATATTATGCAACTTTATTGCTAATCACAATTGCTATAACATTTGAATACGTAAGATTATAATCTATTTAAATCTTAATTGCAATCCTAAGAGTGTCGCATATAGCATCAAAGCGAAATTATTTATTGGACAGTGTGATATTATTGTAACTAATTCGAAAACGTATGAACGA
Organism: Ceratosolen solmsi marchali; assembly: GCF_000503995.2. NCBI lineage: Eukaryota > Metazoa > Arthropoda > Insecta > Hymenoptera > Agaonidae > Ceratosolen > Ceratosolen solmsi. The sequence continues at coordinate 1,214,422 of NW_011948444.1, forward strand.
AGAATTCATATAGATGCTTAATTGAATTGATAATTATCTATCATTTGACTGTGTGTCTGATTTATAAGAGGTTATATATTTAATAACAGTTAAACAACAATTTTCTTATTAATTGTAATATAAAAAGTTTTCCATTTCATAACCAAAATATTCAATAAACACTTGCATTAATAAATCACACCTTGGAATAATATTCTTTTTGTTTTATGAATATCAAAACACTATACATATTCAGAAATTAATATTAGAAGATACACGATTTTTAAAGCTGTCGTATTAAAGTCTAATTCGCTATAAAATGTTACAAGATTTGTTTGACTCCAAGAATTCGAAAAATTAAATTTACGAAGATCAGAAGTAATATCTTACAATATCTTCTTTCTCGCGACAAAAGTTATGTTATTGATCTTTATTATTTTAAAAAGTTTATATTTCATCGTAAGATGGAGCAATTTAATGCAAACTCCTATCGCTGTCTCCTAACACTTTTAATATTTTAACGAGCTGAAAATGGCTACCAACATAAATCATGTCGAACTAATTATGAAAGTTAAATTCAGCTTGCATACCATAGACTTGAGAAAACGTTTTACGCACGAAGCAACTTTGCCTCATGTAATTCCCAAGGAATTCGCCATATCTTAGGGATAGCACAAAACACGTTTTACTTTGCGGGAGAAATAAGAGCTCGCGGATGAGCAGGAAGCGGTGGGCGGGAGGGGGAGTGAAAGTATACCAGAACATGAGCGCCACCTACGTAGTTGAGGCGTCAGTATTACGTCCGCCCTTTTGCCGTCCCTTGAAAAGACGAAGAATAGCCTGGCGAGAGAGTCGACGGCGAAGAAGCAACCCTAAGAGGCAATGTACTCTGTGTATGGCGTTAAGCCATAACGATGTAACGGGGGCACAGAGTTCGTTTTACCCTGGCCTCTCGCTACATCCCGTAAGGCCGTCACGAACAGTTTGTGTTTAATGGCCTTTCGTGCTCTTGCTACCTGCCTACTCCAGCTCTAGGTTGCACCTGTACTCCTCTTTCTTCTTAATCTATTGCTTATATGTATGCCCTTCTACCTTGGCGTTGTCAGGCTTTTATATGCGCATTTTACGATACAGTCTGACGTTAGCGGTCGTTTATAGAGACGTCACGTGACAAGCTAAAAACCAAACGACACCGATACGCAGCGAAACAACCGGACTCTCGGATAGCGTTACCATCCAATAAATGTCTTCCAAGCTATATTTTACTATCAATTTTATCATTTCTCTCTCTCTCTCTCTCTCTCTCTCTCTCTATCTATCTCTCTATCTATCTATCTATCTATCTATCTATCTCTCTCTATCTATGTGTGTCTCTAACTCTGGCTTCATCTTTAATGAGAAATCCATCAATAAAACATTTCCATCAATTGATCTTACATAAAAAAAAGGTCGAGGACTCATTTAGTTATTATTCGAGTAAATTTTTCATTATTTTATATGCCCACATATCCAGCTTTTACTATGCTCTAATAGGATAATGCATATATTATGCTATTGTAAGCGACAGCTCAGATCGAAGATATGGAGAAATTACAGCCTTAAATATTACTAAATATAACTATTTTATGATCATAAAGATAACTTTTACACACGTAACTGAACAATGTTATACAATAATCTATAATCAGCTGGGTGATAAATGTGCTGCTTGGGCTTATTCTTATACAATACGAGTAGTTACCTTTTACTATAGTTGAGAAAAATAAATCCTTTAACACGACTAAAACTTACAAGATAGGCATTATAGATTTCTATTAATTTATTTTTTTTTTTCATATATTTTTTTCCATAATAAATGCCTACGTTTTTGTACGTTTTTACACTTTTTTGAAAAATTATGCTTATTAAATATTGAATTTAATATTATTTTCTAAAGGAAAGTATTCTCTGATACAGGCTTGAAAATTAGATTTTTACTTAAAATAAGAATGCACGTAAAAAAACTTTAATAGTAGCAGATAAGATTGAAAAATGTCTATGAGATTCTTGGTTAAAAGAAGATTAATCATATACAATTTGTTATAGGACTACGATAAGTCACTTTTAAAGGAATATACGGAGCCATAGTTTTTCAATATCATATTCTTTTTTAAATCAGTTATTTTTAAAAACATATCTTTTATACTTTTTGTTATTTATTTGTATTATTAAATTATGTCTTATAGTCAATACTTGTGTGGTATCGAAATTTCATTTGATTTAATTTATTTCTTATCTGTGCTTTCCTGTATTTACTTTTGCCATGCAATATTACATTTCAACTTGAAATATTTTCTCTTAAATATTCAATATTTTATTGAAATTTTCTTATATAATAAAGATGCAATTATACTCGCTCAGAAGATCGTTCGTTTTTTATTTGTATGACTATTGAATCAGTGTTAAAATCAGTGTCTACAAAAAATTCCGATTATACTACTATTGATTATCTGCTAAAGAGATAGTTGTAACGAGAATGAGAACCATTGCGTCTTCGAATACTTTGAAATCCGGCAGCTTCAATATATTTTCACAATGTATTTTTTTAAACAAGCGGGGAAGGGAATAAAAAAAAATAAAGATAGAAAAGTGGGGAATTAGAAAAGAAAAAGAAATAGGCTGGAAGAGAGAGAGAGAGAGAGAGAGAGAGAGAGGAGCGCATTCGAGAAATGTACGTATTTGTGTTTTCGTTCCGGATTGGAAGCAATCCGGATCTATTCTGTCGTGTTTGTTCGCGATTGAATTTATCGCTTGTGTCTTGAGAATTTCAATCAAGGATTATATTTTAGCAGTAAAACGTCCGATTATTATTTCACATAAGTATTTCTCTTTATGACTCTTCAATATGAAAAAATGCGTCTATAATGTAAGGAAAATTACGCTAATACACGCATGATTAGGCATTATGATATTAAATGATTTAAATATTTGTTTAAAGTATTGTTTGTGTGTTTAGCATTTTTCACAATCAAAATTAAGTGCTGTATTTTGAAATTTATTAAAATAATGTTTTAGACTAAATTGTTGTAAATTTCATTTTTTTAATTTATTTTTTCTCTTTAAGAAGTAAAATTAATTAATCTCATGAAATTAAAGGAAAAAGATTATCTTTAGTTGAAATCAATTATAAATACGATAAACAGAATTATGAATAATATACATTGAGGATTCACTCTTTATTAGTATTTGATAAAATCATATTGGTTTTACATATATCAACATGTAAAGAAATATTAACATTATATGGATAAAAAAATTAGTTTACCAACTACTAGTAAATTGACAAAATGCTTATAGTCTTTTTCATAAAGATTTTCTTAGCTTCAATTTAATGTAAATTTGAAACTATAAATAAAACCAATTTTGTTTTCAATATTTTATTTTATAATTTTATTTACACAATAAATTTTTATATATCTACCATTTTATTATTATCCTAGATTTCAATTAATATTTAATAAAATTATTATTTTAAATTTGTTCAAAAATTTTTTTAAGTTATTGTTAATCAGAATTTGAATTTTGTAATTTCTTAGTATCCTAATTGTACGTAATAAGATAATTGATGTGTTAATTTTCATTTTGAATTATAATTTTTAAATATTTTTGTTTATTCTTAAAAATATTTATTTTTGTATTTTATACAATATTGCTTTTTATACCGTATTTAAAAAAAAATTTTTTTTTTTTGTTGCATTTATAAATCTTTAGTATAATAATCTTATATCTGTTATTTAATGTTATTAAATTACAATAATATTGGCGAAATAATGAATAAATATTGTTTTTTGAAGAGAAATTATTGATATATTAATTGAATAAATTACTTTTATTTCAAATTTGTAAATGTTCAATAATTTTACATCGCTATGTTTATATTTATAAATAAGTAACATTTTAAATTTGAATATTAAATTTTTAAAATTAACTCATTTAAATTACACTTTTAGTCATAATTAGCAGTTTGTAAGCAATGACATATTGACTGTAAATTTTCTTTATTTTATTAATTTCTAATGTAATTCTGAATATATATATATATATATATATATATGTATATCATCATCATTATTATAGCAAGTTTTATTTTTATTAGTTTACTTTTGTACCAAAACAAACATAAAATAATCTTGAAAGTGTATTTAATAAATTATTAATTATAAAGATATGATAATCAATTGTATAATTATAGTTGTTCAAATAAACTACATGGAATTCTTATTCTGAGCACGCATATTTATATCCATATTCATATATTTAATTCACAAAACTACATTGAAATAAAGGATAATTTAAATACAAAATTATTTCACAGATGCTTTACCATATTTTTTTATAAGGCTTAGATTAAGAACCATGTGTAAGTAAAAACTTATCATATATTGGAATAATGGCATAAAATTAATTTTGGTCATAAATTTTCAAAAATAAATCTTTTGTTTTAAATTTTACTACATTTTTTGCTTCGCATTGTTTTAATTAATTGGAATAACGTGTGTTTAAAAAAAAAATTATATAATAATAAATTCAGAAATAAATCAAATCATAAAAATAAGTTAATCTTATGCCTGAAACAGTATAAATTAACAAAAATATTTAATATTTGTGGAATCGAAAGTTTAAAAATTGTGATCATAAGTGATTATACAATTGAAAGTTCATTCATTGCTTTCTCGTTTACCATTTAGTTCTAAGTTATAAATAGCACGTCACAAATTATAATCTATCAAATTATTTAATAGGTGGCAATATATACATATGTATTTATAACTGCATTTTTTACACCTGATGGATTGATTTATTTGAAAGTAGGCAGCGAGGTAGATAGGTAAAAAAATAGAGGATGAAAAAAGGAGGAAAACGCGAATGAAAAGTAAAATCGTCAAAGGTAAAGACATAAAGAGAGAAATGTTAACGTGCATCGCCACTCGACCAAATGGAAAACGGACCGCAGTCCCTCAGGCGTAATCCGGTCTGTATTAGACATCTATGCTCATCTCTTGCAATACCTCTCTATCTATTTCAACCCTTATTCTTATCTATATCTCGATTTCTATATATATAGCCTTTCGCTAGCTTGTACACTTTGCGATGCGAATCCACGATACTGAGGCTCGAGTTAAAGAGCGCCATATAGTACTAATAAAAGGGAACAATTTTGTTATATAATATATAGAATTCTTATATGAGATATAACATTCTTATATCTTTAATTTTATTATATTAATGTTGAGTTATCGTAGTTCGGTTATATATACGTTCCTTAAGTTAATTTTATCTTTGTAAATTTAGTCAACGAAGTACAATAGCTTCAAATTATAGATTTTGCATATATTTTCAATTATATTGAACACAATTATTATGTAACCAATGAATAATAAAAAGTGGACTTTTTACATATCAGCCGATTGGATTTTATAGAAATAGACTGTGCAGGCGTTTAGTAAGTTTACAAGTGTTAAAAACATTAATTCATTCTGCATTTTCGTCGTTAATTCAAAGCGCGAACTTATTTGACCGGTTCATTTTCTATTTTATAATCTTTCATTCGATGCAAAGTATGCAAAGAATGATAGATCTAATTTCTATAAATCTTATTACAGATTTTCCCGATATTTTCACGTAATAATCAGGGATTGATTTGTAAGCAAAAGTTACATTACGGTGAAAGTGAGTATAGAGGATCCAAATATCTCGACTCCGTAATTCTGTTCAGCCCTAAGTCTATGAGAACTTCGATTTGCCAATACTAACATGTCAGAATGTTCACACTGCTTTTAAACATACGAGTTTTCTCCCCCCCCCCCCTCTCTCTCTCTTTAACTCCGTTTCTCTATCTATCTATCTATCAATCTATCAATCTATCTAAACTTTTTTTCTCCCTTATGCAGTAGAATATCCACGTTAAAACAACGCAGAAAATTTTTCATACATCAAACCATTTTTTCTCTTTATTCCTGAGATTTATGTTTTTGCTAAAAGTAGAATGCAAGCGACAGATAAAGAAAAATAACAAAAACAAATTACATCAATTAAAACTAGATTAAAATTCATACAAAAAAGGACTGATTCTAAAGCTGAAGAAAGCAATGGAAGGAAGAAAAAAACGCATAAGCTTAGAAGAAAATGGTCGTTTAGAAGCGCAAATCATATTTAATAAATATATAACTAGCCATGTGACCAAGGATGAATCATATACATATGCATATGTATGTAATATTAATTTGTATATTAAAGTAAATAATATAAATTTAATGCATAGAGAGAAAGATGAGATAAATTCAAAAGTATGTGCACATATATACATACATACGTACGCACACATATATATTATGGATAAGTATTTAAGAAAGAGCATAAGGAAGAGTGAAAGTCCTTGTATATAGTTTTTGATGAGATTTATTTATCAGATTTGTCGAGGTTCATCTGATCCAAGTATCGATCAGCTTTTCCTTTTCTCAAATACTTGTTTTCGCCAGTATCCACCTTTTATTATCTTCGGAGATTAGTGAGGATTACAAAATCTATTCGCACATATTTATAGCGAGTTTATATCAAAATATATCATCACATGTAGTTTTTAGTCGTGGTTACTTAAACTTTATTTTGTTGAAAAACTTGAACATAGCTTAACAATTTAAACAGTATCCGAGAAATAACAATAACAGTTGACATACACAGTCTAAAGAACATACTTTCTTACAAATTTCTCGTTCTCTCTCTCTCTCTCTCTCTCTCTCTCTCTCTCTCTCATTCTTATATTTTCTTAGATTTTCTTACTCGTTACAGTAGTTTAAGAAGGATTAAATAAACACTTGTAAGAGCGGTGTCAACAGATTTGTAAACTCCAGTCAACTAGTGACGCTCTTGCTTCTACTTTTATACAAAATGAAGAACTACTCTCATCGTAAACACTTGCACATTCCCATTTTTTATAGTATCATTTATCCAGTATGTAGTGATTAACGAAGGGGCTCCAGTACTTTACGGCCTAATATATAAAATGCGAATTAATTAATAGATAATTACTCCATCATTAATTTGGATATAATATTCTTCGAGCCTTAAGAAATATGTAAAAATTACCATTTCCATGGTCAGTTAAGATCCAAATTTTCTTTATTCGTGAGATTAGAGCAAAATTTAAATTAACGCACATAGATTTTATTAATTTGACAATGTTCATTAAATTAATTGTTAATATAATAATCGAAGTAAATAATAGATGGTGGAACATATATTATATTTCATAAATTTCAGGATAAATTAAATGTTCGTATAAATGAATAAATTAAATAAAGTTTCTATTACGTTTAATTAAAATATTTGGAAAATGATCGTTCCATAAGTTATATGAAATAAAACTTTTTTTAATTAATTAATTTGCTCTATTCTCTAATCTCAATTATCTCAAGCTTCTTATTAAAACTAAGTATAATAAATTATAAATAAACTAATAAATATAAATTAATATTTAGAAATAGCACGTTATTACCAATACTGATATATGCACATATGCTGTAATTATTACAAAGCTTTTAATAATTGTTATCTTGTGAATATCACACACACACACACACATGCGTATGCATAAAAAACGCTTAGAATGTAATTTATGGTATGCTATATAAGCATGAAGTGCAAATTATTAATAACTATGTGCAATAGCTATAACAATTTATTGTATTTTTTCTTTCCTTAGAAAATAAGTGAGCTGTAATTTTGAAAAGGAATAAGAGGAAGGACTTGTAAATTATTCGACATTCTGATTCCATCCATGCATGCTCTTTGCCCATATAAATATCGATATACGTTTGCGTCTACACATATAACCCAGGATCCGTGAATTTTGTACAGGCACTAGATATACACAAAGACAGGGTGGTAAATTCGGTGGGCTGGCCAGGGGCGTTTCGTTGATGGGTCTACCCTCTAATGGATTTGGATACGCCGCCGCAGAGCATCTAACGCTAGCGTGTTGGTGGACAGTTATACGTTCATTCGAATCGACAACCTGTAGATGCTTGGCTTCGACGGTAGCGAAGCGTCGGGAACTGCGCTGCTACGTTCATGCATTTATTCGCAAATAGCAATTGCTCGTACGTAAATTTAAAGAGAAAGAGCAGTAGGGCGCGAAGGAAAAATAAAATGTAGACACACGAGCTTACGCTCGACTCGAGGTCGATTTAGCTCAGCGAGAATGAAACGAGAGCAATATCGATGGATCATTTACTGATTTAGGCTGTATTTTGCCGGAAAGGTTATTTTCTGGATTACGAGTATGGATTATTGGAAGTAGCGATGATCAGATTATGCAATACTTTGGCCAAGAGGAATTTTATCGGCCATCGTAGTACTCGGATAGTTTTATTAATTTTTTCTCTTTTAACAGTTCTTTGCAATGATAGAACAGACGAGTTTTAAATATATAGGACGATATATTCGATGCATTTATTACATAAATACATATATACATACATCTACAAATAAATATATATAGATGTGTATATATTTTAAGGATTAATTTATTACCTTAAGTAATCAAAATACTTACTTGAACTAATGAATTGCTCATAATGTTATCAGAAAAATATATAAATTGATCTATTCATTCCCGATTTTTATTATTGATATGAACAATTTATAAATGACAAAGAAATAGCAGAGAACACAATTTATTAGTGGAATTGTTGGAACAAAAAAGAGTGACAGAATTGCTTAAATAACATAAAAATAAGAAGTCGGTAGAAGTTTTTTTAACTAGGCGTTTTCATGGTTGATCCTATTCGTATTCGACAAAATTTTCCGAACGAAAATCTTGTCCATTGAGTAACTTGCTTCTGAGTGGAGTTAACTTTTTAGTCAACCACTAGCCGTCGCTTTATCGAAATTCGCCCTTTATATAAAAAAATTCCAAACTCCACAGCTACTCATTCTAGCGTAAAAGCTCTGGCAAGTGTAAAAATAATTTGTCAACTCTTGGCAGTGAGAAGGGAAAATGTGCGCTCCGTGAGTCGCGTTGGAAATAACGCAAAAGTATTTTTGCTTCGCTCTCTCTCTCTCTCTCTCTCTCTCTCTCTCTCTCTCTCTCTCTCTCTCTCTCTCCGGTAAACGTGCTCCGAGGCTAACGGGAATAAAGAGGACAGAGAAAAAGAGAGCTGAGAAAGATGAAAAGAAAAAAATAGAATTTAAGTCGGGTTATCACAAGAATGCACCAAGCACAATGCGACTAGGTAAGTTTAGATATATATTTGCTCTGCTATCAGCAGCAGAACGATGCGAAGTGGGAGAGGTGGGAATAGCAGACATGTGGCCATTTCTTGCTCTCACTCGAGTTGAAAGTTTTATTGAAAAGTACTGTATAACAGTCTTGAAGATTTCCCATGTGTCACTGGATTACTTTAGATATTGCCCGGTTGCAACGAACTGACCAACTTTAGCCTTGTTACAATTTACGAGCTTGCATGCACACAAGACAGATAAAGAGAGTCTAAAAAAGAGATTTCACTCTCCTTCTATAAAATGAAAATTCGAAGAAGCTTGTTTCTTTCAAAAAAAAAAAAATAAATAAATAAATAAATAAATAAATAAATAAATAAACTAGCTAATATTCTTAGGCCGTTTGTATGGACAAAGGTGGTATTCGTTTGCCACGCGTCTCAGTAAATGTGAGCCGGAGTATTCGAAAGTACAAAGTATCGAGCGCCGTTGTGCCTTACGCAGTTAGCAGGAAATAGAGGTGTTCTAAGGAGAAAAATAACACCATGATAACATGTAGTCATATCAATGAGATAGAAATATCGGGAAATTTGATTAGGCAGGAGCTGTTCTTCCACGCATGCACTTTAGCATGATTTTACGCACTTGAAATTTCCTCGAGAAATCAATCCAATCAATATTTGTTCAAACTTTTTACTAGCCGTGTAGCAATTGCTATCCCCTAACTGTAGAACAGATTTTATTTTCATTTTTCCTCTAAAAATCTGCCCTATCAATGTTATTCTATTAAAGTTTGGTTATACTTCTTTATTAATAGCACATCTCACTGAATATTATTTGTTACAAATACTATTCACTGCTTTTATGTTAAATAATTCATTGTTCTTATGTAATGAGAATATCATCCATATCAACTATACACATTTTGCCTGAAAAATATCTGTTGGATGCTTCGAACAATAATACGGTTTTATTATTGAATGAAAAAGGCATTAATTTTGGTTAAATTCTTTGAATAATAACCCAACTTATTATTTCTTACCAAATAGTAAATAAATTTATTGAACTGTACAGGAACTTTACTTTATTGAATAATAAAAGTATTCTCATAACCGAGATTGATGTATAAAATATTTAATGAAACGTGTGTTCAAAATAGTTTCGAAAGATTTTATTTCGACGGCATGTATATAAGTATCTGAACAATCTTATAACTTTTGTGTATATAAAGCTCTTACTACTATATTATTATTGAAATAATATTACAAATTAATATTTTAGTATAAATTGTAGATATTTCATTAAAGACAATACGTTCATTATGAATAATAAGTGAAAAAATTATACATAAAATTACAATACAGTTAGAAATTTTTAATCTTCACATATTTAAAAAAATATCATCCTTTCACAATGTATTTAATCCTTTCAAATATTTTCTTTATTGATATGTACATTTGGAGCATTTTAAATTTATTATAATCATTATGACCTGATTCATCATTCATGAATATTCAATATTTCGTAGAAAATTATTTATTTAATGTCGTTGTTAAACCACATATTTAATAGGTATTAGTTTACATACAATATTTTAAAATGTACGAAAGATTGAAGTTTTATATATACGCAATTATCTAAAAAAAAAAAGGCCATATTATATTGAAAATTAACCTATGATTCCTTTACTCTTAATTTAGCTACTATGTTTAATATAAATTTGTAATTATTATATATTTAGCTATATAGAAGAATATTACAAAATTTCATCGGGGACCATATGGTATTTTTCATATTGAAATATTAATGCAAATCGGTATTTTTAAAAATTTCGCACGTGACAGTTTTTTTAGATGGATACTTTTAAAGGATATTGGAATTCTAGTACAGAAGATGTAAAATAGGGTGTGAAGAACGTCAGCTGGTAATGCATTTCTGGATATATTTACCGTCAAGCAGAATAGAATATATTTTCATAAAAAGAATATCAAATAATTTTAAAATAATAATTGGTGCTCAAATATTGACATTCACAATAATTATGTATTTCAAAATTGGATTTATATAAAGATGAAAAATAAATCTTTAAATTGTGGTAACAAAAATTGTAGTATACAAAGTATTAGAAACTCCTTTACAATAAATTTCTATTTTCATTATTAACGTATGACCTATAGGAAGATCCACAATTTTCTGAATAAGTGTAAATAACAAATTTTTTTCTATTAATTTAATATATTTCAATATTCATAATAATAATACGTAAATGTGGCATTAATATTTATTTATTCCCTATTACTTGGATATAATAATAAAAATAGATATTTATAAGACACATTAAAGCTTATATCAAAATTTAGATATTTCAATAATTGTGTATAAATTTATCTATAATTATCTTTACTACAAAAAATACGAATTTATTAATGTACATTTATTTATATGTCTATTGGTAAATATATTTCATGATTATCTGTATAATAAATTATTAAAAAAAAAAAAAAAAAAAAAAAAAAACAACAACAACAAAATTGTTTGATATTTCTTCTTCTATCCAAATGAATATGAAAATCAAAGAATATATATTGCTTGTAAAACATTTTAATTGAAAGTTTAACATTATTTTCAGAGAAAATCGTTTATTACAATCAATTTGCTATCAAGCCACAGTTCCATTCTGAAATGTAATTTAAAACTTCAATGATATAACTTTCAAATAAAAAAATTCCTAGAAATGTAATAAAATACAGTACGTATGGTTTTATCCGTTGATTATAATTTTAAATGCAATAAGTATTTTATTTATCTGCACATTATTATTATTAAGACAAAACTATAAAGCTTACTGATATATCATACTAGAGCTTTAATAATATCATCCATTACAGTACAGTAAAAGTAATTCATTTTAAAATTATATAGTTCAAATAAATGTCTAAAGTATTTTAGTATTTCTTTTAGATAGATAATAAGCATATTTAAGCATAATAATATTTAGTTTATTCAAGTAGATGAAATAAAAATGAAAAAAAATTATAAAGATATGCATAAAATTGTTCTTGCATTGAAGAGATCTACGGAAAGGATCAACAAAAACTTACCATTGATAATTTGCTATTAGAATGAAAGGAGTAAAAACAATATAAAGAAAGAGCGAAAGAGAGAGAGAGAGGGAGAGAGAGAGAGAGAGAGAGAGAGAGAGGTTGAAGAGATCACATATTGTCTCCGATCCCAAACAAGAAAGTAGAAAGTGAAAAAACATAAAAAGAATAGAACAGAATAGAGGAAGATGCAGGTTGGATGGATGTAGATATAGAAATAGAAAGGCTAGACCATTTTGTTTAAAATATATGATACCGAAAGTGTGTGAAATATAGACTGGATCAGGAAGATAAAAGGTGAGAAGCATATATTCAGAGAGAGATATAGATCCAGAGAGAGAGAGAGAGAGAGAGAGAGAGAGAGCACACGTCGTAGAGGGTTGAAGAAATAGATAAATTGTGGGGATATATAGTAACTAACTAAACGTCCAACCAAATAGCGAAGCGAGCACTCTACCTAATGCTGCTGACTACCAAATGCATATATTTATTCGCTCTCTCTCTCTCTCTCTCTCTCTCCCGTTTTTTCTTTTCCTCCTACTTTGGTGTTCACGTGGTCTTACTTTAGTAGACTACGCTACCTTTCGGGGTTAAGGAGATGCTCTTGAGCATCTCTCAACATGTGGCTCAGACACGCGGTTCATAAGAGGAAAGAGAGGCAGAATAAGAACCAAAAGAGAAGAGAAAAAGGGATGCGAAATAAGGTGGAGAAGGTATATACCACTTTGTCAATCGGACTAAGCATACCAAACTAGAACTTTTACATAGACGAATCTAAAATGTTTTGTACAATCACTTTAAAAAAATAGTATGTGAAAAAGTGAGGAATTTCACTCGTACGTGTGTTCATTCTCATTTGACTTTGTTCCACTAATGACCAAGATGCGATGGGCTCATTAAAAAACAATATTAAGTGTGGTTAACAGGGTCGACCAACTCACTTTCTTTTGTCCTCTCACTTGCTTAGCACTTTTCTCTTTTTGATATTCCCTCTTTCTAACTCACTTGCTATTTTTTCCTTTTTTTACTTTGTTCTCGACAGAGGTCTATTGTACTCTTTCAGAGTTTACAAGATTAAGTGATGTACTTTTTTCTGACTCGTCGAGTACCTTCTCATTTTATTCTCCTTTATCTTTTACCAGTTAATTTTATACTGCCTTTTTCCTACAGAAAAACACTTTAATTCATGAAATAGTACATCTATCTGTTTTCACCCGGAAAAGAAATGAATAAAATTTCTTTACATAATTTTATTATTATGTTATTAATTATTTATTACATGGTAATCTAAATATATAATGTTTTTAATAATAAATTTATATCACAGGTTATAAAACTTAATGTCCGTATATTTTAATAATTTATGTTCATTTTGCATGTAATGCTATATATATTATTTTTAATTTCATGCGTAGAGACTATTGTTCATATAATTTAAACGTTATTCATATTTATATATGTTTACTCGTCATTAAATCAATACTGATTAATAACTTAAATAAATCATGAATTAATATTTTAATACTTCAGGCCGATTAAAAAATAAAATAGAATAAATGGAATTTTCATTAGTAAATTAAATATGTAGGAATAAATTCTTGTAAATTTTAAATTTTTTAATTTAAAATTATTGGAAGAATAGAAACCAATAAATCATTACAAAAAAATAAATAATAAAAAATCTTTTGCCAAGTAGATACAAGCAGATTTCCTAACTTTTCCTTTAAATTCAGTTAGTAAAGAAATTTATTTACACATCTGTAACAATTTATAATTACTATTCGAACATATTATTAAAGTTAAGTTAAAATATTGAAAAAATTATAAATAATTTTAATCGTTATTAATATTGCATATTATTACATAATTATCGAGGCTTTTGTCGCTGAATATATGATTCCCAATTAATATAGTCCACTAAGCAACAGCGATTGATTCGCAATTTCCTCATCAGTGCAATAAATAATCAGCGACTATATAATAATAATAAAATTAAATATCGGATGATGGAAACTAAAGGCTTCTGAAAGTGATACGTGACGCGATAGTCCAGAAAAGTCCAATTGCAGTCGATTTCCACAGACGAGCAAGGGTTTTACGCTAATTAGTAGTAGTATTTCACCACCCGAATCATAAAATCGAATGACAGAGTAAAAAAAAAAATAAGGATAGGAATGGTCCTATCTAAGAATCGTCAGAAATTTTATAAAGAAATAGGAATAAAGACGCAAAAGCCACAGTTCTTACTTTCTCCATTTCTATAAAATTTATACTATACTGTTCTTCTTACTTTATTAATTTAACTATAAAATATAACATTATAAAGACCAAGACTTTTGTCGAGGGTATGAAAAAAAAATTATTTATTTAACTTAATTGAGTTATTTAATTTATCCTATTTATTTTACGAACATAAATGTATTTTTCCATGCCCAAATGATTATTAATAATTGTTTGTCTTTATTTCATAAATTAGTACGTTATCTGAGTAAGATTCAAATAGATTTATAATAAATTATCTTCAAAATTAATTAAAAACCAACTGATTGAAAAATAAATTAATGTAACATTTAAGAAAATAGGTGGTATAATAATTTGTCGGTTTAGTTGGTTAGGAAATAGTTGTGATCATAAATAAAATATTAGATTTTAATCAAGTTTTTATTCACAATGTTTATACTATTATTTAATTCATCAAATAGTTATACTATAATCATTTTTTTAAATAATATTAGAAGCTATAAAAATAGCTTAATAAATATAAAAATTGTAAAATTTTTTTTTAGATTTTTAATATTTGATTGAAATTAGATTATAATTGTAATTACATAAGCATATATTAGCTGATTCCAATAAATTTCTTATAAATCAACTTTATATTACATGATGTAGAATAACATAGGATAATACATTAATGTGACTAATATTAATAGATAGAATATATTTGAAAAAAAAAATTTTCTTCGAGAATTTGGTAAATATCTAGTAAATAATCTACACTAGTTTCTTTAATATAAAGCACCAATACATTCCATGTATATTAATTAACTTATATAATAATTATGTAATACATAATATCAATATGTTTACATTATTTACCATTAGAACAATATATTTTGATTTGCACATACTATAATATATAATTTATGTATAATCTTTTTTAAATTAAAAATTGGTAATATTTTAAGAAAATAAATAATAGTGTATTATAAAAAGCGAATAAAATATAATCACAAAAACAAATCCCATAAGTTTAAATTTTTAAAGATTTTAAAATTATATGAAAAGCATATATGTTTAGTATTCTATTAATTAAATAAACAAGTAGCTTTTCCACAAATTTATAAAGCAAAATATATATCAGTGTATCGTTCAAAAGATATAATCATCAACTATTCATCATATTATATATATGAAGAAAGGTTACATAATTAATTCGAAATTTTTTAAATTTGATGGAGGATAGATTTGGAGGAAGAAACTTGTTTAATTTCTTGTAGTGAAATATCATTTTTTATTAAATGCATTTTTAAATAAATAAAACAGTTTTTTAAATAGCTATAGGTTCACGTCCATTTTTTTTATTAACACATTTCATAGTTTTATTAGTAATATACAAATCAATAACTCTAATATAGAATAATAATTTAGGATATGTTTATAATTGTATAAAATTAGCAATGATTAGTGTCTGGAATAATTCTGGAATATAACTTGCAATGTTCTTAAGTATTTTTTCCTCAACTCTAATATAAGAATCCATAGTAGTAGGAGTATTTGGTTACCATAAAATAAGTTTTATTCTGTTAGAGTAAATAATGTAGTGAAATATAATTTAATTGTAATATATTGCTGATTCTTAACTTTATAATACAGTATGTTAGAATTCGTGAATGTTTAGATCAAATAATCTTGTACAATATTAGAAATTTTTAAATTTTTAATTTTAAAAGTCAGCAGAGTTAAAATTAGGCAGTAATGTTTTATGATTTTTGGTTGAAACTAGTCGTTTACTCCTTCAGAAGGGAGATTTTGTGTGTGCCCTAACAATTTATAGAGCAAATTACACTGCACAGATAAAATTATAGTGTTTTTTTTTCATTCATTCGGGCAAGGGTGAATTGAATGTTTGTTCTTCGTCACTCTTTATAAAATTATCTATCTTAAATATAAATTTAACAAAAAAAGCAATGTAGCTGGTCGTAAAGGAATACTGCAGATGTTGGATTAAACTTCTCCATCAGTATCTCAGAAAGCGAATAGCGAGTTCGCTAAAGAGGTTTCTGTCTCGCACGTTTATTACGAAACGCTTCGAATAGAAATTGAACGGAAGCGGAAACCTCCTATTGAGTAGCATAGACCTTTTAGAGAGACCACGAAATTCTGTCAGCTGCTAACAAAAGGAGAAAATACTTGATAACTGTCGAAGGTAAATGCACATCGTTATTTTCCATCATTAGAATACATTTCAAATAAGTTATTTTAATTAATTATACATAAAAAATCTAATCTACCTTATTAAAGACAATTATTGACCATTTATGGAAAATATAAACAGAACTTTATATTTATTTATATATTATATACTGTTGAAATAAAGATATCTTATTATAAAAGGAAGTAATTATTATTATTTAGAGATTCAAAAAAATATATAATCAATAATATAATTAATTATAAAAATATAATATTGTCATAAATAATTAGAAATACTAAATCTATAATTTTCTACATCATTTTCAAATATGAATGCAGAATAGAACTATAATAAAATATATAATATGTGATGAAAATAATTATTTACTTTGATACTTTTATTAGAGAAATAAGAAATAATAGGTAATATAATAATTTTAAAATTAAAGCTATTGAATATCAGTTTATTTTTCCGTCAATTCGTTTGATTATATACCGTCTTTTGCTTATAAAGAATACTATTTTTCTAGTAGTACAATAGTTGATAATCTGTAATTCCTTTTAATTATGTGCGAATATATATATATATATATATATATATATATATATTATGTTTTAACTTCAAACGTCAAAGATTTCATGATTCATATTATAAAGAATTTCATTCATAAAAAGGAAATTATGTATAGATTACCATTCCGATTAGTCCATGTAATTATCATCTAGAACAAGATGACAAACCAGGCTAGGGGTTCTGTCTTATGCTATCTGTCTTTTTTTGCAGTTGGCGTCGTTAAATCGTAGTTATATATCTACGTTTTTGAAATTCCAAGCTTTCGCTGCATGAGTATAGAAATTTCACAAGAAAATTATTGGCAATATTATTGTGGACGCATTTTCAATCTGCATGAGCAGCATTAGCTAATTATTCTGCATTAAAGGCAGGAATGAAAATCAAAATAACGGAGCTTGAAATTCATTTTCTAATCACTCGAGGATGATAATTTGCTCATTAAAAATTATAAATGTAATTAGAATTCTTTAGCCATATGAAATGAATTATATTGTATTATATTTGAATGTTTATATGTTTATCGTCGATAAACGATAACGTTAATCTAAATAATTGAAGATTTCGTTTAAAAAAAAAAAAAAAAAAAAAAAAAAAAATTTAAGCCATGTATTTAAAAATTTTTATAATAAATATTCACAAATTACTTGCTGTCCCCTATAAAAGACAAACATGTATATTTGTATTGAGTTCGTCTAAGTGTTAAATTATTTGTACATTAAATTATCTAGTTAAATATTATAAAGTTAAATATAATATTTTGTCGAATTTCTAAGACATTATTTAAAAAATATATTGCTCGATTTAATTAATTTCATTACAAACAAAGCATTTGCGTGCGTACTTTTTTTTTTGTTTTTTTTTTTTTTTTAAACGAAAATGAAAATGTTTTTGAAAACATCTTGAGTTTCATAGTTGGTAATTTTATGCTGTCCTACAGCCCGTTATAATGTAAGAAAGGAAAATAAAAGTTTGTAAAACGAAATTAACTTAAAATTATATTATATTTGCCAAGTTAGATTTCATACACAACAAAATCTTTCATTTAACGAATGAAATGAAACATTAAATTCTTGCTTAAAAATCACTGCTACCTGTTCCAATTAACAAATTCAGATATACAATTTGAAACGTTATTTAATAGTTAAATAATATTTATTATATTAATTGTAAATGAATGATAACTTCTAATATAAAACTGCAAATTATTTGATATTTTTGTAATGCTAAAAGAAATATAGAATGAGCCGTACTTGAAATATAATGAAAATTCGTGACAAAGAACTTCAAATGTGTCTATCGTTTATATTATAATTTTTACCTACATTGCGCCACATGCATATTATACAATTATTGAAAATACAAATGAATACAAAATAATAAATAGAACGAATAAAGAGCGAAGCTGAATGTTTTAATTTCATAACAGCAATTTAAGTTTATATTAAATTGCCCGCTGCAAGAGAACTTATTAATCTTTCATAACTATGAGCTAAGAATTTCAGCTCCGCTTTTGAAATTTCTCCCCTACACTTAAGCATATCGTTGAATGATTAATTAATCCTCCACCATATGCAATAATTTATCTTGAAATTTCACGTCGCGTCCTAAATTATCGTTCGGCGAAAGGAGGAGGCCCCGCAGGACGCAACTATAGGGCTGGCTATAGACTTCCATCGAAACAATACGAATGAAGAGATTTTAAAATAGGCAGGATATGTATACGAGCGATCGTGCTCAACCTTCTAAACGCCTTTGGCATTAGCAACAACGGCAGCAGTGGCGGCATCGGAAGCAGCGGCAACTCTTCTCGTAACAGTGGCGGTCATGCGCCTCGACTATCGATCTGTGAGAGGTACATACACTGCCACAAGGTACATTTCCCTCTCAAAAAGCCACGACCAGGCAAACGCAGACTCCACGTTTTAGAGGAAATTGTGTGCGCAAACTAGACCGTTCATGTCGGCTTTCCTCTGCGCGATACCCTGACCGCCCTGTAAAAAATTCTCCGGGACTTTTTAATGCCCCACGAATTCATTGAGTTCGAACGGAGTTTTCAGAGTGTCGAGCATTGGCTGCCCTCAGTCCTGCCTTACCTCTTCCTCACTTTCATGCCCCTTTCGTTACTCTATTATCTCACTCGCTATATCACACACTGACTATAATTTCTCCCTCCAGGTTCCCCTTCCCGCGCGAATACAGCAATCGTTCTTTCACCACCACATTCTTCCTATCATTTTGCTTTTTTAATCAGCTGCCCCGACATCAATGTTTTTCCACGACTTGCGTACTATAATGTATTTTTATTTTTTTTTTGTTTTTTGTTTTTTTTTTAAGTACTGTCCATTGGACAAATTTAAATGGACATAGAATATTGCGAGCAAATTTGACCCATAAGCTATCGATTGTCTCGCCGCTATTTTCTTTTAACATATACAGTACAACGTATGTGAAACACGATGTAGAAATTTTCTAATTTTTTCGAAAAATACAATACGGATAGCGAGGCTATTAATTATATTATAATGATTTACAAAAATTGCTAACAATTAAAACAATGAGCTTTTTTTTATAAAAGAATTTTAGAACAAGGCAGCTATATTCCCTTGCGCTTTTAACTTTCGATTTTATTTCAAATGAATTTTCTTTACACTACATCTGAAAGTGTTAGTAATGAAGATTTATTTCTATATTATGGGCTAATGTATAATGTCTCGAGCAATTAATTAGTTTAGTGTATATATCGAAACATTTCAATGGTAACTAAACCTACTTAATTTTAATATAACAATATTTTTCATGAAATTTTATAAAAAGGACACAATCCTTCTTATAATTATGCACAAATTCTTAAGATTAGGAAAATTGTGCATTTTAAAAAAATCAATTTTTCTATAGTTTTTAAATGTCTTCGTCTACTCGTATTTCTAAATGAACGAACGCTCTTACAAATCAATTAATCTTAATCTTTTAAAGGAGCGATTCAATATATAAATAAATTTTACACCTACCTATATTTTACAAATTCATTTATATGTCGCATCTTAATTTACATTCTAATTGTACTTCTATTGATTCTATTGTTAAATACAGATGTTAATATTTTAGTACAAATGCATATGTTAAAATAAAATAAAAAAAAAAATTCAATATTCCATATATATTAAAGACCTCTCATAAACTGATAATCTCTTTAATTTCTCCTTTGTTCTATGACTTTCCGAACTTAATTAATAAAGTATTTTATTTTACGGATTTAATAATATAGTGCTTCGTATAGTGGACAAATATTTAATGAGAAAGTTGGTCTATTTCGTGTTCAAACATTTGTTCGTGCACTACAAAGCACAGATGCACGTCCGTATTAATTCTTACTTTTATAAAATACGTAAGGTACCGCCTGACTATGGAGATGAGTTTTAAGCATAATCATTGATATTTACACCTAAACATTTTTTAATTTAAGAGATTTTTTAAATAGTTTAATTTTAAAATAGCCAATTTCTTCGTAACTACACGTAACGGTAACGTTGAGTCTAATGGCATCCCTGTCCATGTTACTCCACTAACTTGCTCCAAGTGGCAATCGACCATCTGAGTTGAGAACAAGTGGCTATGGCATTGATATATACCATCAGACTAAGTTTCTCTGCTTTCGAAATAGAACGATGCTGAGCGAGACAAATAAAAGGTTCATAGAAATATAGGAGAGAAAGAGAATGACGGAGATAGACAGATAGACAGATAGATAGATAGATAGATAGATAGATAGATAGATAGATAGATAGATAGATAGATAGATAGATAGATAGATAGATAGATAGATAGATAGATAGATAGATAGATAGATAGATAGATAGATAGATAGATAGATAGATAGATAGAGATAGAGAGAGAGGGGGAGAGAGAGAGAGAGAGAGAGAGAGAGAGACACGGAGCTCTTAGAGTTCTTACCTTATGTACGGATACTGATACAGGAGACCACAGTTAGCTAAGTAATTATTTCCAATTTCTGATGTGCATTAGTATACATGTGAAAGGGAGATTTGATGGATGAGGTTCGAAAATGACAGATATGTTAATTAAAAGACAATTTTTAATTCATTTTTACCACATCTATTGTTGTAGAAGAGAGATAACTCGTTGACAAGAAGATAATTACATGAATTTTAAGAAAATTGTCGAGATACCTTTGACAGAGCTCAAGTCGTCCCTAAATGAGTAAACAATGTCGAGTGCAGAGAGGATACGTATAGTTGTAAGTACAAATCCTGTAATATTGCTCCTGAGACTATGGTTGTTCTAAATGCTTCCCTATCTCTTTCTCATCGTTGTTCCCTCGACATTGATGACAGAGAGCTTATCACGATTGTTAAGTTCATGTTTCTTGTTATATGGTATATTGTCATGTATAAAGTACCGTTGAGTCAGTCAATTATAATTCCAAACCTAATTACAAATCTGTATTAATAATTACATTCAATTAGTTATAATTTATTGTATTTGACATTTTTAATTCAATAGAGTTACTGAATGAATATCAACGTTTAAAGTAAGAAATATATAAAATTGAAAGAATTTGAATTCAATGAAATGGGTTTTAATAACCACTTAGAAACGTTGGAAAAATTTAATTACTTTTCACGATCTATTATTATCGAGATTTTTGAAAATGCATATCTAGAATTAAATTTCTTAATATCATTTATAATACTGTTTAAATAATAGAAGATATGTTGATTGGGAAATTTAATAAGAAAATTAAGAAATATAATATATAACGGACAAATTTCATATAATCTGCTGAGTATGTCAAATAAAATTTTATTTTAAATTAATAAATTAACTTAATCAAATTACATAACAAATGTCATCAAATAATGAATTACTGATAAAAGTCTTAAAGAATAAAAAGAGATAATAAGATAATAAAGAATATCGAAACACTCGATAAACCGCCATAAATATAAATGATTTATGGATCAATTCTAATTTGATTGTCCATATCTTATACTAAAAATGGTTATTTATCCAATCTAAATGTGACGGAAAATATTTTAAATTCAAATAATAGCTGTGAATTATTTTACTTAATATTTGCCTTATAATTATAATTAATGAAAATTTAATGTAATATAAAATTATGGAATTGGCCACAATTTAATGCAGTACTTTCAACATCCATATTAAATATTTTTAACACCATCTTAGATAATTTACCAATGCTTTCATATATTAAATATAAAATGTATTGAATTGAATATATATATTATATATATATATATATATATATGCTGATGAGATATTATTACAATTTATTTAAATTTCTGAATGAAAAATTAATATAAACATGAATTTAACTTTATTTATTGCAGGTTTACTAGTAATCATTTAGATTAATGAAATTATTATTTATTGATTTATAGTGAAAGAAAAATATTATTTAAATACAATAGATCTAATGTAATTTATAAAAAGATTAACATTGAAAACATGTGTAAAAAATAATATTTAGTAACTATTCATATATCAACATTTCAAAATTCAAATAATTTGACGTTATGCTTATTTCCTAATAATACGAAGAAATATAAATGCAGAGAACCATTGAACCAAGTCGTCCATAGCGTCTAAGAACATCAAACTTATTTGTTGGCTCAAGTAAAGTTACTATACATTTAACTTACGAGAAGTACTAGTTATGTGCTCCTTTTACTTTATTAACGTAAAAGTTTTGGTTCCAGAAATTTTTCTTTATTTTTCTGTTATAAATACAGGCAACAAATTCACGAATACATTGTTTTAATAACAATAATAAATATCAATTAAACATTTCTTGTTTTATATTTATCAATAGTTTTGAAGAATTTTTCTTTCTTTAATAGTTTTATTAAATTGGACTTAATATGTTAATATTTAATATGATAGGCTTCTTTATACTAATTTAATTTTTATAATGTATTAAACTTTGAACATTTTACATTATTTTTTACATAAGATGAAAATATATCTAAAATTAAATAAAAAATTATAAGTTTGAATGTAAATAAAATAATAAAAAATGAAATCGAAATAAATATTAAATAATAGTAATTAGATGAAAATTCATTAAATTTTTTAATTGATTCATATACATATATTTAGCATCTTATTTGGTAATGATAATTTTAATTCCAGATCAAAATAATATTAAATATTTTTACTATATTTGTTATATCCTAAGATAGAATTTATTATACTCATGAATTTAGAAATAAAATTTAACAATATAATGGTCTCATCGATATTTGTTTCATATCTCATAAACACATAAAGCAGATTATTATGAGTACTTTTACATTATCTATTTCAGCACTTATATTATTATGAATACTGTATTATTGCATTCTAATAAGCCACATTTTTAATAACAATTTAATATATAGATTTTAATTTTTTTAATGCATAGATACTTGCATTTATTAGTGTATTTATGTATATGTCGTAAAAACAGTTATATATTTTTGGAAAAAAATATCAAGATATCATGCTCTACTTTATTATTTGTCATTTTTCATCTTCAAAACAATGTGAGGAATTTTCAGAGATATAATTTTATCTTGAGAATTAACGTTTACGATCAAAATGATTTCTATTTTTTTGCTATCAATTATATGTGTCAAATGAGATGATATGATTTCTAAATGATTCAATTTAAATATTTAATTTTTCTTTCTTTAATATTTACATTATAGAAGTAAAACTTAATAGCTACGAAAGTAATTTTATCATTACATTATAAATTACTTTAAATATAGGAAATATTTTATCTTTACATTCTCTTTAGCTATAATTAATAAAATGTAATAAATAAAATAAAGTAACAAAATATACAAATAAAAATAGGTTTTTATTGTCTTATAATATTATATATAACGAAGCTTTTCATATTTTGATCTGGATTAAATTGTGTATAAGATTTAATTACAAGTAATATTTAACCTCTGTAATGTTTGTATACCTCTGTATAAAAATGTATTGTTTAGAAATAAAAAAAAAAATATATATATATATATATATATATATATCACTACAGATTCTGTATTTGAATTTAATTTTTAGGACGTGAAAAATATAAATTTTTACAATAACATTTTAAATGAATATTTTTAATAATTCATCCTTTGAGGATTTACACAGTTATGGTATAATAATTTTATAAGTTCAAAATTTTAAAAGATATTTTCTAAATATTATTTATATTTTAATGAAAAAATGACATCACAGTAAATGTAACTTTTTAAATTAGCCAAATATCAATTGGAATAATAAAATAATCAATACTTTTTAACAAGCCTTAGTTAAATAGTTTCAAATTTTCAGAATTCATAAATAGTAGTCATTTTCTATTTTTATAATTATATCTCGTGATATTAGAAACGCATCTGTAATACAAAACTTGCCTATCAATCGAATAATTTTTTTTTCCATAGCATAATTGACTGCAAGTTTTGTTAAATTGTCATATTAGAATTTTCTTCCTTCTTTTGGTTGATTTTGTATGAGTATTTGTTGATAAATAGATAATGAACGGTCGACCGTTAAAAAAGCAAAGACACATAAGAAGGGTATCGATAGATCTCTTTCTGTATCCATTATCATGTCTTACGGTAAATTATAAAATATAAAATTAAGTGCCAAAGGTCAGTTAATTAAAAAAAAAAAACTAATTAAAAATACGAAATAAAATAGCTAAACTCATATGAAACTCAAACAGAAATAGGTTGTTCTGATCTGGCACCCTACGTGCAAATTCAATGTTGACTCACGTTACCGCTAACACGTTCTTGCCTCGTTTATCGGTTAACGAGCTTATCTATTCCCGCTGATCCCTTTTCCAAGGTGTGATAGCAAATAGGGAGAAAGTTATTTCCTCTTTCTGGGGCACGGCTACTCTCTACTGCTTTGTTAAAGCAATATCTAGTATTTTCTTACGACTTGATAAAATGAAAACAATATCATCCCTGTTTCTAAATATGCGATTATAGCGGATATGAATCTTTCGTAATTACTCTCTATAATAGTTATATTAATTAATTAATTAATTAGATATAAGAAAATAATTTTTAAAAGAAAATACAGAATGTTATCAGAATTCAATGAAAACCTAATTTAACTGCCACACAGAGGAAATCAAATTAATATTTAATTGTAAAATTTAAATTTTATTAATTTCAGATATCTTCATAATCTTTACTATGTTCAATTCAATTTATAATAATAAATCATATAGTAACTTGTAAAGAAGAGATGAACTTCATTGGACGAAAAGTATGTAATGAATATTGTCAAATAAATTTACGTCTAATGAAATACAATAGCGATCAAAATAAAATGGGATACGATAAAAGATTTCCTTTGCTCAGTCGTAGCATCTTATATGATCAATCTGAAAATAAAATATCTCGTCATATATGTTGTAATCTATGTACCAAGCTAAAGCATAATTTGTATTACTCTATATGAAATAATTTCATTAACTCAATGGTTGTTCATTTTATGAATTTTCAATGGCAAGTTTGCTTTGTTTATAAACGCGCAATGCTTGTAAACATAATAACGTTTCGATTATCAGTTTTCGTCAAACATGATAACAACATCGCTGCATATAACATTGTACCTGATTAAAGTATTTTATATTACATTTATTACGGTTTGATTATGTCAATCACACGTACAATATTTTTGAAGTATATACGAAACTGTTAAAAGTAAAATTAATTTTTTTTTTTTTATTAAAATGTTTTTATTATAAATGTTTAAAAAAAAAAGATTTCAATATTTAATTAAAGCTATATATATATATATATATATATATATATATATATATATATATATATATATATATATATATATATATATATATATATATATATATATTGATACAGAATTATGTTCTGATCAAGTCCTAATTTAACCGTTTATTTTATCTGTTGATTACCGAATATGTATGAAACAGTGGATGTATCAAGTGTTGCTCCAGAGCGCATAGGAAGCTACGCGTATTCTGTACATATAAATAATGTT
The DNA here is from genome assembly GCF_000503995.2 of Ceratosolen solmsi marchali. Lineage (NCBI taxonomy): Eukaryota > Metazoa > Arthropoda > Insecta > Hymenoptera > Agaonidae > Ceratosolen > Ceratosolen solmsi. Next base: position 1,240,813 of record NW_011948444.1, read on the forward strand.
GAGAGGAAGCTTTAGACTCTAAGTGGTTGACCGCTGCAGATAGATGTGAAGTGTAGGGTATTAACCACAACTAGTTATTACAGCCTTAAATAAGTACATCTTACATGCATTTTGTGCATTCTTTTAATCTTCTTTCTAAAATATATTATATATTAGCTTGAGAAATTTGTAAATGCTATTAAAAGTTTTTAGATCTACGTAAATGCAAAACTGGATTACTTGATCATTTACAACTAATCTTATCTAATATTTCTTGTCATAAGCAAATGCATCGTTGAAAATGATCATATAATAAATATTATTTAACCATCCTTTTGAAAATAGATACATTCACGATATTTCTTCAATGCACAAAACTTTACTACAATATAAAATACAATCTATTTCTGTTCGATATGTTATACTGAACATCGAATTCTGAACCTGAATTAAGAATAATTATTGATAACATTGGTTTAGACTTATAATAACGTTACAGTTGATTTATAAAAAGATGAAGCTATACAATCGATACGATTAAATTCAAGATTAAACATAAGACGAACGTTGATTTGAAATGAGAGTGATGATAATTTGTTTTCTACTTAAATCTGACCTCAAATTGACTCGTACTACTGCAAGAAGTACGATTACTATTATTGCCCTATGCCGATTGGTTACGTGAGTATAAATAAGATAGTGTGAAAGTAAATAAGACAAAAGAGTAGGATATAAATAAAATGAATAGAGATAAAATAAGGGATAAGAAATGGAATGAGGAAGAGAGACAGACGGGGAAAGGCAGAATGAAAAAAAAAAATACTATATTGAAAGTAAGAATAGATCAAAATGATCAATAGATTAATATTTTTATATTTTATCGATTATGTAGTTTAAATAAAATATATTTATTAAAATATTAATCTATTTAAATACATTTACTTATGTCTACAACGAAAAAATTTATAATATTTGCATACGATAAATGGCATAAAAAAAAAATGTTTCCGTTTAAGTAAATATATAACCAATTAAAATTACGCATAAGTCTGTTTATTCGCTTTATAAATATGTTTGTCAGATAATAGTACTTTTTGTTAGATTGGGAGAATTAAATTATTATATTATTTTATGAAATTTTTTTTTATAGTTTATAATGAATTTTACTAAAAAAAATTGATATAAAATTTCTTAAATTATTATATCAAGTAAATAAGTACAAATATAAATATAAATATAAAATTACATAATATAAAAAATTATAATTAATTTATTAAATTCAAGAGATATTTTTTTATGAATAAAATTTGTAAAACAACGTAATAAAATGATTACGTTTTTAAATTCTAAAATACAACAAAAATGATAACAATACAATTAAGCTTACACGTTATACTGCATATTATTAGATTAATAAATAATTTAAAATTTTAAATTTTTATTGATAAATATTATATGTGTTAATATTGAAAAAAAAAGGAAGTTCGTAAAAATACAGCATTATATTAAATAATTGCAACATATTGTATCACTGAATTCGTATTTTAGAAATTACATACACAAAATACTAATATACAAAAATACATACAATAAGTACAGTTTTCATTAAATTTGAAAAAAATAAGTAATAAACGAATGTATTGAGAAATAATATTAAAGATATAGAGGGTGAGACAAGGTAATTTTCTACGAATATGTGAATATAAGTAGGAGGAAGAGAATGAAAGAGAAGAGGGTTGAAAATTAGAATTGCGAATAAAGGAAGAAATAGAAAACATGGAAGGAGAAGGAGATATAGCAAGTTTAAAATAGAAAAGTTTTATTTTTGAAGAGTTTCTTATTTTGCGCTATAGAATAGTTGTTTAATTAAATCTTCCTAAACTCTAAAATGGAACAATATGTTGGAAATTAGCCAAATCAAAAAATTATCTAGCCTGGCAAAATACATAAATTTTATTTCTCTGTGATCCATAATGAATAATTAAAAGTTTAAAATTTAAGCTATTTATTTAAAATTTTAAAAGATAATCCAAGTTTCTCTTACGTTTTAGTTATATTTGTGATTTAAAAAGTTTGTTCGTATTTTATTTGTATTACATTCTATTTATAATAAGCGAGAAATAGACAATAGAAAATAATAAAATATGTTTTCACGAAAGACGGAAATGACACGTGTAGTATTGGTTTTAACACTCGCCATTTTCCAAAGCTTTTGATTTGGGAAAAGAAAGAAAAAGCCTCGATTTATTTTCTTTTCTTACTTCTTTGATTTGCTCTCTCACACTCTATCTACTAGTGATCTCTGTCTCTCTGTCTCTCATTCTTTTAAATTTTTCTCTCTTCTTCACTCATTTTCTATTGCCTGTTTTTTCTTTTCTGTGCTATTCTGCTTGAAAACTTTTTAGATACTTCTGGGTCTTGGAAGTCTTTCCATACAATCGACTTTCTTTCGTTTTTAAGTTATAATTACGTATTCGTTCTTTCTATACTTTTTATAGTTAAACTAAAAACTATATTTTCTCCTTACAAAGAGAAGAAAAGTAGTCGACTAACAAGTTTTTTTATCATTCGTTAAACTTCATAAATTCACTTATCATTATTGGTTTTACTTTTGATCTGAAATAAGAAAAAATTTATACATTTTTTGTTTAGCATGGTAAATTATTTACAATTTTAAACATTTTTATTCGTTGCTTTATAGAGTATAAATTTTACATAACTAAGAAAGATTTATTGTCTTAAAGATAAGTTATTTTCATTAGTTTTTTTTCATTAGATAAATTATTTAATCTAATTTATTTGAATATGCCATAAAATATATATTTATTTTAATTTATAAAAATATTATTTACCTTAGTTTAGCATTTTTCTATTCTATTTTATCTTTTTAAAAATATGTTTGCTTATTTAAATTTTGTTATCTTACGTAATTCAAGCCAGCTTACATAATGAAACAAATATTTCCTTTTATTAATTATAAACTTTTATTTAATAAGAAATCTATATATATATATATATATATATATATTGTAAAACCTATCATTATTATATATGTAATGCTTTTAATGATAATTATTTAATGTTATATTAAAGCTTATAGTATCTGTTAATAATTAGTAAATTATTAATTGCCGATAAACATATTTATCATATATTAGAGTTTATATAAATGATACTCGTCTACTATTTTTTTATTTAAAAATGATGTTGTATTATATATGAAAGAGAATTTTAAATTATTTTAAAAATTAAATGCTGACACAATGTATAGGCATTTTAATCAAAATCATGTGTTTAGGAAAATTTCAGAATATCAAATGCATTATTATTATCAGTTTTCAATTAATTAATTTATATATGATTTTCATTTATACAAATTATATGAATTAAATTGAAATAATATATATATATATATATATATATATATATATATATATATTTGATTAAAAGCCTATTTTTAACAAAATCTGTAAAATTACAAGTTTATTGAATGTATAAAATGTAGTATACTTAAATAAAGTCATTAATTCTATAAATTTATACGGAGAGTATGGTATTACGATTTAAATTGGAATTATTCCTTTTAAAAATAAATCAATATTTCGAATCCGTGTAAATAATTTTATGGTAGGATAGTCTTTAAGAATTTTGTCTTTATAATATTGAAAATATGTTTAAATGGTATCGTATACGTACATTTATGAAGTTGTTTCATTATTACTACATAATCCTATGTCATCAAATGTTATATTATAGTTGTCACATTAAAAACAAAAAATTGTCATTACTTCAATAGAAAATTTCAAATATATAAAAGGCTGTTACTGACACGCTTGCTTACCCCTCTTCATCTCATTCTTTCTGGAGAAAGTCCCTTAGCACAAACAAAATGGGAATATAGAAGGAAAGTAGACAAAAAACCAACATACGGGCGAGAAAAAGAGGAAATACTGAAACGCTGCATAGGTGTTTACCACATGTTTACTCAAGTGCTTTTGTTCCGAAAGAGCAAAGTTCATCTTTCGTGCTCTACTCTATTTCCACATTATTATCGCACTATGTGACAAGAGATATATTTCGATGGAATTCTCACCATTGGCGTCACTGCTGTCACCAACACTATCAACATTACTGGAGATATTGTGCATCATAATGATATATTTAAATGAAAAAAGAGGATGTTAAGAATAGCAAGAGAAAAGTGAAGAAAGAATAGGTATATAATTTCTGCATCTACACAAATCTCTTGATATATATATATATATATATATATATATATATATATATATTTATCTTTTCATTTTATAATTTATTATTTTATATTCTCTTTTACTTGGTATAATTATTCTTAAATTGTTTTCAATACATAATTTTGCATAATACATTATATAAAAAATTAGATTATCTAACTACATTAAATAAAAGGAAAAAAACTAAATTGTTAGTAAAGATTTTTGTTATGTTTCAGTGATATCCAAATGTCTTTAAAATGTCGGCAACTACTCTTACATTCCATATAATTACAAGATTATTCCAAAACACAAACTCCTTATTTTTTATTCAATATATATGTTTTCGTCTATAAATAATAATCCCTCAGAAAAGATATCCCGCGTGAATGCATAATATATATATATGTATTATACGTTAAAAATTAACATTGTTTGCTGTATACCAGTGGCACAGAGTAAATATTATGTTAAATTACATAGTTTTAGCTATAATATCGCAGTAATAAATACTTTACAAGGATAAAGTAAAGAAAGGATATGGAGAGTAGAAAACATAAAAATTATATCAGCTTGGAAATACCTAACGTAACAAATAATTACAGGTACATTAAAATAAATGAAACCTCAAAAAAACTATAAACGATTGATTAAAACTTGACTTATTTTTTTCTCTTCCTTTCACTTTAAAACGCTATCGTAAACACACATATTTATGCATAAATCAATACATATATGTTTCTTTCCTTTAGTACGATTTAACTCATACGGCACTTGTGTAAAATTTGAAATTTCTCGCAAGTAAAGTTAAATAAACTCGATCCCAGCATTTTACAGTGTTTGGAGATATGTAAAAGTACCGCAGCAAAAATACAACCTTCAATTTTTATTGTTTTGATATTTCTATCCTCATTTATTTCGATATATTGCCAAAAAAATCAATAACTAACATTAATTTACTAGAAATTAAATAATAGATTATAATTTTTGTCTAATTGCAGCAATTATTATTCAAATTAAATTTATTTAATATTTTCAGATAAAAGTTATTACTTATATAAATATAAAGAAACTATATTTCACTGTATAAGATAAACCATAAGTATAAGTAATATTTTGTAATAATCTTCTGTATGCATATGAATAAAGCGTGCAATGGTTATAAAATTCGGAAAAACCTCTTTAGAATCGACAAAACTTTAAAAGAATTGTAAATAGTATTTTTAACTCTAATTTAACTAATACAAAATATTCTTCTTTTTTTGTAGATGTTAATACTTATGATACAAGATATATTGATTATAATTCAAACGTGCTGCTGATATTTCTATTTTAAACGATAAATATTTTTTATAGTGTCAATGGATCAAAAAAAGTTTGTTTCTTGAATATTTATTTGTATAAATGATATTTCAATGATATATATTTACGAATTATCTTTCTTTAAAGAAATACTTGACATTGATTCAATATAATAAAATAGTTTTTTATATGAATTTTACCTAAAACCAATATAAATGCTAATATGCTTGTAAAAGAAATTTGTCACAAAAATTTCATAGACACTTTTACTTCAAAATTCATTTTTGTGTAGGAAATTTGTTATAAATATTCCTAAATAAAAATCGTTGCTAATATCTAATTAGCTTTCATTTTAATACAAATTGTAAATAAAGATTCTTTAATACAAAGTAATATTACTGATATTGAGATCTGGAAATTTTTAAAGATTATTCAAATATTGATTATAAATATTTTATAATCATATAAATCGTAAATATATGTGTGTTTATTTGTAAAAATGAAACCCACTATCTTTATCTACCTTTACTGATCTCTCTCTAAAATTATTATATAATGTCTACTTTAGTATGAAATATTCAGTGTCGACGTTTCATGATTAAAAAAACAGTCTTATAACAAGTACTCTAAAAACCCTTGAGGCATAAAGTGTGATAGAGTAAAATAAATTACACTTGAAGTAAAAAAAACGTGATAAAGTTAGTTATGTATTCAGAAAAAATAATAAAAATTTTAAAAAATAGACTAGGAATTTTTATTATAAAATTTTTTAAATTCTTTTATGTAAAAAACTATATAATATTTCAACTATACACTTAATGAATTTTTTTTAAAATGATTGTTAAGAAATTTATTATATTATTTTTAATAGATTATTTTTATTCTTTTAGATACTCTCATGAAACTCATTATATTTCATAAGTCTTATTATTGTTTTATATTTCTATACATTATATTACATTACTTTTATATTATAGAGTTGAAAGTTCATTTCAAGTATATTTGAAGTGAAAATAATTTTTTTACTCAATAATTATATAAAACAAAAACATTATTTTCCAAATTTATAATGAATTTATGATGATTACAATAGAGATTATTATTCTATTGAAATTAGAATAAGACGTTAACAATACAATAATTAAACGAAATTCTAAAATAGTCAGATTTTAATTTTTAGAAGAATTAATTGATAAATTGTATAGAATTAATTATTGTAATGAGTGCAAATTATTCAAAATTTTATCATACAAATAACTAGTTATATATTTACTATAGTTTCATACATATATATTGCCATAATTTGTTATTTACAAATAAAAATAACATTAATTTTTAATTAAATATTAAAAATTCAATTGATACTTAACAGTTAATTTTGTTATCATACAATTTTCCGAGTATCCTTATGTATATTATAAAATGTATCCTTCAATTACTGTGAAAATACTTTCATTCACCTTGCCAACAGTTTGAATTAAAATTATTAAATGTACTAAATATTATTGTATAATAAATCAATACTATTAATGAACCGCAGATATTATTTTATTATTAATTCGCAAGCAATTTAATTCTCACACAATTATGGTGTAAAACAATTTCCTTAATTTATGAATATTTAATTGAATCAATCAAATAAACAAGAAGTTCATACATATATTTTACATTGATATATTTTAATCAAATAATAATATTTAACAAAAAAAAATCTTGTTAATTGATTTTTTTGCATTAGTAATAATTATATAAGGATATTATAAAACGTATGTGCCAATCTTATTACGAAGAATGCATACTGACATTAAAGGAAATTTTTATACTCACCACCTTTCTAGTTTTTCTCATTGGACACTGATTAAATAAAAGACAGACTTTTGTAGAAGATACTGCGAACTTTTAATACCGATAAACACTGAAGAAGCGATTTGCATACATTTTCATGAGGAATTACGATGCAAGACATAATTTGAATATTGTAGGCTAGATGAACTTTGAGGAATAGAGAGGGGTGGAAGTGATATAGGGGCATCATAAGGACTCTGATGTATATATTTATGTATATATGTATATAAATATAAACATATCTGTGTCCTATTTAACCAGTACTTTTATATATATATTCAAAAGAATGCTTATAAGATATTAGGAAGACAGATACATTATTAAAAAATAAAAAATTTGGTTTATACACAGCAACATCATTATATATGTATTAGAGGTGCCTAATCATGGTAAAATTTTAATTCTATAGAGACTAATCAGTGATGTTTACTTTGCACCATTCGCCTTAACGCCGTGAAATAATGTATCATAATTAATAATAAAATATATTATTAACTCATTCGTGTCTCACTTTACACAGAGTAGTTGGATATTACTTCCATACTTGCTTTTTTATTATTTAAATAAAAAAAAGAAGTGCTCGTATTTAGTTTTCTTTCATCTCATCTCGAAGAGTTTTTATTAGAGATTAATGCTACATATTTTATAAAATCGCCAAAATTAATTAATTCTCTGTAATCCAAATTAATTTCTCACTCCTTTTCACCCATTCAACAATATCCACTCTATTTTCCATCAATTCTTGCGCGTATAGTGTTATCTATAGAAAAGAAACGAAACCTGCGATAAATAAAGCTATAATGAAAAAAGTGCATAAAACTTTATGAAAGAGAAAGTGAGAGAGAGAGAGAGAGAGAGAGAGAGAGAGAGAGAGAGAGAGAGAGAGAGAGAGAGCGAAATATACATTTTATATATTATTATATATGATTATGTTGCAATTGTCAATAAAATTATAAACCTTCCTTCTCTTTTTCATTTACATGTTTCGAATATTTGTATTCTTGATATTCCATGTTCTTAATTATTCTATTCTCATTCAATATTTCTTCCTTCCTCTGTTCTTCTATATATTTTTCTGATTTCTCTTTAAAAAGAGTAAAGTATTTTATATAAATAATCGTAAAAGACATACATGAGAACTATAAGTTATTTATAAGAAATTTATTAATAAGATATATCATTTATTATTTTTAGTATATTTTAAATAATACATAACATAATCTATAACAGAAATTTTTTAATTAATAATAATATATTCACTAATATCCTCAACTTTCTAATGACACTAGATATGAAAAATTCTAATATAAATAATAATTATAATTCCGAGCTCTCAAACTTCTACAAATTTCTGTAACTTACCTATATTGAATAGATATCTTTATAAAAATGCTAAAACTGATAAGTGTAAGTTTGTTAATTTTACATCCTGAATTATTATATAATTCAATTATATTTGTTGCGAATAATTTAGATTATTTGTCCTTGTCTAGGACCATTTAAGTTCTGCATGTTTTGCAATCAAAATCGAGTGCACTTCCATATAATTCGTTTTACTAAATATTGCGAAACATGACTAACGCCAACGGCAACGGATCCAAGTTGACTTGAGTCGTTTCTAACTACTCTTTTCCGACATCCTTATTCAGCAGTTATCGCCGATTCGTTGGGCGCTGCCTTTGGCGACCCATATCTAAGTAGTTAGGATTTCTGTCGATTTAAAATTGTCCTTAACTAACCGTCACTACCTCACGATTTATAGTAACGTCGAGCATGTATAAATATACTTTGCTTAGTAATAAAGTAATAAATACTTAGTAATAAAACTTAGTAATAGAAAGTCGGGAGGATAATAATCCCACATAGGGAAAAATTATCAGGAGACACATCTTTCTTATTATCATAGCTGGCTTACCGTATACTTGATTCCTCATTCATTTTATTATTCACTATTTATTTAAACTTTTATTATTTATTATTTAATCGTTTAATTATTTATTTTGATTGATTAATTTTTTATTAATAATTTTTAGGTTATATTGTAATAAAAATATTTTTATATTATTAAAGGTACAAATTAGAAACTTTTATTAATATTTAAAGTTAATAAAATTATGCACTGTGACAAGAAGTCAAGCAATACTATATATAAGAAATATTCTAGTATTTGTAATTAAAAAAAAAAACTTGATTTAATATAATTCACATTATGTTTTGCTGCGATGGATAAATAATGAATAATTGCAAAAAACAAATGAATAATTTCAAAAATTTACAATGACACAATCTCTAATAATTCATATCAAATTATATACAGTATTTAATAATAAAGTATCTCATACAAAATTGAGAAAATCGTTCTTACAGAGTCATAAAAAAATACATTTTTACATGAAAATTAATTTTTAATTTTTATTACTGTAAAATTTATGACTACGATTTTTTCTTTAGAACAAACAAATATTGTGCTATGTATTTCTTTTGTTACATTACTCGTCAGATTGAAAGCTACACTAACGTCTCCCCCCCCCGCCCCCCAATCACTCTCCCTCTCTTTCGATGAAATTTTCTTCACTAATACAGAATATAATATATAAAAGAGCACATGAATGCAAATAATTTTTTAGCTCTTTGAGCTGTTGTTCATTTACCAAATTTTCATTTAATGTACTAGAGTCTATTCATATATTTTCAATGGATTACGTGCTATTGATTTAAGCAATTGACGGTACTTGTACATGCATATTAATTGAAGATTTGAAAATAGATTGCTCAATGTTTCATTCAATATCCAGTAATAATATGAATTTTTGTGCACTATTTTTCAATTTCTTATACGCTGGAAATAAAATAATTATTTATAACGATCGAAATGTTATTATTAACATAGTTTTCAAAATCTTTAATTTCTTTAAAATTGTATCTAGATTTTAATATTTATTATAAAATTACATATAATGACAAAAGGCATATATTTATATATATATATATATATATATATATATATATTTATTTATTTATTTATTTATTATTCTTATAAAGTTATTACTACGAATATATAAATATCGAAATTTAAAAAAAAAAAAAGTTTCAATTGATTAAAAAATTTGTAAAAAACAAGATGGAAATAATTACTAAAATAATATGATGAATTTTTTAAAATTTTTAAATGTATAAAACGAAAAACCAAAAAATAACGTGGATTATTTTTATAAAAATTAAAAATTACCATACTCATGTATTTTTTTAAAATATCTGTCCCTTACTTATATCCTCTTATTCATCCTCATCCCTAAGTCTGGGCAAGTTTTTATCCATCGACAACTTAGTAACACGAACTAGCAGGTTCTTTTCTACCAACCACTTTCCCGATTACGCACATTTTTTGTAGCTATATTTTTTTACGTCGAAATTAGCAACATATGTCCCACGAACTATATTATGGGGAATTTTTAGAGCACTAGTTAACATATATGTATTTATAGAAATGGCCTAGTAACTAATATGAAAAAATTATGTGAAAATAATCCGTTGATTTTACAATTTGAAATAAATTAGAAAAATAAAAAGTAATAAACTAAATACAACTTTTGATATCTAAGTTAAAGCAATAGAGACACATATTTCTTTTTTCTCTTCTACATAAAAGAGTAAAAAAGAAACGTGGCAATAATTTTACAAAGAATAATTCAATTTCAACTTTAAAAAAAAAAAAATACTAGCATCACCACCACTTAGTTGAAATTACATTCATTTTCACGGTAACACAATGATGTTTGGATAGTTAATTGACATCCAACGTTTCTCTTTCTATATTGCCTATGTGCAACCCGCTGTTATAGTGCTTTTGAATCTGAAAAGACCATATATAGTGCAGGAAGCAAACTGTAATTATTGATTGTTTAATGCTTGCTAGAAAGAACATAGAAAATAAATAGGCGTATAATATCGAAATTAACGTATAAAGTAATCCAACTTATCGAGAAAAAGAAGCCTGAAGTTAAAATATCTAGTAGAGAATCATGAAAGTGAAAATAACGCATTATTTTATAAATTATATATTTCGATTTTTATACATTTTTCTTTTTCATCAAATATACATTACAATATTTTCAATTAAATGCTGACATCTGTAGCATGCAACATTTTACTTCAGCTTGCCCTCTCTTTCTTTTTCGTGCACTAATTTGTAATATTTTGTCTACGCTCTTTTATAAACTTTCTGTTTCAGCAACTCCTTCCGCCTATATTATCCCCAGACATGACCATAAATAGGTCGTTATATATTCTTATTTAATATCAAACTATTCAAGAAATGTAACTTCAATACTATTGAAATAAAAATTTAACTTAACATAAATGATGAACAAAAAAATACAGTTTTCATAGGAAAAAAAACAACCAAACAAGGAAATTAAAAATTTTTTTTTTAATATATATATATATATATATATATATATATATATTTATAATGAATAGATTTTAGGACGCATATGTAAGTACGATATAGAAAAAAAGGTTTTGGACTTTCAATGTTAAAAATCACTATAGTAAATTATTTAATTGCATATTAGAAGATTGTTACTACATAATTATTACTAGATATTTATTAAAATTAAAAATATTAAACGCAATTTATATTCTTTCACTGTTATATCGACTTATTTATTCATAAAATAAGTAATACTAAAATACCTTATTACATATTTACTTCCATGCAATTTTAAATATTTATATTAATCGATTACAATGAATAAATATTATGTTTTATTGTGTATGCATAAAAATAACTATTATTCTATTACTCTATTATCAAGCATTAACTTGATCAAAATTTATAAAATCAGATGTTTACAACTAATTTAGTTAACTAATTTATTTTACAAATAAAGGAGAGTTCCTGTATTTTTTCACCGTTTGTAAGGTAGATTTATTTATTAATAAATGTACTAGGTCGATAACGATGAAAAAGTAAACATTAATATCCCACTATTAATTAATTTTACTATACAAGAAATGTATGTATCTTTTGAATTTTATATATTTAATCAGTATTTTTGAGTTTTATGTCAATAGTTTTAAATAATTTTATGATTTTCTATTTTTATAACCCTTTATTATAATAGTACTATTATAATATTCTATCTAGTACGTTTTATTACAAATTTTTTAATTAAAGTAATTATAATTTGTAGAAAATGTAATAGATGGAAGCTATTTTTTATAATATTTTAAAAATCGATTATGTACTTAAATTAAATCTAATTAGAGAAATATTTTTTCTTTTAACTATGACTGTTTATGCAATAATTAAAAAATTTTCATATTGTACGATTATATGATTATATTTATTTTCCTTAAAATTATTAAAAATATTGTGCTAATGTTGGAAAAATCTTTAAAAATGACTTGAAAATATACATTTTAGATTAAGTTTTTAATGAAAAGTATAATACAACAGTACATAATCTATTTTCTATCCTTTATATTATCTATCTATTATCTATTCTAATTAGCTACTAAAAAATTACTAATTTATATAAGAAATACAAAAAAAAAAGTTACGACTATATCTACTATTTCTAATGATAATAAAATATGATGAATTGTTGCTAAATAGAAATGATTAAATATATGATTTGCAGTCACTTTTATTGATATGGCAACTGTTTTAATGGTTACAAAATAAAATTGAGCAGCTAATTATTTCCACCCAGAAATTATGATTTACATTATATGAGGGATTAAGAAGCTACAGTTGTGTTTGTGTGAATAAGAAATACATAGAGAGCGCCGAATGTGATATTATGCCGTTGTTTGCAACAACTGGAAAAGCCGAAAATACCTTTACAATTTAATATTTATAAGTTTCTATAAGAATTTATTTGAAGCGAATAGATTAGTCGCAGAAAAGAGGACTACATAATACCAGGGCATTAAATCTCAATTTTCCAAATGAATTGTTCAATTGATGAATTAAACCCATAAACATTCTTATTCTACTCCATAATCTCATTTTATGTTAATCATTGCTTGAAACTTCACACTTACGCTATTTTTATCTTACCAATACTTTTGGTATTGTGATTTCCTGTTTTTTACTCATTCCCACTCATTTTTCATGCCGAACTCATGATTGACTTTATTTTACGTAATAACGTATTTTATAGAAATAATTCCCCATGTTCATACTGTCGCGTATGAAAAAAAAGCTGCGTTGTCATTTCAACAATATGTTTACTTAATCTACTAATTAAATATCAAATTTAAAAAATACAGGAGTCTAACTATTTTTTAAAACAATTTCTTGGATTAATTAATCAGAATATCACAAATCCCTGTAGACTGCTCGATTTTATTGAGCATATTAACATTAGTGTAAAATTATATGAAATGGACATACGTTTATTCATTTGAATATCATCGAATATATCATCGAATTGTATAAATATTGTAGTTCTAAGCATTTTTTATTTAACACATTACAAATTGAATTTATAACATTAACTTGGAAGATTTTTTAAGCAACTAATTATACAATTAAAGAGAAAAGCAATTATATTAGATGACATTCAGAATAATAGTTTGCATTAAAATATATTAATCCTAAAAGTATAAAATTCTTTTATAATACGTAAAGAAAATTATCGATTTATACATAAAACATATTTGATATAAGCGCATACTTACATTTATTTCGAGAATTATACTATTTACTAAATATTGCAAACAATTTATTTATATGTTGTCAGAAAATGTTAATGTGCTTATTAAAAAATTTAGTTCATTTTATTTTGTAAAAGTAAGTACACCATTTAAAATATTGTTTCATAACTATTTTAATTATAGTGATACAATTATATTTTAAAGTTAATTATACTTTTACTATATCAATTTTATTAAGCTGAAAAGTTTAAACTTTACATTTGAAAATTAATTTTGATTATTTAATTTTAATTGGAATTTTATTAATTTATAACTGTCGAAGTCGGCGATAATTCAATTAGGAATGTTAGCCAGAATATGTTGTATAAATTAAAATAAGCAATTTAGCAATTTGGAAAAAGAAAGTTTATTATAAAAATTTGCTGTGCAAATAACTGCGAATTTGTAATATGGGGATGGCTACTTTAACAGTGATCGAAGGAAAGAGGATAGAGTGGGATACTTGAGGATGCCACGAGAGAATTAAGATAAAAGAGCGTGTAAGGAAGTACTCAAAGCTTTTGGATAGTAAACCATTTGCTCTCTGGTCAATGTTAATACGAATTTACTCTTGACCCTGGAAATGCAAACATACGTATGTGATTTAACTAAGTAATTTACAACTCACTGGAACAATATAACAAAATTTATATTCGCTAGAAACTCTCTCTCTCTCTCTCTCTTTCTATATATATATATATATATGTGTGTGTGTGTGTGTGTGTGTGTGTGTGTGTATGCAAATGTCGAACAAATTACTCATTCCAAAATCTGGCGTAAGAAAGAAAATCATTTTATATAATAACGTGAAATTTAAAAATATTAAAACGTTAAATGTAATTTGACTGAAATTTAATTTTTCATTTTTTTTTCTTCAATTTCAAAGTATTTAAAATACAAAACTATTTTCAATTTCTTAGTTATATTTTAATAATTATAGTGCATTTACGTGTACATATATCAACAAAATATATTTGATCATTTATAATTTTTCAAAACTAAAACATATATATTTTTATGTATGTAATGTAGAGCAACTGCTTGATTTCATACTGCAATTGTCATACGAAGACAATTCAATTGAGAAAGTACTTATAGACGTGGGTATCTCTGTTGGAGGGATAATATGAAAGATTCTACGGTCGATTTTCAATTGAATCAAGTTACTTGCCTTTTCCCTCGAATTTTCTTTTACATAAAAATATATTCAAAAATTTTATATAATATCATCGAGAATTTGACTGCTGAATTATAAAAATAATTTTTCTTATTGTAATTTTCAAATTATGTTGATCTTTTAATCTTATTTAAAATTCTGATAGTCGTGAATAGATAAATCATTTATTCTTTCGTTAGAAACGAAGAAGCTATGATAGATATATTGAGCTATTCAACATTAAGGTATTCTAAAGCCAAAAATCATTAATTTAATTACTTCAGTTCAAAATGATAAAATTAATGATTAAATATGATAATGTAAAAAAACTCCATATAATTATTAGCAAACACATTTGAGGCATATATATTGTCATTTTCTGATAGTCGCTGATTGTAATCGAGTATTTTGTCTTATTGGAAACAATAAAGTCTCTAAGATTTCATGGTTGATTAAACGTTTGTAGGATAAATGTAATTTAATGGATAAATCAAATAATTAGAAACAACTACGAACACTTTGAGTTACGAAAATTGGAAAATGTTGATGTAAAAGGGAACTCTAGTATTTCTCTCGCCTCATCATCCATTTACGATTCAGCACTATAAAAACTCAATTTTGTAACATTAATCTGATAAATTCGTAAATGGACAGATAGTAACGATGCACATTTGTTATCAAGGAATAAAAGCTAATAAGAGAGGTAGATCGACATTCGGCACTATTTTCTCTTAGTACTGTGTACACTTTATTCAATGTGTAGTCTCTAAAAGTAATTGCAGTGTTTGGCTCACATTAGGCGATGTATAAAGCGCGAGTGAGAAAAAAGTTCATTATTTATATTTAGCGAATCCCTTGAAAATCGAGGCACGTAACACACGCATTTACGAATCATCAGTCTAAAAATAGCCCACGCTTCGACAATCCAATATTTCCTCGACAAAAAAGAAGCGGTAAAGAAGCGTAAAACGAGTGCGTCGAACGAAGCCCCACGTTGGCCGAGGTCGGGTTTGGCGCCGGCGTGTGCTGCTGTGATACACTTCATTTCTATAATTCTTTGCTGCGACTGCACCTCGAGCTATGCTTCTCTGTCCAACTCGCAGTCATTTTTCTTTAGATCCTGTAATATGGCCTCGTCAATGCTGGAAGCACTCGTGGCGCGGATGAGGAAGGAACAGGGGGAGGGGAGTAGATATCCTGCACTCGGAAAAATGAGCGGGAAATCGGATCGCGACTCGTTTTTACGTGCAACTACACATTCGCCACTGGAGTTATCCACTCGTGTGTATTCATGCACTCATTTTCAATTGGACTTCGGCTGCTCTTTTTAAGATTCTTTTTAATTAGCAATCGATGTGCGCTCATTCATACAGATTTGTGTGTCGAAGTACGAGCTCCCTATAAGGAAAATTAATTTTTCGAAGTAACTTGAAATAAAGGATCTACTATAGACATTCGAATAGAATTATCAATAGTCGTTCTTCACCATCAATTACTTCTTATTTATAAACTTATTAATAAATTCATTATATGATATATACTACTGCTTAAGTGAACTTCTTGGGCAGCAAATTATAATCTGCAATATTAATCTTGTATATGTATTGAATTCAATGGATTTTTAGTTTGAACCTAAAGAAAATGTGTTGTACAATAAAAATTGCCATTATGAAAAGGCTATTTACCAATCATCAACTATAATTCAAAAGCATATATCATGGGCTAATTTATTGTTTATTTTAATACACTTTTATTATCTATTTTAATTAGAATCAAGATTTACTTTATATTGTATGTATTGGAAAATTCGGCCGTAATATTTAACACAGGTATTTAACTTTAATTGATTTTTATTTATTAGATTTGTGAAAAATTCTTAAATAAAATACATCATTATACATTGATATTATATGTGAGTTTTCCAAAAGAATATCGAGTTATCATCAATTAAGCACCTTCTGTTTTAATAACAGTTTGATATTTATAATATGAATTACCATACACCACTCAATGCAATATTTAATTATTAATTTAATATTTAATATTTATTTAATTATTTCCAATTTCTGCCTCTTAAGAATCTTAACTCGAGTCAAGACTATAAAGGAAATCTGATTATATGATACATGTGAATTAAAGTATAAAGGTTTTAAAAATAAAATATAATGAGTACTTTAATTTATTTTTCAAAATTTGAAGGGAGAGAAAAAAGAAACAAATTTTTATCAGAATCTAGATATAAACGTAACAAATAAGTTCACAAATAAATCATGTGATTACAAACACAAGTCTTTTACATATCAGAAAGCTTTATGTGATTAATTAAGATAAATCGTATACATGAAATTCAACGAATAAACATACTTACGTCTACTTACGCATATGTGTATCTACATATCCATGATTATAAAAATCTGATCGCAAGTAAACTTTCGTACACGTATAATTTATAATTTATAACAGTTGAGACAAGGTAATAAATAATATGCAGATGTATACATATTTCTATATGCTACAGATAAGTATAAAGAATAGTGACCGATGACATATTAAAACAGAAGAATTTTAATCTACACAAATAAGCTCACAAATAAGTAACACAAAAGTAGGTACATAAATTTATGCTTATAAAGTCAAAAAAATCATTGACAATCGTTGCAAAATACTCATAAATAATGAAAACCAAAGACAAAAAGGAAAAGCTATCGCGTGTGTGAAAATTTACGAATATTGGCAGAGGGGTGGAGGTAAATACGCATGATATACTTTTGTTTTCGACAGAAAAGGAAAACCCAACAAATAAAATAGATGATCTGGTGAAATAAAAGTATGCGTAAGGCACTAAGTATTATACACGACTGATTTTCCCAATTCTCAATTTTTCTAGATTTTACTAACTTAGTCCCATTTATTATTATTTTTTAGATATTTTTTCAGTATTTAGAAGAAATGTGAAACAAACTATCAAAAACGCAAAATTATTGCCGTTGTTCAAAAATATTATCTTTCCATTAACTTTGAAATTGGAGATTATAGAAGATCACATTTAATATTTTCTTATCATGAATCCATATGTTTTTTTTGTGCAGTTTTTAGATAATACCATAATAACACTTTTTAATCATTTGAAATTTTTAAATATTGCAAAAATATTTTAAATTTAAGCTAAAGACATTGAATAGACAATAATAATCTAGCATTAAAAAATAAGCAGTTTTAATTAATTAAGTTTTTCCATTTTTAAATTCAGAATGCAGTTTCAAATTTTTATTTGTAAATATTAATTCCTTTTATTACACTGTTAATATTTACTTAAATGTTTATAAATTTATAAAACTGCCTTATTACAGTTGTTTTATTTATGAAAAAAGCTAATGAAACTAAAGAAAAATAAAAGAAAAATTAGAAAAATTTGGAAAAAATTTAATTGTAAATATTAATGTTTCAACAAATAATTCAAATAATTTTGAAATTTTATATTTTAATTATTATTAAATTCTATAAATGTATGGCACTGTAATATATCAAAAGTTTATTAAATGTGATAAGTGTAATATTCTCGACGGGTATTAGTGTATTTTATTAAATATCACAAAATATGCATAATTTACTACAAGAATTATTTAATAGCATAGTAAAAAAAAAATATTGAATTTCCAAGAAGTAATATAATTTGAATCTATTATTATTTTTCAACAATGAGAAACATAAAATACGTAAATGATTATCTTGTAGAATAATCAGAATTTGCAAAATATATTATATATATTGAAATATTAAATTTATTTGGTTAAATATTTAATTGATAGTTGTTATGAAATAGTAGATGATTGTATACATTTGTTGTTATTTATTTTGTATTTATTATCACGTTGATTTAAAGAAACAAATCGCAGAAAGTTGGTTGATCTGGATTAAGTATGTAAATGTTGATTTGTATATATTGTCGAAAACTGGGGTGAAAAGAAAGACAAAAAGAGAGATAGAAAGAAAAACTTAGTGATATATTGAGAGGGGAGACTGGTGTATGACGCGAATCATCAGGAGAAAGAAGGCGAATGAAAAAATTGATAAATGAAAATAAATACTATTTTTATTATATTAAAATTACTTTGCATTATTATTCAGTACTTAGTAACATTGTGTATTTAAATATATATCATTACATCAGTAAATTTTTTGAGAAATATTTGAAGTTTGTAAAATTATTTTTCAATTATTGTTGACGTTATAGATTTTTTATAGTCATAATTCGTGAGCTTAAAAATATGGTAAAAAACATATCTATTCTATTTTATGTTATTTTATTTAAAAAAATACTATATCACTATCACCTCGATGGTACTGACCACCGTGCACTTTATGTAATAAGTTAATAAAATAAAAACGAAATTGATTATTTCAATGACTTTTCAATGATTCGTACAAATATTAATAATGAATATACAGAAATCGAAAAAAATTGTAATTAATAATCAATAACTATTGTTGGTTTAAATAAAATCTTTATATTCATGTGTACATACAGTAATAATTCATTTGAGTATAATATTTCTAATAACAATTTTATATAAAATTATAATTTAACATAATCAAATAAAATTTATAATCATTTTGTAGTTTTTTTAATGAAAATCATGGAAGCTTACAGAATGACTTTTTGATTATTGAAATAAAATTCTTAAACTTGAAAATTTTTAATCGAGTGAGTTTGAAGAGAAGAAAAGGATGATTGAAGGTGTAGGCATGAGATATAATATTGTTCGATTTACCTCATTAGTTCACGAATCGTGAGTTATACAATTGAAGAATGCCATTGACGGGTATTGCACATTGATGCAAAGGAAGAACACAAATTCTCTGTCTGTTTCTACATAGACCTTTGTTGCCTCGCTGAGTGACGTTGATAGTTAAGCTAATTTAAAAAAGACGTCGTTTTTCATATATATATATATATATATATATATATATATATTGATCTACATCCTATCGTATTTTGGTAGGGGTACAAAATCAAAATTCTGGAAGTTGCAAATCACTGATCTCACAAGCAATTTGTGCAAGAAATTTTATACTTTTGCGCTATATGTCAAGCATGCGTGCCTTTGATAACCGTTAAACTGCATAGATGCTTGCATATAAGGATGTCAGAAAGTCAACCGCCATTTTAACTTCTTCCCCATAATATTATTTGGCTTTGAGAGCCGAAAAATTACCTTAATATTTAAATATTGCTCTTTCATCTTTATTTATCGGTTGAATTGGTGTATCAAGAGATGTCGTCGCAGAGCTTTGTTGTATAAATACAGAATTAATTTTATTCATTTATTTTATTTTTGTACTCGTTCGTATCATATTCAACTATGCTATTCAATTCTTTATAAATATAAAGCTAACCTTATTATTAATTCTAAAGTTTTTAATCTTTAGAAGAAAAAAGCTATTAATTTTACGAAAGAATAAAAAATGGTATTAATTATAATATATTTAGATGAATCTATACAATGTAAATTAAACAAAGAAGAAATTACATAAATAAGTATCTCTATTGTCCTCGAAATACCAGTAAATGATTTATTCTATTTATTTAAAAGTATGTGCTTATTAAAATTGATACCCATAGTACAGAGTAATCATAACTGCCTAATGTAATGCAATTTTGAGTTACCTATTTGTGTAGAATTATATAAATTTCGATTTACTATATGTATGAAATTTGAATGCTAGCTAACATTGTTTTAGTCCCAATTGAATAATTTATACTGTATGTATATACATTTATATATAATTGAATAAAAGCAGAAGAGAAAAGGTAAATAGAAAAACAAATATGCCGATCAAAAACTAAAGATACCGAAGTAAAAGTCGCTACAAGTATGTTTGCTTTTACTTCTTATTCTCTCTTGAGTGTGTAACTTTATATTGTGCGCGTGAATAAGGCTCCCATCTTTCTTACCGATCGATGGCCAAACCTTTATTCTTTTTACATATATTCAATAGAGCATCATTTTTTTTGCCTATTTACCATTCTGTGCAAAAGTTTCTTCCACTTTTTTTTTTGAAAATTGCGACAGCCAAACGTGCGGTCGTTTATTGAAAACTGTTTTGTTTAGAATTTTTGAATAATGTATTTTTGTTTATTCCACTAAAATAAGCAATAAGTTTTCATTTAAAAATTTAAAAGGTTTATCAGTGATATAATTTCTTAATTTTTTTTCACATCAGAAACATGTACTAATTTCAAAAAAATATTACGAACATTTATTTTATTAATAATTTTAATGATAAATTACATTGCACTTATGGTCTAAAATTTTGGTGCTATTTTACGGTGAATTTATTATTATTTTCTTTTATTTGGGATATTTTATGATGAACAGTACAATTAAAATATAACTTATCGAAAATTTAAAAATAATTTTGATATTAATTATTGAAATAGATACTGTTCTATTTAATACTGTAATTTTTACTTATACTCTTATGTTTCAATCAAAGTCAACGGAATTTGGTTTGTTAGTTTATAATAAAATACAAAATTAAACAACATGTTTTTCAAAATAAAATAATTATATAATAAATGTGTATTTTATAAGAACTAATTAAATAGTTTTTACCACATCGTACTTATGAACTTTAAAGATATTATTAAAAAAATTATTTGAACTATTTTATAACTAGCTATTATTAAATTTAATTAACTTAATTTTTTTGAAAAATATTTAAAAAAAAAACACTTTATGAATATGTAATTTTGACAACTATATTGATATTCGAATATAATTTTCTGAACACTAATTGTAAATTTTATAAAAATTACCGTAGAATAAACAATAGATTTTATAATAAAAGTAGTGATACATTTATAATATTAGTTGAATTAGTACTGAATATTACATATATAATAATTAAAATTATTTATATAAATTAAAATTTAACTTATACTACATTTATGTAAAATGCTTTTATATAAAAATTTGCTATAATAATATTAGTTATAATAAATGCAATATTAGTTTTTAATTTATCATTATAATTAATTCACATTAGTAGATATTATTAAAATATATCAACAAAAAAGTTCACTTATGATCTTTCATATGTAAAATAAACTTATTATAATGGATTGATAAATTCATATTAAATAGGCATATTCAATATTATATTCACACTATCCGAATATCTAAAAGAATTCCAACTTTATAATTTTATGGATGTAGTTACATAATTTTTCTTTTAAAGGGTAACTTAATGTGTTTCACTTGATATTTAATTCCTTATTAAGCTTTAATGGATTTTAAAGGATTAAATGAACTTTACCAGTAGTAGGATTATTTTATAATTACTATAAACCAGGTTAAATTACGGTATTTTTTAATATTGCAGATAGAAAATGATTTAAATAAGTTAAAAATCAGCTTTTTACTTGGCAATATTTTGTAAAAATTGGAAGCTTTTACCTTACGATTTCAAAATACGTTAGTACATGTTTACTGTGGAATATTTTTTGCAATCATAGAGCCCACTTTGTGAATGAGCAATAATGAAAAAGAGAGTGTAGAGTGTGAAAACTAGGATGGCAAACTGAAAAAACTGTAAATTCAAAACGAGATGCCAGAGTGCGAGATTTTCCTTACCAGAGCTAGTATGATGAACACTAGTTATTATTTACGCGACCTATTTATGTATACGCACAATACATATCGTTGACTCGGCAGTAGGGTGAAAACGCATGGAGCACCCGTTGGTTTGCTGTCGCGTAAAAACAATAGACGCAAACGCGACAAAAAGGTAAAAAGTAAGAGAGCAAAAGAGCAAGGATGCGTACATGCGTGCGCGCGCGTTATGTATGTTGTGAGAAATGGTACGAGCTTGGGCGCGTATCTGCGGCAATAAATTGTACTAAACACTCGTTTAATTACTGCCGTGCAGTGCTGAACGAGCAATTTGCATTTCACGGAAATTACAAGTCTGTTCAGTTACGTAATTTTCGGTAGTGGTGCGCGCGTGTGTGCATGAAAGTCAGAGCAAACGAAAGAGGCTGGAGGGAAAGGTGAGAGAGTCGGAGGGACACCGAAAGTGAGAGACAAAGAGAGAGAGAGTGAGAGAGAGAGAGAGAGAAATAGAGAGAGAGATTGAAGCGCTCGGACGAAAGTTCTATCGTACTCTCTTATACCCTTTTACTTTCATACGCGGGAGCTCGCCAGCTTAGTTTGCGGAACAGCATTATCGCTTCGATGTAATTCGCTTTGAGCCTGCGGCTGGGTTGCATCTAACTCACTACTTCCTCTCTCTTTCTCTGTTTCACTCTAGAAAGTTTACAAGTATGCAACTACACCATTTTGAAATACCTTTGTGTTTGTGAGCTACGTTGCATGTAACTCGTCGCTTACACATTCCTTAAGGAGGATATTTGCATTACTTACCCGTCGAACATGACACCTATGTATACGTATTAATATATATATTAAGGCACGTCCATAAGTAAATCAAACTAGTAAAGAACAAGTATGCAATATATTCTAACAACAAGCTAATAGGCAGTCGCTCTCATTGCAGTTTTACAACTATATATATATATTTTCCGATCTATCAACTTAAATTCATAACATACATTGATACAAACATTTAACCATATGTCTACGCGTTAACTGATACAATATTGATATTATTTGTTAATATAGATCTATGTTACTATTATTTCATCTACTAAAAACAATTTCCAATTATAATTCTTCAAAAAACTTTAAATAAAACAGCACTAGCAATAACAATATTTGTAGAGATGTTTAAAAAATTTCAAATATTTATTCAAATTAATTAAAATTAATTCAATATAATTATCAATGCAATAACTAGAGAGATAACTAGAATCATAACTACATATCCATCTTTACTAAATACGAAATGTGTAGAATTTTACAGTTTCTCTTATTAAATGTATAGAATATCCCTTTGAGTTGTAAAATACGAAAAATAAAGTGAAAACAGTTCACTGGCTTAAATATTGAATATTAATATAAAAATTATATAAGACATACAGTTTGAAGATATTAAGATATTTTAATTACATATTCTCAAAAATCAAATTATATTTGGTATGTGCAGTATAAGTTGTTAACAACGACTTTTACGAACACGACGATCAGTAACATAATATTATCTTACTAAAATCATCTAGATAAATCACATTCAATGATTTATATGTATAAATATATGCAAAATATAATTAACACAAAAGAGCAGTTTTAAATTATTTATTTATTAATATTTACCTAGAATTTTTAATATATTGTACTATTAGCGACCCAATTTTTTTATACGATGAATTTTTATGGATGAAGTGTATATGTATGGAAAACTCAAAGCTGAAAAAAGCACCAAGTTGTTATTGCGCATTATGCAGGGGAGAATCTAATTTACCACGAGGCTGAAATTGAAATGTAATAGATTCGATATATAAAACGTGAGAGAGCTCTGCATATTGTAAATTGATGTTAAATATATATGTTATGGGCACATGAATTGAATCTTAAATGTTTTAAGCTCCAATATCAATTACGTAGGCTGAAAGTCAATTTTCGTTAATAACGACGACAGTTTTTTTAAATAATAAAATTGAATATTATAGAATAAAATATAAATCGCAGAGATTCATTTAATATTAACGAAAAACTCGTTTCATCTTGATTTCAGAAAAAAGTATGCTGTCATCAATACAATATGAAATTATTAAAATTATTACAATTAAATTTGTAATATAACATTATAAAAGAAATCATACAATAGAATGATACAAATATATAATAAAAATATAGAATAAAATTTATATAATAAACCTTGCAGAAATCATAATTTTATTAATCACTTTAAAATTATCACAGAATAATATTTATAGATATTAAATTTCAAAACATAATTTTTTAATTAAACAAAAACTGTCACTACCAAAATTAGATTATAATTTAATAATATGAGTTCTATTATTCTATAATTTTTATTACAATTTGTAAAAAAAAAAATTATTTCATTATTAACTATAATAAATTTGATATTTGAATATTTAAATGAAAAAATTCATTGAAAACCAAAGTTATGATGCAATATTTACTGAATGCCTTATCAATAAAAATATATCGATTTATTTTTAATGAAAATATTGAAAATAGAGTGCATCATATTCTAAGGTAAATTGATACTTTTGAATATCATGATTTTTAATAATGATATTTAACAATAATGCAATATCTTTTGAATTCGATTGTGGTTGTAAACGAAAAATTATTTTTGCATTTACGTTATTTTTTTATTACTATTTAGTTTTTAAAGATATATTTATTGATAACTTTATATCAGAACTTTCTAAAACTTGTTTTAGTCAGTAATATAATAAGTTTCTTAATTGATACAACTTCATAAATATCATTTTATATAATGATAGTTTTTAAATCCATGCGAAATTATAAAAAATTGAATATACCCTGATATATTAGTTTAATATTTTAGTTTGTATTGTTTTATGCATAAAATAGCATATACATTAATAGTTATATAAGCTACTTAAGAATTAGATCATTATAATAATTAAACAATATCAAATATCCAGCTAAAATGATACTTTACTAAATTTTAACATTTTGGCAAAACTTTATCGATATGCAGGATTTCATAAAAAATTATTTTTAATAACTTATAAAAATGATCGAAGTAGGTGTAAGAAAACATACGCGAAATAACTGGTTTGCGAATTAGAATGTATTTCCCAATTGCTCCTTTTACTCTGTTATTTTTCTGCGCTTTTCAATAAATTATTAAAAATAGAGAGAGGGAGAGAGACAGGAAATATACAAATTGCTTATCGATATATATTCACATACATAATTGTTATTACGTAATTCGTATAAAATCACGAGCTTCGTGTAATAAGTATAACTCATAAAAAGATTGTTTTAGATTAACTGACAATCGAAAAATGTACATACAAACTATTTGATATAATAACTAATATTAACTATAATAATGACAAAAAAAAAGTAAAAACTGAACTTTCCAATAAGCCAAAATAAACTTTTACAAATCTTGACTTAATTATTCAGAATAACAATTATTTTCAAACCGATATATAATTGTTACAAAAAATGAAAGTCAAGTAAATAAAAATAATGAAAATATTAAATTGTATTCTAAAAATTACCATAAAAAAAAAATTTAAATGGAAATTAATTAATTAAATTTGAAAATATAATCAAATTCTTATTTTCTGTGATTTATATTTTAACACTAGATTAGAACTATTTGATATGTATTTTTTTAAATATTAGAACATTATTTTACATAAAGGTATTTAAATACTTCTTATACAGTTGATAGTAATATTTTCATTAACAAATATTAACTATAATTTTATAATTTAATCATTATTCAAATAAATAACTTATAATAATAATTCAACTATAATAAAAAAAATTTGTATCATAATTAATTTAAAGAACTGTAAAGTTAATATTATAAAACTAATCTTAATATGTAGAAAATTATTAATTGCCTTTTATTTATACTAAATGCAATTTGCAATATAAATTTTCAAATTATATAAACTGTCCTCATATGGAAATAATAATCTGTATTCATTATGAACAAATAGCATGTATAGATATTATAGTATTTATATAGAATTAATACCTACGTATTTGTTATATGGTGATGAAAACCCTCAATACTTAGTGAGATAGTTTATTTTGAATCATTTATCGGAATACTTAATAGTATTATTTTTATAAAACGTGAAAATATAATAGAAGGAAATTAATATTTATTTTTAGTTTTCTATTAATTAAAATAATTTATATATAGTAAGGATGGTTTTTTTCTGTTTCACAATATAGTATTTTGTTTATAATATTTAAAGTGATAAATTATCAATTTTTAAAAACAATATAAACAGCTACATATTAATGACATTTAAATACTATTAAAGTTATATAATTATATATATCAAATGAGGATTATGCTAAATCAGTTAATTATAATGAATGTATTTTGAATTTCAAAATATCTCTTATAAAATGATAATATTTTAAATATTATATCTAATGTAAAAATGTTACTAACATATATACAAGTATAAAA
Source organism: Ceratosolen solmsi marchali (assembly GCF_000503995.2). Classification (NCBI taxonomy): domain Eukaryota; kingdom Metazoa; phylum Arthropoda; class Insecta; order Hymenoptera; family Agaonidae; genus Ceratosolen; species Ceratosolen solmsi. The sequence goes on from NW_011948444.1 coordinate 1,268,158, forward strand.
TAATCCTTCACTCATTAGAAACTTAAAAACATTTAATAAATAGAATGTTTCAAAAATAAATTCACATATGCTCTTGCCCTATATATTTTAAATATAATAATAATAATTTTTAAATATCATAATACATCATGATACATCAGGTAAATAAAACCTTCATTTTGTGCATTATTATTTACAAAAATAAACTTTCTTTTTAAGAAATATTTTACAAATTATAAAAGAATTCATTAAAAATTTATAAAATATATATATATACAAGTGTAAAATATGAATTGAGATTATTTTTATTTTCAACTTCATTTTCCTTTCAAATATAACCGAAATTAATATTAATATATTTGAATATATTTTACTAGAGTATCTAATCTAGTAAAAATGTAATTTCAACAGTATAATTAAATTTGATATCGAGTCATCGATTGTTCAATTTTTAAATAATATGACAATTAATATAAAATTACTTCCAATATTACAAGGCTCTTATTTTTTTCATTATAATTATCTGTAAACAATTATGAATTCAGAATTAGACTGAAATGTGAAATTAAAATATATATTGTTTCTATAAAGTAACAACGCATATTCTGCATCATCGACAAATAATTTCGTGTCCTCAATTTGCAATTACAATGGCATCTTTCTCCCTTACACACTTACTGGTATATTCTAGTTTATATGTGCTTATCATCTATAACACAAATATCGGTCACAGCTAATCATTTCATTTGATGACTGGATACATAAATGTATGCACATATACACATGCAAATACAAGTTCAAACATAATACTCAAAAGCATTTTTTATCCGTACTCATAAGAAATTCATAATTATAGATTCATAGGTATTGCGTAATGTTCTCTTTTTTTTGTCTAGCACACCCGTAGTAAAATTAATTCCTGTTCTTTCTGCACTTTTGACTTTTTTACTTGTTTAAGTGCACTCGTTTCACCTTCTCTCTTTCCCATTTCAATCTCTTCCGAAATTTTTCTAGATAATAAATCACTAAGCACTCGTACTCCTATTTTCAATAATTTATTTTTAGATTAAAAGAGAATAAAAAATAAAATAAGCCGGGAAGTGCCATCGTGTTTACTGGTGTTCGTGTATTTACGTATGTAAGTTCTGTATGTTTTAATATATTTAAATATCAAAATAATTTCTTGTATAATTTTCAATAAATTTAAAACTAAGCGTTATTTAAGACGAATACGCTTTTATTTAGATTTCTGCATTAGTAAAAATACATTTAATTAAACTCAAGTATGAATAATAATTGAAAAAAAATTGACAACTAATTAAAAGAAAGTAAGATAAGTCATTGATTAGCATTGAATATATAATTTATAAAATGTAAAGTAATATTATATTAAAAGAAATGAATAGACACATTTTTCCATACACTAGTAAGATTGTTTCAGTCAAATACTCTTAAGTTTATATATCTATATACTAACTGATTTATAAATACGAAATTTGAGCATACATACTTGAAATAACGATGGTCTTATCTTACAAGGTGCAGATATTTATTAAATATTATCATAAGTATTATTGATAATATAATTATAATATTGTTGTAATTCTTATTTAGTGTTAGTAATTTACTGGTAATAAATTGAATTACTATATAATCCTTAATTTCTATTCTAAAATAATGTATTCAAGTCATAATTTCATTCCTACGTTAATGCCAAATTATAATTGATATTATTTTTATAAAAGAAAATTACAAAAATTATGATTTGTTAGTTTTAATTAATTTGATATTTGTAAAATCATAGATAAAAATATTACGAAATCTTCATAAATTCATCACGAAGCTTCAGTTCCACATAAATTAAAATACTTTTTTATACTTATTGTCAAATACGTAATGAGTAAAAGAAATGAAGAAATAAAAATTAAAATTTTAACACCGAAAAAATAAATAATACAATATTTGGATGTGTGTTTTCAATTGAAATTACTCTAATTATTTTTTTTTTTAATTTCAAATAATTTATAATTATGCAATCAAGGCAAAATTATTTTATATTAAACTATTCCAATAATATCTGAAAATTAATATTTATATATAATTGTCGTAAATATATTTTGCAGTAATTAAAATAAGATAGTTTTCGGTTTAATTAATGAAAATCCGAACTATGATATGAAAATGTAATGTTAATAAAAATGTACAGAAATATTTTGTATCAATACTTAAAATAAATCACAATTCTTCTAATTCTTTTTAAATAAAATAATAATTTAACTGTTCACTATTAATTATTATTTGAGATATACTTGATACAGACAATATTTTAGACGATCCATGTATATCATATAATTGTAATTTTTATAAAATGACTTTTTAACGAGAAAGAGAGAAGTAAAAAGAAAAAATTGGAAAGTGAAAAAGATAGAGGATGAAAGTGAGAGTGAAACTCAAACATTAAATGAACTCGTATGGCTGCTTTATATTGTATATAGACAAAGTACTTCATGACATTACCTTATCACTTGTTTTCTTTTAAAGTATTCTTGATCGTATTTAAAGGATTTTATGTAAACTGTAACTTGTGACATTGAGAGATAAATCAAAATTGAAAACTTTATTTAAAAAATTGGCAATGTTTTTAAAATAAATATTTAGAATATTATAGTATAATATATTTAGTTTATTACATAAAAAATCCTTTTTATTGAAAGCTATAGAATATTTATTTGTCAATTTCTGGAGTACAGTATATAAAAAATTATTTTATGCTTACACCAATAGTTCTATTATTTGATAGTCTGAGATAAGAATTAATTTTAAAAAACAAAATTTCAATATATATATATATATATATATATATATATATATATAAATTATTAAAGAATTACATTATAATTTTGTTAAAATAAATATTTCCGACATAATAATGTTATATGTATTGAAAAAAAAGTAATACTAAATTTTCATATAAAAAATACCTAATAAAAAGAAGTTATCGTAGAATATCGCAATGTATCTATTTCCCAGCACTCGTTATTATGAATTATAACATTGTTAAGTATAAAAGTATATGATTATTATAATAATCATTTTTTATTTAGATTTAAATACCGATAAACATATAACAATCTTAAATAAATTTAAGTAGGTAATATAAATTTTGGCAAAATTTGTTTTTTAATTCTATAAAAAATAGCACCATCAAATGATGAAATATTTATCAATATATGCAATATAATATATATTATAACAGGACGATAAAAAAAGGAATAATAAAGATATAATGAAGTTGAAAGGGATTAAATGCATATAGATTAGGAAAATATTTGTATTAAATATGGATATTTAGATTTTTGTAAAGCGAATCACAATGCGTAGTTTTTTATATAGGAGAGCTACTTGAATAAAGAAGTGCATATGAGAATTCATATTTTACTTGAAAATAGCAAATCCGTTGCAAAATAGAAATATTTCATTTCTATCACAGTCGAGAATAACTGCTTTCTTTTTTTGAAGTTTTTCTCACTTATACATAACAATATCAATAGTTACTGATGATGTTAAAATATTTAAAATAAATTTTTCAAGAATAAAATATACTTTATTATTAAGCTACATAAAAACACTAATAATAATTTAATATTTATGTATATTTCAAAGTATAAATTAAATTAGTGAAACTTATAGTTTATAATTATTAAATTAATAAATTTATAACATTTTTTCAAGACATTTAACATTTTAGTGAGATTGTATTTTTAATTTCAGTTTTAGAGTCTATGAACGATATAATTACATGTTTATTATTGTTTATATTTGTAATAAATAAAAATAAGTAATCATTTTTGAGATTTTTCTAATAGAATATAATTTGAAACAAATTAATGATGAAAATGTTGTTATTTAACTATACGTTTATACTAATACCTTATATGGAATTCATTTATTTTTATTTTTATTTTTTCTTAATTCTTAATAAAATTTTCTTATTATAATTTGTATAAATATTCACTATAAAATTTTATTTTAAAATTGGAAGAAACGTAATATAATATGTAAAACAATTGATTTATAAAATAAGAAGTTTAAAAAAACAATGTATCCCTTAGTTACTTAAGATCTCTATACACAACATAAACTTTTACTGCTTATAAGTGTGATAATTTATCAGCGTCAAATTGGACTTTTTGTTATCGAATTTAATTACATTTAAAATAAATCCACTAAAGCAAATAATTTATAGAAATAACTATTTAGTTTTTACAGCGTAATTCTATTTTGAGTTTCAATATTGCAAGTAAAACAATTTATATACAAGAATTTATTCAAGTTGTGTAAATTAATTTTACTGGATATATATTTATTTATTTTACACATATTTATATAAATAGTGAAACTAAATTAATAGAATGTAATTATTAAATTATAATAAGAAGTAATTTTAATAATTTCTTTTTATATATTATTATAACATATTTTTTAGTGAAACAATTTTTCGTTTTTCATAAAAGAATTTAAATTTGTAATGTAAAATTCAGATTAAATGATAAGCAATCGCTTGAATGATTATTCGCTTAAACTATTATACGAACATTTTATATTGTATTTTATCTCTAAAGAAACGATCCATTTTCCTTCCCTCTTGTGATCTTTTGCAGCAGAGGGAAAATATCGGATTTCTTTTGATTTTTCATGACTCTCGTTTTTCGTTAGCTATCGGCCACCTTCTTGATCTTCTAAATATTTTGCGCTTTTGTCGGTTTTTGAACACCTTGATTTTCACATTTTATATTTACTTTATTGTTTTGTTTTCATTCTTAGTTATTCTTTTTTAATACTTCACATTAATATTAATCTTTTGACTTTTACAATTGCTACGATTCTACTAGAAACTTTTTAATCATTGTAATAAATATAAAATTAATTGTATGATTATAAAAAAGTAATCTTGATTCAATCTATTTACATCTATTTCTATACAATTTTACAGAAATTCCACTTGTTAATAAATACAATATTATTATTATTTAATACATATTGAATATGAAAAATATGTTGTATTTCGTAATTTATTACTTTACTGCTTATAATATTATTCTATTATATGATTTAATAATATTAAAGAATAAAATGAGTTGTAAATATTTAATTTGTTGAATTAAATTCAAATTTTTGTTTCAGTTATTTTATAACAGTCGTATAATACTAGAATACTGAAAATAATACTGTTTCTTTATAATATTGGTATTTACTATAAAATGTTACTAATTAATCAAATGAAACAAGTAACAAGGTAATTTCTAAGTTTAGCAGTTTTTATACATTTTAATAGGATTAATTTATTTTACAAAAAATTAAAAATTAGTTTTTACATTGATATGATAGTAAAAAAAAGAAATAGTTCTTAATATTATTCAACTTATTACAAATTAAGTGTTAATTTATGAACTTTTTTTAATTAATAAGTAAAATATTATGAATTAAACAATCTATTTAAGTAATTATTTAAATCAATTTTGTTTAAAGATATTAAGAACTGATGAATAATAGTAAAAGTATGACTTGACAATCTACTCATTATTGTAATGTCAAATATATTTTGTTCATTATACTTTTATAGCAATATCTAATAAATATATAATTATTATTATGATATTCATAATTGCTCGTTTATACTTATATAAAACATAATTTTTTCAAATATTAAAGTATGTGAATGAAATTGAAAGTTAAAATATAATTGAAAAATAATAATTATTACTTTTTATTGAAGAATAAAATAGTTTTAGCTTATGAATACTGATATAGCCAATAATAAAAAATTAAATTAAAGATAAATGTTTATATTTGCCATAGAAATTTTAAAATATTAGCTGTCTTATTGTTGTCAAAATTTACTTTAAATTTACTTTTAATTTACTTTAAAAACTCTTGAAAAAATACTATGTTACTGTTGATAATAATTAATGCCTGTACTATATAAAGTATATTTTGAGATAAACGATTTTCATCTACAATTAGCAAAACTTTTGTCAATAGATCCATGACGCTGGAAAAATTATTAAACGTATTGAGTACTTAAAAAGGGATAAAAATATTATAAAACTTTTATTAGAGTCTATATCAATAAAATGTATTAACAATTTGCGTATTTGAGCAAAGTTATTGTATTAAAAGTATATTCGCGTGAATCCTATTATACTCACATATCGTAAAAATCTTATTACGATTAAGCTCATCTTTATTATTACTCCCTAATATTTATATTCCTTTGATTAAAAATATAATTACTTTATTAGCGCTTGCTCTAGATTAGTGTAAATTTTTTTGGTGAAATAAACCTAATATACTTTATATTTTGATCATTATATTCAAAAACACGCTAGTTGCAATGCACAAAAAATTTCTAGGAGAGATATAACGACACTAGTATCTGGGGTTCAATTTATAAACTTAAATCACTCCATTAATGTTATAATAATAAATAGAATTAATTTATATCGCGAAACACGAGATGTATCATGCAGGTCTAAATCGACAATCAATCCAGGAGTTAAGTAAACAATTCTGAGAACAATTGTTTTTACAAATTGACGAATATTTAGTTTTATAATTACAATTTAACAGTTACTTGTACAAAAAAGTACTGAAGACTTTTAAGTACTTGAATCAATTGAAAAAGATTCATTATAAAAATAAATAGTTCAGAATTCAATTTGTAATCGAAAAACGTCCTATAACTGTTTTCGTGTAAAACATGTTGTGCTTTATAAGTCAACAGGGATTAATAAAGAAAAATTAAAGCTGTTGCGAAGATGTGTCAAGTAAATTAACCATATACAATGACGTTTGAAAAAAAATATTATGTACTGTAGTTATAAATTTAACGCTAAAATATGGAACGAATGCTATGAGAAAATCGATATTTGCTGTACGATAGTAGAGATGACGTACGAGGTGCAAAAGTTGTAGAAGCCACTAATGTCTGATAAACATTATGCACATAGGATAATGGTGTATAAAACACTGAAAACCAGTGTACACGATACACATGGTGTAATATAAAATTACAATAGTAAACATATAAGAGCAAAAAGCTATTTATGATTTTAAAATAATCGAAAATTTTATTTTAATGTGATATATTAGATGTAACCATATTATTTTTATCCCTATAGTCTTAAATTTACCGCTATAAAATGTAATTAATGGATAAATTGATCTATAACTATTATTTTAAATAGTAAAGTTATTAAGAATATGTAAGGAGACGAAGAAATTTATCCGCTATTATGAATCTCCCGAATTATTAGTTGTCTCAAAAGTATAAGCGGTTGCTAATAATAATTATTGTACATCTTCAAATAATTCATATTTGGCAACTCTATTTATTATAATATCTATTAATATAATTAATAATAAATAATAAATCTATAATGAAAAAAAACGCTCATATAAGTTATAATATTTTTACTTCTATAACACTAATTTTCAAAGATAAAGCATAAATTGTGAATAAAAAGAATTGAAAAAGAAGATTAGTTAGGAAACATTAGCGACTATTTCATTTCGCATAAAGATCATAATCGACGTAATAGCAATCGCATGGGAATTACAGCTGAAGAAAGTGCGAGTATATGCATATGTTTGCCTAATAAAAATTAGAAATTCACTGACAATGAGAATAGGTAAAGAATATCCAGGTACCGCTCGTCAATATCCATACTGCTTATTTACGCATGAATATTTTGGACATCGATGAGACAGTACGTACTCACTTTCTGCCTTAAAATTATCTAAAGATTAATAAATACATAAATACATATAATAAGACATAAAGATTGAAAACAATTATATAAGTTTCTATCTCTCTAATAAAATGAATAAATGTTCTCATATTTAATACTATCTATTTTTCACGTTCTAGCCGAATACATAAGAAATTTTAAGTTATATATATATATATATATATATAACAATATCAATTAACACTTTAGTTAGTTTCAAATTATTTAATAAACAATTGGTTCACTATTATCTAGACTTCGGTCAAAAAGGATCAATTACCTGAGCAAATACTTACAAGATTGAGGAGAAAGTTGACCCTTTCCTTGAATACGAATAGGTAAAGGCTGTCTACATCCGTAAGTGTAGAAATAGTAAGGAGATACAAATGCAATGCTCTGTTTACAATCAGTTGTTAACCAATTTTTTGTTACGGCTCAGTTAATTTGCTTTACATTCAGCGATGATCTGCCTCTGTGGTTTTATGTTATATTTTGATTCTAATAAAATTTATTGTACTTTAAGATAATTATGTACAGTAAATTTAACATATTAAGACAAATTTATAGTAAATAATATATAAGCTTATATTTATATTGGAATAATATTGTAGAATCACATTTCATACATATAATTTATAAAATTAGTTTTCAATTAAATAAATTTTATCGAATTCTGTTGAATTAATGTATGAATATAAATAATATATACACATTAATTCAGATAGTACAATTACTGATATACGAGTCTCATTTAAAATTATAGTTCTAAACTAATATAAGTCCAATATTAAATAGGTAAATCAATGCAGTTTAAATTAATACGGTTTCACATTATAATAATATATAAGCTAAATAGTAAGACTGACAAAAAAAATTTATAATTTGAGAAATTCCAAAGTAAATTATCAAAATTGATTATAATTGCTTACTTTAAATTAAATATTTAAATCTAATGATATTACATTAAAGATGGAAATTTATATGTATAAATTCAACACGTATAACTAATAAATAACTTAAAATTTACTATTTCTTATACGATTTTTATTTCCATATGTTTGCAAATCATATTTTTACATTTTATTTTTATAATGAAAATAGCGATTATTTTTTTTTTATAATATTAATAAATCAATTTATCCATTATTCTAATAGTAAAATTTGATATTCTTATATCGATTGTTTCGGTTAGATCATAATAGTTGTTATGAATCGTTATTAAAGAATCTAATTAATCGTTGGAATAAATGCTATTGCATAGTTTTATTATATAAATTATAAATATTTCAATATATAAAATAATTATTTATAGATTTAATAGTTATCAATAAATTATGTCAATTGAAATTACTTCAAATTTACAGACTCATAAAATGATAAATAAAGTGTAAGATCTACAACGATAATTTTTCGAGAAACAATTGTTATTTTTAAATATTGTTTGTTTTTCTAATTACTAATACAATTAAGTTTATAATTTTATATAACTAATAAGTGCTTTTTAATTTTGATTGTAATAAAATTATTATACATTTTCTTCTATAATTTCTGGATTTTATTTATGGTTTTCAAATACTATTATATCGATTAAAAATATTGAAATATATATTATAATTTTAATTTCGAAACTTTATAAAATATTTTACATATCTACATAAATTTTGAATAACGTATGTGAATAATATTTTTAACCTATATTGCTCAATTAAAATTGAAATTAAAACCTAATATAATTATATTGTTTATTACTATAATTGAAAGATAATATCTTGTAAGATTTTAAATTATAAGGTACTATTGAAAATATTAGTATTGATAAACAAATAATAATAAATATTACGCATATTATTAAATTCCAGGAAAAAATCGTCAAATGTACTGTATTAAATAAATCTGGTCTTGAAATAGTTTTGAGTTTATTATTAAATAATTATATACACAAGTTAATAATGTATTTAAAAACAAAATATTACAATACAATTTATGTATCATTTGAATTTAATTTTCGAAAATAAATTTTTATCTGTTATTTTAATTTTTACATCAAAAGTTTTACAAGCTTATATTAACCTATAGAATATGTATGTCACAAAAATAATTAATTAATTTATCTATTGTTAAACGTGATTTTTTTTAAATGAATTTTGATACTTGTTCATTGAAAAGTAGCTGGAAGAAATATTGGAAAAATGCATATTGAAATTATTAAAATAATAAGGAGAGGGGGAGAGGACGGACAGCACCAGATTTAAAAGATTCCTTGTATGTGAATAATTAAAAATTATGTTAGAGCAATTGCTAAAATCTATTTTTCGGAAAAATTATTTTTATTTTATATTTAGACTAATATAAATAAACGAACAAAGATGATCAGAGAAATAGTGTACGTTCTTGTTCAGCTTTCTTATGTCGTCCAGAGAAATAAGCGATCGTCGTTGTAATGGAAACGGAAAACTTATACAGAAACTGTGCGGTTGCAAGAATAATGATAGTAAAGGGAGAAATGAAGAAAAGAAAGAAGAAAAATATGTAACAAGTGGAAAAATATAATAGTGAGAGTAACGATGTTGACGGCACGTGACGGAAGTTCACTCTAGGTGGTACCTCGACTCTTCTTCTCTCTAGAGACGAATTTTATTATTCTTACTCGTTTATTTTTCTCTTGCATCTTCTATTTTTACTCGATATGGCAGGAATTCTCGCAATCGTATCACTGTCGTAATAGTGATTCGTTAAAACGCTTGAAAGGGAAATTGTAAAAGTATTTGAGAAAGAGACATACTAGGATTGGGAATTTCAGAGATGAAATGAGCAAAAGCAATAGAAGAAAGAAGGGCCTAAAAAAAAAGAATATAGCAGAAGTATAAGTGAGTAAGATATTTTTCTCTCGTGGTCTCCGACTCAGCTCACGAGCTGAGGTCTAAACCGCAGGTGAACAGCTGATATCATTATCTATATACCAATTTAGGTAGAATCCTGGAAGATGCAGTGGCGAAGTTGCCTGCGCACGACTCCCGAGAGATGGGACTATCTCCGGGGTGGGATACAACTGCAACTAAGCAGATACAGAAACAGTGAGGAAAAATCAGAGAGTTGTGATGCTCGAGAATCATATATCCGACGGGAGCAGTTGTCTTTTTCCTGTCACTTTATGTCTCGTCCAGCGGGTGCTGCACGACTTTTCATCTCTTTTCCTCGACTGCTCTTTTCCTTCAACTGATCTTCCTTTATCTTCGCCTCTTTTCTTATCCACGGATTCGCATTTTCTCTGGGTCTTTAATACATGTATAGCTCCATTTGGATGCACGACAGCTGTTAATAGCTTTTCTTCTCATCGCTCCTAGTACTCGCGCATTCCAGCAGCCTTTGTTGTTTAATCAAAAGTTTTACCAAGCTACGTCTTACATACTGAGCTTCTATTAATTTTATAACAACCATCCTTTGAATCTAATATTTTTAGAATAATTAAATAGACAATTTATTAATCATAAGATTTAAGTATTAAATATACTTTGAATAAAATATTACTTTCACGTTTTTCCTCTATACTTTGTTAAATAGACGTATAAATCGTTATATGTTCCGGTTACGAATCGAGTCAAGCGACGTAAATACAACATTAATATTGTGTTAACTATAATCTTTTGACAATATAGCGACTTTGATATTTTCATCCCATCAATATTATTCAGATATTGTTGCGCTTGCTATATTGTTACGCATTGATAATAAATGTATACCATAAAAAGTACTTAAACAACTTTTAATATTATACGAAAATGGTATAAGAAATATTATAATATTGAATAGAAAAACGAGTATAAGTAAACATTACGTGATGTAAAGATAGGGAAATCAGAATTGTTTGTACAATTTTTTAAGATGAACAAATAAATTTACTAATGAGAGTTAGTAATCAAATTTTTTAAAAAAGGATTTTTAATGAAACGACAGTTGAAATATTTAGTTTATATTTATATATTTCTAAATTTAATTAGGAATTTTGATTACAATTTACTAGCAGTTTCATTCTCAAATTTACATCGATTCAGTCTTAACAAAATATTATGCAATTATGCAAGTTGAACGTTTTACTTTAAATAGTCAACAATTAATATCAAGGTATTGGGATCGTTGCGAATACATTCAATAGCAGAGACAATAATTTAACTTAGGCTTAGATTACGGTATTTTATTGGGAAATTCTTAAATATCATAAAAAAAAAAGAAAAAAGGAAAATTACTTATAATAGTCTTCCGATATTAATTGCTCTGTTGCACAACGTTCCTTACAATATCACTTGAGGATTGAGAGGAAACTGAATTTTTCCCTTCTCTCCTATGTATTTCGGATAAAAATACGGTAACAAAAGCCATGATTAGCGACTCATTTTTCTCTTGTTTCGAGTTCTTCTCGGGATATAGCGGCTTTTAGAAGTCCTACAGTGAACATGACCACGTCTCTAAATTGTGGAACCACGGAGTGTTTAATCCCCGTCGCTTTGCGGTGACTCATAGCCACGAGCAAATCTATTTATTTACTCGGCTGTGAAAGCATAGAAGGATAGAGGATGGAGAAGGTGGAAAAAGATTGCAGGAATATTCCTCGCGATTCATACTTGGTAGATGTTATGCAAACGCTATGCAGATTGAAGGCGTCGAATCTTAAGTCGAGTTTAGCTAAATGAAATCACTTTTCAGCCCCTTTTCCCACCCCGGTCCCGAGCTTCCTTCGTTTTCCCTCCCATTCACTATCTAACATCCGCCCGCACTTGCTTCTGCCAATTTCCAAACGGATGCCATATTTTCCGCAACTCAGCTCGATCAACGCCGTAGCGCAGTGCTCAAAATACATTCTCCCGTCCTCATATTACGTACGCATATTAATATACGTCATAATAATGAAGGGAAGTAAGTGGTGGACAATGATGATAATTGCTGATCTTAGTACTCACCATCTTTGACGCACAGGGCCCCGATAATCCAAAGCGAGATAATTGGCACAACGAGGAAGCCTGCGCAGCTCGAACGACGATACGACCGATTGCACTTGTTATTTTTGCATCCATCGATGAGGCAGGTGCGATTCACCGACACTCGATGGCTCGGTCGATGGGTCGCTCGATGGGCCGCTCGATTGGCCTGTCGATTGGCCTGTCGATTGGCCTGTCGATTGGCCTGTCGATGGGCCGTTTGATGGGCCGCTCGATGGCCCGCTCGATGGGCCGCTCGATGGCTCGCTCGATGGCTCGCTCGATGGGCTGCACGACGGGCCGCTCGATGGCCCGCAGATGGAATCATGATCGGCACCGGTGGTGGTCGACCGCTTCCCAGTCAAGCCGGCCAACAGCGGTGGCCCCGGTAATCATGAATAATATCACAGGGATGCGACTTACTTTAGTCCCGCATCGGGCACATCGTCACCTCAAATAACTCACCCCGCCCCCGCCCCCGCCCCCTCCTCCTTCTCCTAAAGCCGCACACAAACACTCCGAGGGCCGAGTGGCCCGCACTAATCCAGCACCAAATGAGCGATTTCGTATTTGTTTCTCGGTGCTCCGCTAATCAACATCCTCTCGAGCTTGTGACACTCGCGTCGCGGTCGTCACCTCGTCCGACGACAAACAGGACACAAGCGGTCACACGTGTCCCTACCCGTCACTTCCGGTGCCGCGAACCCCCCTTGCTGCCGCCGTCATCCCGTCCTAATAGCGTACAAGAATAATGGGACCAAACGCTCAAGGGCAATCGGTCGATCGAGAATATTGTCCAAAGGTTGAAGCGCGACGTGCAGCAGCTGTCCTCGGGCGCGAGCGATAACGAGCGAACTGAGTCGTTTGGCGAAATGGGAAAAAGGCCGAGGTAGGCGAGAGAGGTTGAGCCGTAAGCGGCTGAGAGACGGTGAAAGAGCGAACGTGAATTGCCAAGAGAGACGGGGCTGTGCAAGATATGGAGAGACGGAGAGATAATAACATGGGTAGTGAGAGTGAGAGAGATAGATAGACAGAGAGAGAGAGATAGAGAGAGAGAGAGGGAGAGTTAGAGACAGCGAGAGAGTGAGAAAGTGAGAGAGTTGGGAGTAGGGATGGGGGAGGGGGGAGTTGGTGGGGTGACTGGGCTGGTTGGTGAGGGCAGGTGGATGGGTGGGTGGGTGGAGGGGGAGGGATAGAACGCGAATATTGAGATAGAGAGGGGGAAAAGATAGCTAGGAACGCGGGGCAGCCGCCATCGGCGAGATTACGCTCCCTTTGCTCGCTCGCACTGGCACCGTCGCGTCGATCGAAAGAGGAGCGAGGCGCAACGCGGACAGTCGTTGCTGCGAGAGCGCGCGCACACCCCCTCTCGACGCCTCGCATGCGTATTGAACCAAGAGCCGCCGAAACCGCCAACCCCTCGTTCCGAGCCGCGCCGGCGCCCTCGTTCCCAGCCGCGGCCCCGCACTTTGACAAAGTCCGCGGATCCTGGACCTCCGTCGAGCGATTAGCGGTACTCTAGCTTGGAAGTCTGTGCTGGATTCTCTTTGCCCTGATACACGGTCATTCCCGCCTCTTATTATATTAATGATGTTGCGTTAACGATGGCCAAGTATATTTCTCGCGCAAAGTACGACTCGTGGTAATTTGTTAAAATATTTTCTTCCATTTTACCGAAATTTAACGAAAGGTCCATCTCGATAATCTATGTGTATGAAAAAGACCTGAAGATATTTTTACTTCACTTAAGCTGATGTATCAATACTTTAATATACCGCCGTGCCTTCAATTATTATTATTATTGATAATTGTAAAGATAAGAATCCGTTACAAATGTTATTTGTGTGGGGAATTTGTTTTTAAATTACTTCTTATGAGAAAGGAGCCTTAGTTAACGTGATAAATAATATTTGTCATTTTTCGAGCAATAATAGTAAGATTAGTATACACTATAATCAGTTATAAAATTACTAATGTTAAAAGTGTACTGCGTTTAATATTCATTTATAATGTATTCAATTGTACAACAATGACTTTATTGATTAAAATTAGATGACTGTAAATTTGTCAATGACAATGATCACTAACACTAACATTTCTTTCAATATTATACATATATATATATATATATATATATATATATATATATATCGATTTATAATACAAGTTCATTTCATAAACATAACGACAGGTATAGATTTAAATAAATAGTACAAGTTGATGTTATAAGACAATTTTTCATTCCCATTGATCGACTATCCTTGAACATTAATTTCTTTCTTTCGCTGAATAAAAAATCTTTCTCTTTCTCAAATGAAATTAAATAATTTTTCTTAATTTATTGTTGATCACTTGAATGTGACAGCCGAACGTCGCGTACCATTTCCTTATTCAGTCTAGTTGCTGTGCATGTACTCCACTGAATATGACAAAATTCGTTTTGAGAGAACAGTTCTCTTTGGAATACAGCTTGACTAGATAGAGACTTTAGCACGTTAAAGCACGCAAATACCTCCCGGTCCTGTCGACGTCACTTCGAGGTTCAGCAGACCTGTCGCCAGTTGCCGTATCGTCTGGAATAAACAATGGACCTAATCAACGAACACTGCGAAATCCAATTATGGAACAAATTCTATACAACTATGTTCTCCTTAAAATCAATGCCCCCTCTTTCTCTATATTCTGTTTTCTCCAAGCAGAGCTCTCGACAATTTCAATTCTTTGTCTTTGTTCAAAAATGCTGTAAACTTCCGACAAAATCTTTGTAAATTCAAATAATAGTCGGTATACGTTTACTTGCGATTTATTGTAATTCTAACCAACTTAATCCATAGATTAACGAAACTTGTACTTGTGCAAACAATTCTAAGGTTTGAGAACCTTATATTTTTATTGTATTTTAACGATTGGAGACTTACTAATCTAAATATAAATGTGTACTTTAATGTGTGTAATTTATTAAATTAATATTATTACTTAGCAGCATTAGATTATGTAAATACATATCCATACCTTTTTTCATATATTAATCAGATCCGGATAAGGATGTGATATATTTTGTACGATGTGATGAAGCAGGTGTAATTCATGTTATGGCCATCCTTTAAATTCTATAACAACCTTTGATTGGTTGCCAATTGAATGAAGCCAAATCATAACCGCATTCAAATACTTTAGACACCGAACATATTCTAAAACTTCTGAAATTCGCGAGACACTCAAGATTTATGATTCTGATTTATGATTATGTTTTTAATTATTAATAGACCTACTTAGCTAATGTTCTTAATAAAAGCTTATAAGATATTTATTATGCATTATTATCTAAATATTTACTTTTAAATTAATTTAATTACATGGGATTGTGTTTCAATTATTAAGTTCATGAAATAATAAAAAATGCTAAATTTCTGAGTTTTAAGACTACTTGATACACTTTCTTCATTTCTATAACGTTATTCGTTTGTGTAAAAATTGACAAATTAATAATCCTCGATATTGCATTTTAAATCATACTTCTCTCCCTGCATATTGACATTTTTTTTCACTTAAATCAAATTGACTCTTTCAATCGCAATTTTATCTTATACTCTAACGAGATATAAAGCATAATCTTGAACTCTCTATAATAAACTATTTACGCAGATGTTTCAAGTTCATTTATCTCTATTCTTGTTCAAAATATTTTTACGACCCTTTTTTATTTCCTCTAATCGACATCACTTAAGGATATCATACATGTATTATTTTTCATTTTTTTATTACTGAATAAAGAGATTTATATATATATATATATATATATATATATAATAGCAGCAAAAGGCACCCACATCATGCTTAATACAAGTACTCATTGATTTTTCATTATATGAAAATTTTCTGTTTCACTAAATTAGAATTGGTATTTTTTTTATGCTTATATAATGACTTCCTATGTTGTTCAATCCAAAATAAGTAATTTTTCGGTTTCAATTCTTGGACAACGAGATGATACAGTCATCTTATGATTATCTGCTATTTTATAGAGCCAGTCTATTTTTTTTAGTGAGTCTTGTGCTGTACGTATCTTTTGTAATTTCAGCTGCGTTACAACCAGTTGGTAAACTTCCTTTAGCTCTTGTTACATTGCGCAACAAAATCCCTTGTGTAGTTTCTGCAACGTAAAGTAAGAAGTATTTCCCTCTTGTGACTACTAACACATGCAACCCGAATATCACTCACTGTTTTCCTGTTTCATATGACCTTTTCACCTCGTGTACCTCGTGCTGTTTTAGAGTTCGACTGCTTGACGATGTTCTTCGTGTTCCATTACACAATCTAAAGATTCTTTTTCAACCATCATCTCTTTTATTTTTCTGACCTTTATTAATTGAATCTAAAATTTTTTTTTTAATTTTTCTACTGAAAATTAAAATCTTAGAGAACGAAAATCACATGTTACTATTAAAAATAACGATATAACCAATTTACTTTAAATAAAGTTTATATGAAACAATTATAACTAATTTATTTAATTTTTATTTACGGTATATAATAATAATAAACATTATTCAAAATACATTAATGATAAAGCACTATTTATTTTAATAAGATTCGGAGTTACTATTTGAGATTCTAATTACTATTTTAGTTAAAAAGAAATCGAACGTTATAATTTGTTTAATTATAGTTTTTCATTTTAGCCGTGGCATCCAAGAATACCGTTGCAGTGGAAATTGAATGAGGGAAAACTCAACGACAGCTCGGACACTTTTAATATGAATAAGACATCGAGATAAAATGTCAATATCTTGCACAATTGAAACGGTAGCATCTTTTAATTTTCTCCCTACGCGACTATTGACACAGCGAGCTTTCGAATTTCATGTATCGATACGTTGATTATTTTCTACTAACTGATTTTCAGAAGTAAAATAAAACAATCATTAGATAAGGATAATAAGTATATTGTCTCACAGATAGACAAAATTATGACCGTCTTACTAATTAATTCTGAACTACATTCCAATTCTAATAAGATAAATCATTTTGTCGACCTACGATGCGGTCGATTCTGGCGCTCGAATTCCAGGTAATCAGCGCAATTAAACATGTTCATTTTAAACATTGACACATTATAAAGGCTTTTATTTTGCTCCATATTATATTTATTCTCATTTTCAATAATATTCAATGAATTTGAAAAAAAAAAATATATATATATATATATATATAATCTATATTAATGATTTTATAAGCTTCAAAAGAAATTTGTTGAGCCAAATAACTATAAAAAATAAAAGAAATAAAATGTATACATAAAGTTTCTCAAATAAAACAATCGTACTTTGCAGAAAAATTTTTTTTATTTTAAAACCATTTTATGTATGTGTTTCTGCACCACAGTGTGTATATGTATTAGGGAGGACATCCGGTGATTCGTTAGTCGTTTCCTTTTGGTATTGAGATTCCATTTATTGGGACTACTACAATGCACTATTTGATTAAAGGAGAAAAGTAAACAACGCTATATTCACACTCAATGGATTAGATTTTTACAATATGTAAAACAACTTATATATATATATATAAATGTACAATTTTTCCGTGCTAAAAATAAATTATTCATAATATTAAACTGATAAAGAGTAGAGAAAAGCTTATCGACATTTGAAATTCACAAAAACATTTGAAAGAATCACTTGACTTAAATTTTGAAATTCAACACATATCAAATAAGCTATTTAATATTTTATTTTCTCTGTTCGCTTGTTTTATTCTGAGATGTTATCCGACAGTTAAAACCGTACATTTTATAATTATTTATGCATTATTTTATTGAACAATATTATTATTGTTATTGTTTTATTTTTAATTATGTGTAAGAATGCAGTTATATTTCCTGACCGCCTAAATATTTTGCTTTGACTCTCTTCATTAGATTCATTATTAATGAACGATTTAGTCCATCTTGCCCTATTATAAACCCTAGTATAGACATTTAGTAAATGATCATCTTATGTGTTAACTGCTTATAATACTGTGTAATAATAATAATATAAAATTATAATACTATGCTTATAATATTCAATTATTCATCATTCAATAGTTATTATTTATAAATATTCAGTATATTTCATATATCTTTCCAATTGTTTTTTTACATTTTGTCATAAATGATGTGTTAAAAAAATTTATCAAGTAATATAATACATGTACGTAAACTTATGTTGCATACCGATTACTATAAATGCTTTAAAAAAACATGTATATGAAAAATAAAATAAATTGGCATCTTTGATAAATTTATTTTTACAAATCTTTAGTATACAAGGGTTATTATTATAATTATTATTATTAATAAAAACGTATGAAAATAGATTATTAAATAATAATGAGTACATTTGGCTTATCTTTATTGCTTGTTCCCATACTTATACATCGTAAAGGGTAATAGTATTATAAAGTACCTATAGATATCACACCAACTTATATGAATTCTGATGTTAAAATGTAAATATTAATAAGATTAAAAATTAATTTTTATAACGTACAACGAAAATTTCTGAATTTGCAAATAAAATTAAACCTTCGAAAACAAATAAAAATATTCATTTCTTAAATAAACGAATTTTTTTAATAATCATTTGAAATTGTAATTAATGAACACCCTTACTTTTAATTAGTACTTGATATCTCAGAGCGAGTTATTTTTTAATATAAAATTTCATTTTATACGTACAATCGTAAGTTAAATGCAAAGAAAAAATTATCTTATTAATAGCATTTAGAAAAAAATTAAATTTTAAATATGTTCATTAAAGAATACATCAAATAGAAAATCTACGAAATGCAGCTACGAAGAATAAAAAATTTTTTAATTAATACCTCTATTAATTTCATAATTATAAACTTGAGATAAAGGAGTAAAAATTTTGTCAATTTTGGCATGTTCATTTTGTCGACGAAAACTTGTTCTTACCGAGGGTTAATTGAAATTTTTATATAGTTATTGGAAGGATAGGCTTATAAGAAGTAGCATCTTAGCAACATTCATGACGTACTATGAAAATTTGGATTATAGAAGTGTGAATTTATCTTAGGAAGTGGGTCTTTTTTCTACCCCCAAGATCGTTGAAACGTTCCAGAGTTGACACTTTCTATTTCTCCTCTGAGACTCTAATAGATGTAAAAATTCGAGTACTTGAAAAGGTAGAGTAGATGTAGAAACACCGCTTCTCCCTGCATTATTTTGGTATTCAACGAAAAGTGACGTGCCTCGCACGTTTATTTGCGCACGCACACGTGTCCACACACATACATAACAAATGCACGTACAAATACGTAGGCAGAGATGCACATATTGTAACGTGGAAAGAGAAGGAGAGTCGGAATGGTAAATCACAACAACGGTGATAGCAGAGGTAATAGTAACAGTAACAGACGCGGCAACAGCAATAGCATTGATGAGCAAGAAAGGAAATTTCGTTGTGCATCCACTCTTTTCTTTATTGAACTGTATTCGGCGTAAACGAGAGAATATCGAGGAACTTTATATGCGAAAGCATCGATCCTTCATTACATCCACACACCGATTGTACACATTTAAATGCACTCGCGTAGAAGATCCAACGCCTCGTATTTAAGGAGGATAAAAAGCTAAAGGCAACACTCATTTCTCGCTATTGACACTAGTCTTGGAAAAAATTAATTGATAAACGCTTGAAGATTCCGTTACTCATTTATTTATTTCCGTCCGTATATATATTTGTACATACGTACGTTGTACACATAATATATGTTTCGTTTAATTAGATCGAAAATAGATAAAGCGATTTAAAGGCTATAAAAGAAACGTTACGAATTACTTCCAACTGTAATAATTAAAAGAAAAATTAATTCGATGGAGTGCGAGAGTTCAACAGAGACAGCAATACGTAAAAAGATAGGGATACGTTAAAACTGCTATTGTTGATGGCACACGTGGGTATACGTATGTGTGCCTATATGTTAAGCCAGGAATCCTTTAGCAGTAACAGAATGTAACTCGGCTGCGTGACTGATACGCGGAAGCGACATATATCCGCCGGATCTCGGAAGAAAATGACGTATCGCGAATGAAGCTTTTTTACCACCATCAACTTTAGCAGACTCTATTCCTAAACTCAGATTAATAGAAACACATATACATTTATATATAGATAGTTTTACGAGGGAGAGTGAGACAGTGAGTGTGTGTGCGAGAGAGAGAGAGAGAGAGAGAGAGAGAGAAGCGGGAGAGAGAGGGTGAAATGAGAAGTAAAGCGCTTTATCGATATTTTGGCAGAATATCGCAAAAAACACAATTTTTATCTCTACATTTTCTATTATTTTCATTCGCCCCCAATCTCTCTATCTACTCTGTTTTTTTTACTTTATTATATTCACTGTCAGGTCAAAATATAAGGCAGTCACTCCAAAAATGTGACTTTTAACTGTTGAAAATAAATTACGCGTTTAGTTTCTTTATTTGACCTTGGCATTGTGAAATGTTTAATTCTATAATACGGTAACAAAAAGAATTTCTGTTACAAATACATATTTTATAACTTAATTATATACAACTTTTAAAGACATATATTAGTTAATGGTTCTGTATAGTTCAGATATTAGTAAATGGTATTATAGTCAATCCAAGTGACTGAATAAAGGCACCAATTTTTAAAAATTGAACCTATTCCTTTATAATTTAAAAAATTTATTTATTTAGAATAAAATAATTATTATCGTAATGGCAAACAATGTTTCATAAGTATACGTTCCTAAATATTTTACTTTATACTATATTATACATATTTCAACTTTTATTCAAGACTTTGAAATTAAGTTATTTTATTAATTCCAATCGAATCTCCAGAACACTATATGCAAAATAATAATTCGAAAATTCAAACTATATATGTATAAGGAGGTTTAATATGAATTATATAATCAAAAAAAATTTTTATTACAAGTCCCCCATTGTTAATATATCATTTATAATTTAATCAATCTAAATTTTAAAGTTACAGAGGTTATACCTAATTGTATAATAAAAATACAATGATTAAAAAATAATGAAGCCCCTTAAATGTATAACTAGTTATCATGATATTTTAAGTGAAAATCATAAGGAAAATCTACATATGTTATCTAAAATATGGCTTCTATATATTATATTATATGAAAAGAAAAAAGGTAACAAGTCATGAGTTTACTATATCTCACCGCTATCGATCACGAACAAATAAATCAAAATGATTCTATAATTGTTGCTTAAAAAAATAAACAGATGTTAGAACAAATGTTAAAAATCTTATAATATATATAGGTTTTAAATATGAAAAGACAGGTTTATGTCTTGAAAACTCCAATGTATTGGTCAAAGATATTTCAATGCTATCATTAAATATTATTCTTTTAAATACCTAATAAATACTATATAAATATCATTAAGAGTTTATATTATGAACCTTTTCCACGCCATTTTTTCCCTAAACATAATTTATTTTTAGATATAAATTATTACAATAATAAACAAGAATTTCAATTTGCTTACATAATAAAAGATCCTTTATTTAATTTTCAAAATATATTTAACTAAAAATTTAATATACTAATTTATGAAATTATAAAATCATAAAAGATTTGTTATTAATAATTATATTGTAATTAGAAAAAATTATTTTATTTTCGTATTATGACTGTATTATTATGCATAAATAGATAGTTACATGTATCATATATATGTATCTATTTCACATATTTAAATATATATTTTATATATTTTAAGATATATATACAAAAAAAAAAAATATATATATATATATATATATATATATATATATATATACAATTATTTTACTGTAATATTAATTATATTTTATAAAAAATCTCTTAATTAATAACTTTTATGCAGAATAATGTGTGATATGTTAATTACAATATTTGTAAATACATTTGCAGCCGATATACTTGAAATATCATTCTTATATTCTATCACATAAAGTACTACTCTGAACAAAATATTAAAGCAATTTCATAACCTTAAGTGCATTAGAGAAAGAATTAATACATATTCTTTATATAGCAATGAAAATCAAATAGTGAGCATACCGGCATAATAAGTTAGGCGCTTATCCCATTATAAGAGCAATTATTTAAAATTTGCTTTGATAATGTAGTGTTAAATTTAAAATACGCAGCAAGTGCTACACTAAAGATTTTACAGACTAAAGCATTCAAGATAATTCAAATGCTGAAACAGAGAGATGAACCCAGGACATGACGCGCTTCGATGTTATACCTGTAACGAGGCTTGATACGAGATCATTAAATCTCTCCAGGCGTTATGGTGGGGAGTCGTATTTCTCGCGGTCTAAAGTTTCGTTGTATATTAACGAGCTGTGCGACGCAAACTGAACGCACTATATATACAAACATGCCAGTGAGAAATAAGCCGAGGTTGAGAAGAAGAGAACGAGAGGATTTTCCTACCTGTGGTGACTTCGATAACACGAAGCTTCTTGTTAAAAGGAGAACGAGCAAATGCTTGTACGCGAGGCTCCAGGGGAATACGAGGAGCCCCACTAGTCGTTTGCACTCGTGCGCCTATACCATTATACGGTAAATTAATTGAGATCAATGCAACGAATATTCAGTGCAAACTACGTAACGGTGCCGCTGATTTCCATTATTGTTTCTTATATACTTTTTTCTCATTCATTTACTCCGGTTTTTTTTATCGCTACCGCTATTATTGCTTCTACTACTTGCTCTCATTTTCCCTTCATCCGTATAATTCAGCTATATACGTGTTGTCTCTTGCCTTCTTTTTTATTTTTCATCAATGAAGCTTCACATCTCGTTTGAATTTCAAATTTTGGTACACTGAACTTTTATTGCCTCCTCGGGCTGATTTTTAATATTACCTACGGCTCATGTATACATATAATATGTATAAAGAACAATAACCTATTTCAATGATTATTTCACAAATAATTAAGAATTAAAATACAATTGATTTATAGTGTACACTCACACACACTCGCGCATGCGCACACAAAGAGAGAGAGAGAGAGAGAGAGAGAGAGTTATACAGAATTTACGTAAATTTAGTTTATATATAGAATTGTAAAATATTATCATATAAATTATAAAATATTTTTTGTTTTGTTAATAAAATAAATATAAAGTATCATATGAAATTATATTATTTAGAAAATAATTTTTCAATATTGATTAATTTATTAAAATTTATTAATGTAAATTTGCAATATTGGGTTCGTTAAAACGAAACGCAATATACGGTAAACTACATAAATATTTAGAGCTGTTTCTCCAAGAGTATTATTGAGCTTTTTTTTAAGCGATTGAAGATAATTTTTAAATATCTTTAAATTCTGTAGAAGATTCCTATAAATCCACCCAATCCTCAAAGCTTTTCTCACAGAAAATGCAATTCTTATATGTTACTACTAGTATTTTCAATTTGTAAAATAAAAAAAAAAAACAGGGAATATATTTGTAGATATATGAACGTATGCATTAGAGAATAAGTAGGAATTATTCCCTTGAAAATAATATAGCATTTATTCTCTCTTTGGAGTTACTGAATGATCGTGATGACAATTCGGACCGTACGATGGCCAAAAATAGTTCTGCACAACTTCTGGATTACTTCTCACAGCTTTCTTGAACAACGGTATTACATTTTATTTCACCTTACGTTTTTTTTTCTTCGTGCTAAAATCAATTTATATCTATACTTCCTGTCAGTTATACAACTATTCACAGAAAACTTTAGGCTAAAGAAAATTTCTTTTTAGAAATTTAGACTTAAATTATAATGGATTTCTTACCTCTATTTAACATTGATTTTTCATAGTTTCTAATATTCCATACTCATTATTCTTTTTCAATTCCTAATGTTGTACAATGTATTCTGAATTAAATCTTTTTTTTAATTTCTAATATAGATTTAAATATTTTAAATAAAACTCTCAAGATACTATTACATTATGTAAAAAAGAATTGTTTTAAATGTGAAGTTAGCAAATTTAATTTTATTTACGATTCTTAAAATTATAATGTTATTATCTAGATAAATACGATTGAGCTTACAAAAAAACATTAACATTTTTTCGCTTTTAATTTTTAAAGAAAAATTAACTAAACTTTAAAGCAATCAATTTTTATATAATTTATAGTTTTTTATTAAAAAAAAATTTAGTATGTAAGGATTGTCATTATTAAATAGAAGACATAAAAAAAGATTATTCCTCGTTCAATTTACAGATTAATATCCATGATAATTGACGCCATTATTTAAATATAATTCAACATAATAAATTATAGTCAAAGATTAGAAAAAAAATTCTTTTTAGCATTAAATAATTATCTGATTTTCAGACTTATGAGAATTTCACTTTTAAGCTGTTCATAATTGCATCAATTAGTTTAGTAAATATATTACTTATCAGTTGAATTTATTTGACTTTTTTATTGTAAACATTTATTTAATTTCAACAAAGTTTCTGTCAGAGATAAGTAGAGTTAATTCAACACACCGATCAGTATAAAATGGAACTTTTAATACCTGCTGATTGATTACCTGTGTTATTTTCTTGTCGCTTAGGATCATGGTTCGGCAACTTCTAATAATTTAAACTGATTAGGTTATGTAGATATTATATTTAATGAAAATTTAGTTTTAAATAGCTTTAAATAGACAGCTATGCTAATAACATAGCTGAAAATCAGTCGGATTAATAATTCATTAATGCATAGGATTTTCCTAAAATGCAAATAATAATAACCTCTTGATAACTACAATACTAAAGCCATTAAATGTATATAAGCTATGTTCTTTTATTTTATAAAATTTTGGTATGAGGTGAACTGCTACCACGAATCGGCTTTTTTATAAGAAACATGTCAGCATAAGGCCACTCAGTATATAAAGCTTCCCTTAAATCACCCATGACATATTAATCATTATTATAAAACTCTTTTTTTATTACAAGAAGCAAAAGGAAGAACGTTTGTTAATCACAGTGTGAATGCGATGGTCAAAACATATTCGAGCTTTTCCATTTTTGTAACACGATTTGTTTTTATATACAAGAAAACATATTACGTATATTACATCAACATTGTATTTCTTAACGTAATTTCGTTATCAACAAGCCTTCATTTACGTATATCATTTCTATTGAGCATGAATCAATCTAAAATAGTAGATCAATTACACTGTTTTTTCGTCACAAATTATTGTAGCATCCTTTATTAGTTCTTTCATCAAGTAATTTTCGCCTCATAAAATTTTATATATTATAAATGGACAAAAGGCGTCTTTATTTACTAAAATAATTTACATCTCATTTAATATGCAACAACAATATATATATATATATATATATATATATATATGTTTATATACACTATATTTATAAAGAGATACAAATTTTTTTAATGCACGGTATTTTTATTTGGAAATATCAAAATACCCACCTGAAGTAGACAGAATTATATTATCTAACATTATATGGGCGAAAATTATATTCTGAATTTATATATTTATACATTTTTTCTAATTTTTATAACAAGAACGAATAAAACAAATTCAAATTTCAAATATCAAAAATCAAAAAAACAAATACATAAATTTATTTTTGAACTAGCACGCTGCTCCTATTTCCTTGTACTTTGACCAACGGTTTCTTCTAAAAAAATTTTAATAAATATTCACATTTTTTAAAAACATTTAAAGAATGATTTATGTAAGGTATATGAAAAGAATACAGTATTTTACTCAATTAAATGATTAAAACAATTTCTTTAATTACATTTTCGAAATTTATTATTTTTCAAATAATATTGCAAACATTAATCATAAAAATTGAAAAAATTCTGTAAACTATTACTAAAGATTTTAATAATAATAAAATTAAAATCAACACAGAAAGTAAAATAAATGTGCAATAAGGAAATGAAAAAAAAACGAATAGTGAGATACGCAGGAACTTTTAGTTTTTCGAACATGTTTTCTTCACGTATCTTTATTCGACAAATACCAAGAACTACTAAATATGATGCAGACGTTGCCATCTGCAACTACTGGATATTTTTCAGAGAGGTTTTTTACTACAACATTTACAATTTTATTTCTATTCTTCTTTGAGCGTTTTCTCATAAATTTTTCTTGCTCTTTTAGTATTACTGAACTTGGATAACTATTCAGCTGTGAAAAATCAAGTATTTGTTCAAAGTACGAAAGAAAGAATATAAAAAGCATAAAATTGATAATAACTAATGGTTTTCCATTAAATAAAAATAAAATTAATTTTAATTCTGGAAATAAGACTAAGCAGCATTTAATTTTACTCTCTATATTATAGTATACTCTCGTATACTTCGATATTTTTCTTTTAAAATCATGCATTTTTATTATTCTACATACAAATAATATAGGTATAATATGTTATTTATACAGATTATTTTTAGTAAGGATTTATATTACAAAAATTACTTTTAATATCATTTGTAATATTTTTTTCCTATCAAACAAAATAACACAAAATAGATTAAACATGCTGTTTTCATATTAGGAAATTTTTCATATACATAAATATACTTTAAATACTATTAAAATAGATTTAAATTTTTTTTTAATAATTTAGTTAATGCTTAAAATCAATGTCTTTATTGTATGTATCTATATATAAATTATTTTTTCGTTTTACGAATATCAAATATGTTTTAAGTCTTATGCACAATATCTCTCTGTATATAGTTTTAAAATGAATTCATGATTTTCTATGTAAATGTCTTCATAAGTAAAAAAAAAAAAATTGTGACAATATACAAATAAAATAAAAAAAGTGCACGCCTTGCTTGATTTAGTCGATTCTTTATGGATAAATACAAAAATATTAAAATTAAGTATATGCGAATCTCAAATTAAGACTCATAAAATAATAATTCGTTAATAATTCATAATTAATTGCAATTAAAATGAAATTTTAATGAGAAGATAAAGATATAAATAACTAAAAATTATTATACAATATGAGTATTATATTGTATAACGAAATGAAAACTAAAATCTAAAAGCATTTTTTATTTAATCCAAAACAGGTAATGGAAAACAAAAGGTTTTGCTATAGAAATTTATAGTTTACCATTCATTTGAAACTAAGCATATTTTTGTAGTCATTTTTTCTATGTAATGTTTCATCATTTTCATGAAAACGATTAATAGACATCAAAGCTACTTCAAGGAACAAAATAAAAATACATTAATAATGTACATAAATATTGTAAAAATAGTAACATTTTTATTAATGCATATAAATTACGAATGTTATCCGTTATTAAATTTAATTATATTTTTCTATACAATTATATCTAATACTAAAAAATTGCAAAATATTATAATTGCCGTTTCTTATAAAAAAATTATTATTATAAATTTTATAGGTTTTTTTTGAGGTTTTCTTTAAAATAAAAATATATTTTATTGACAAATATTTTATAGAAATTCTTAGAATTGATAACACTGTGTTTTTTTTCATTTAATATAACATTTGTATTATAAATATCACTAACAAGGTATGAAGCTGAATTGATTTTTTAATTTTATAGTATTCTATTTTAAATTACAAGCCATGTTTAAATTATCGTTAAATAAATTAATTATATTTCGACATCTGCTAGGTTGTATATTATTAATCGAATTAAAACACATAAAAATATATGTAAATGTCACATAAGTTAGGATATTAAATAAAGTATTACATAAAATATCAATTTTCTAAGCCAAATAAATGACCATAATTTATAAAAATGTAGTTTAAAATAATTTTATAACTTTTCTTATATGTACTAAGAGTAATTCGTAGTTTAAAATTAATAACTTAACGAAACCATTTAATAAAAAGTATACTATAAATATGTTCATTAACCGAAACTCATATAATATTTTTATTTTTTATTATGAACTGCCAAAATTCCAGACGTCAATAAATTTTAAAAGATAAAAATTTTTAAATGATTTTAATTCTTTATTATTTTCATATAATTTCAATATTTTTGGAAGTTAAATATAAATAATAATGAATATTTTTATTTATTCTTCTCATATCCACTGTAATAATCCTACATCATAAATTTTTTAATAAGATATACGATAATAAAAGGTTTTATCGAACTTTAATCAAAATATTCAAATTAAATGGAAATATTGTTGTATATTAGGTGTAAGACATATAACAAAATTCTATTGAATGTAAAGTTAAATGAAATAACAATAAAATAAAGCAATAGAAATTATAATTTCATTATTTTTATTTTGCTTGAAAATATGCAAATGTAAATATTAAATCATATTTAAAATGCTAAAGATGTATTGTATTTTTAATATTTTCTAATATTTTATTTTTAAATCTTAATATATTTGTTATGAAATATGTCTTTCGTTGTTTATTAAAAAAAAATCAAACTTATTATATTGATTATGTGAGAAAATTATTGACACTTTTTTTTTAAGAAATAAATAAAGAAATGATATGTCAAAGTAAATACTGCAATGAAACGGTGACCACATTAATGCTTCTGTAATACACGCTATTTCCTTTACTTATTAATATTTCTTATATTATATTCAACTTCAAGTTTAGAGGTTAATTAATTAAATTATATTTTGTTATTGTAATATTTTTATACTTTATAAATATTAATTTTAACTGTAGCAGATAAAATAATTATAAGTAACCTGAAAATCTAGTTAAAAATGTGTAAAGAATTATTTTTAACTTGTATTATTATGCATTTTCTATTAAAAATACTATTACCATATTGGTTGACCGAAGGTGTACATAGTAAAAGGTAGTAAAGTATATAAGTAACTAAGGCATATTTAGTATAAAATTTGATCAAACAAGTGGTTTTTACCCTCAATTATTATCTAATATAAATGTATTATAATAAGTGGAAAGATTCTGGCGAATAATAGAAAAATAGTTGAATAATATATAGAAAAGAGTTCTCGTAATTATTGCGTATGCAATATTCGGCATTCACATTAGTTTTATATTAATGAGTTTGTTAGGCTAAATTTAATGAAAAAAGCATAAATCTATATAATCTATATATATACTTTCCGATTATTATATCCTTTATAGTATAAATTGACAATAATATATTTTACACAATAAATATATAATTAACTTTCTACATTCAAAATTTTTCCACTTGATATTTCTTTTAAAATAATATCCGTATTATTTATATAATTTAAAATTATAAAGTATATAAAGAATGGCAGAACAAATGAAATGCACGAGAGGCGCTTCTCATATTTTTTTCAAATTCTTATTTTAATAAGCATATTTGTACTAATGACTATATTTTTAAAGCTTTTTTCAATAAACGATATAGCATTTCTAATAATAACGTTTTATTCATATTATAAAATGATAATCATGTAATATTTTTAAATATAAATATTATGTAAGCGAAAAATGAAAAGAATTACATTAAAATAAAATGTAAAGTATCAAGTGTCCTGCCCTCAATAATATAAATATTTAATATTAAATTAGAGAAATAAAAGAAAATTGTGAATACACGATCCTTCACATACTGCCATTGTTATCTAATTCCTCGTTCAGTTTAAGTATCACCTAAATCTATCATATTAAGATTCATATCTTTAGGTACGAGAGAACTATTTTTTATATTACTGATTAATTCCATAAGTGCAAGAAAATAGGAACATGTATATTTGTCTTACTTCAATCTATGCTCTATACGTAAATGAAGCTGAAGCTCTCAAAAGGATAACCTTTATAATTATTTTATAATTCAAAGTTATTCTGTCTGAATAGGCTTTCGTTTATATTGTGTCATGATTTTAATTTAATTTTGTAAATATTATCAAGACTCTGCAAGACATAATTGATAGTGTATTTCATATTTTTTTGAATTGTTTAAATTTAAAAACTCATTTATTATAAATCAAATTTATTCTGAAATTCAAAGACCCATCAAGTTTCCACAGCGTATACAATTCTGTAACTACAATATTACAACGTTCATGCAAATTATAATTATATTATTTCATCAAATTTAGCATACTTTCAAAAATCTATCTACTCAATTTTAATAATTATATAAATATCATTTATAACTTAGATATGGGAAAAATTACCTGTGCTCCTTTTCCACCCTTGTATCAATGCAACTCACTTTAGCGTACGACTTATTCAACTGCAACACTCCCAACATCACCGATCAGATTCATATGTTTTTATGATATAATATATTATGATGACCCGTTGACGCATCTTTCCACGCTCTCTTCTCATCTTGTTACCTTCACAGCCCTTGAACTACTATGTACTATGTATTACTTGTACTACTATGATCACTATCTAACGCTTCGATCCTAATGGCGATTGTCCTTGGTCATCATCCCCTCTTCTGCCCCCAATGTTCGACTGCTGCGGACTTAGTTGCAATCACTTCTGGGAACGTATGTGCCCCGCTCGTTTCCTCGAAAAATGTCTGCACGCAGCCATGCATCGAACAACCAATACAATAATAATCTCCCCTTATATCGTCGTACGTTAACATTTCGGAAACTCAATTCTAGTTATCAAGTTTAAAAATTCATAATTTTTTGAAAGACAAGGCATTGGCTTTATTTATATTTCTTTTTAAACAATTATCTAATAAAATATTCTAATAATTATTTCTAATAAATTTTTGTAATAAATAAATAATAATGACCCTTCAATACATAATTATGAAATTTTCTTTTTTTTCATAATTTTTTAATACCAATTTACGTCAAGACACGAATTTTAGAATTGTTAATTTACATTACTTTCCTACAGATTATTATTATTTATTGTTATATACTTTTGATAAATTTCGTTTTAATAATAATATGTAATACAAAGCAAACACTTTCGTTTTAATTTCAATGACAATATATGCATAGTTAATATACTTTTTAAATTCAATAATATTTTAATATACATGCTTTAGTAAAAAAAAAAAAAAAATTACATGTAATAATTTAAATTTTATATATGACTTTTA
Organism: Ceratosolen solmsi marchali; assembly: GCF_000503995.2. Classification (NCBI taxonomy): domain Eukaryota; kingdom Metazoa; phylum Arthropoda; class Insecta; order Hymenoptera; family Agaonidae; genus Ceratosolen; species Ceratosolen solmsi. The sequence continues at coordinate 1,300,004 of NW_011948444.1, forward strand.
TACACGAAATATTTAATCTTATTGCAAACGTTTAATCGCTTCTCATTTCCTTATATTATATTTTTGTAGCTTTAGGGAATTAAGGAAGCTCAACAAGAAAATAGTTGGAAAAAGAAATTCAATATCGTTCTTTGAGCAGCTCAACACTAAAAGAAAAGTATTGACATATTTTTTTCTAGGTTCCACTTGACAGAACGAAAAAACTTCATAATCAGAAAGATTTTAATTATCATGTACATAAGTTTCATTAAATTAAATCTCGCTTACTTATGTTTAATTAATGTAAATTAAATAATCATTTCTTTCATTTTTAAATTTTGTCATAAGAGTTTAATTTCGATAGAAGAGAATACATTAAAAAAGTAGGATTCATATCTACAATTAGATAATTTGAAAAGTTAAGAAATTTATTTGTTAATAATTTTATTCAATAATATTTTCATGCTGAATCGAATCTATTAAAATAAAAGACTTACAATTAACTTTCGTAAAATTAAATAGTCATAATAAATGACTTAGCAAACTAATGTGAAGATGAATTATGCATCAATATTTAATGTTTAGTGAAACGTTTCTAATAATGGTAATCAGTTAAAATTATAACATTTGAATAAAATAATGTTTCTGCATTGCCTTTTGAAAAAAATACTTAGAAATTTTATTGCTCTTAATTTGTCATCTATCATTATAAAAGATTGATTTGTATTATTTAATGTAAGAGTTAATCTATGATGATGTATAAGTATAATTTAAACTTTTATAAAAAAATTATATATATATATATATATATATATTATATTTATTATATTTAAGATAATTTATCAAGAATTATTTAAATGAAAATATTACAATACTATGGTATATTCAATGGCATTGATAAATTTACTATTGCAGAATTTATGTTCGAAATTATTCGAATTGTTATTAATTTTGTTCGATTATCCATCAAAAATTAATTAAAATATATCATTATGAAAATCAAATTAAAAAAATTACTAGCTTGCCAGTTAAAATAAATAGTGAAATTACTATTAATATGCCTAAAAAATACTAGTATTTTTGATATATTAGAGTTGAAGACTAAAAAGCCATTTAAAGAAATTTTAAATGTTCCCAAACCGAACTTCTATCAAATCACATTGCACACTAAAATACTCGAAAAAATTCAGTTCATTAACAGCCTTAATTACGTCCTCAGTCTAATCCAAACCGCAAAGCAAGCTTGAGTAAGCACAATCAGTTAAGGTGAAAGCCCTCAATCAAGTGGAAAGAGAACACAAGACTAAAGGTAAGATAAAAAGGTTTGATAGAGTTAAACTATGATGTATATATGTGACTTTAGCACAGGTTATTTAGTGACAGTGAGCAATAATGTAAAACATTTTTTGTGATTTAGTGCACAATTGTATATATTTCTATTTCAGATAAAACTGCTCTTCAAGATTTTATGAAATTTATTAAATTTTATTTGATATAATATCATATTTTTAATATATAAGAACAGCTAAAACAAAAAGAATTTGTAGGAAATTGTCATAGTTTGTATATGTTGTATATGTTGTATATAGAATGGAAATAATAAATGATGAGAAAATAACTGGTGGTTTAGTAAAACTTATATAAAAGATAATGATATATAGTTAATAGGTACCAAAATTCCATCCAGTGGTAATCAGGAATTGCGTGATTTAAATACCTTTCACAACCTATTGAAAGAAATATTTTAAAGAAGTTAAAAAGATTTCTAATCTTGCATTCCCCGTATTTTTAGTAAATTTTAATTTCTCTTTTGATCAAGGAGTAAAATATGTTAATAAATTTTAAGTATAATTATTTTCAATGAATTTTTTCATATGTTAATATAAAATTATAAATTTTTCATTGCCCATCAATTGACTATTATTCCATTATTTAATAAATTATTAGGATAACGCGAACATTATGTTTCAATGTTATTATGCAGCATGGACTACTTGTAGTATAGATTTTTTTTTTATTTTACTAATATTTATTTTTATTGCTACATTTAGTTAAATTATGCTTATATATAATCAATAATGAATTGATAAATATTAATATATAATGGCGTTAATTCGACAAAATAATTTTTTATTTATTTTTTCGCCTTTAATTAAAATCTTAAAACTGCAGTAAAATGATTTTATAATTTTTAATCTCACTTAAATCTCCATTAATATTTTAAAATACAATAATAAAGTTTCAATTTGTTTGATGATATTTGTATTTAAAATTGGAATTTTCGCAAGTTTTCAAATATTATGTTTGATAATAAATTATGAAAATTTATATTTCAGTTTCACTTGGCTTAAGTCTTGCAGTGAATATTGATAATAAGAAAGTTAAAAATTACATTCTAATAAAATTGTAAATTTTAATATTTATACAATACAAAAATTTATAGAGTACGGCTTATTATTTTACACTATTAAGTTTATTAAAAACATAAGAACATAACAATAATGTTTATTTATTTAAATATTAATAGATTCATCCTAAATAGTATTAGATATATATTCACCGTATGTGTTATAAACATATTTGAAATATAAATTCATTTTGAAATTCATGTAAATTTGCGCCTTTCATGTATGTTTACATATGATTTGACAACAAATTTACAGTTACAAATCATTTTAACATACTTTGCACGTACATCTTCTGGTATTAAGTATCAATTTCCCCTTGAGCTATATCTAACAAATATTAACTTCTATGCTTTATACTTATAGTTTCTACAAAAAAATTTCGTTTTATATATTATCGTTTTATATTTTATATATTTACATATTATATATATAAAACGTAACATTAAATTTTTTATTTTTTATTTTATCGTAACTCGACATTTCTTACTGCGTTTATCATTATATTTAGCTCACTCGTGTATTACAAAATTGGTATATTCATTTTAATATTAAAAAAAATGTTGTGTATTATATTTATAATTACTTTATACGTATTTATAATTATGAAATTACTAATAAGTATTCAATAAAACAAAAATGACATTTTCTTACATAAACTCCACATTACATATACTTAAACTCCTATAAATACCATAGGATATATATAGGAAATATATATATGAAAATGTGACTGAGAAATGTAATATTAAGTAAAATATGGATCACAGTAAGAATTAAGAAATAGGAATAAAAAAACTAAGGAAAAGAGAGATTTGTTGAAGGCAATGTTTCGTACTTAACTGGACCATGCGCTTCAATTCACAATTCACAGTGGCTTATCGTTAGTAAAAATAACAAAATGGGTGAAATAGAAGTGACGTCGACAGCCGAAAAGAGAAGGAAAAAGTAGTAGCATAGAATGAGTTTGACTGGAGGTAAGTAGCAAATGATACACTATGGCGCAGCTGCTTTATGCTTCGTCGCGGAACTCTGCTTTGTAGTTAACTATCTTCTTCCCGGTCGACTAGTGCTTATCTTTACTGGTGGAAAATCAAGGAATTCAAAAGTCAAGCGTTACTGCTAAAAGAAATATACATGCCTCGTGACAGCATTATTTCGAAGTAAAAAGCTCTTAGAGGAAAAATGTATCTGCCTCGATGGAGCGACTTGTCACTAATCGGATTTGAAGTCAGCTCTTGAAGAAAAAGCTATGACTGACAAAGCTCAAAACGACCGAGAGGTACTAAAAAAAAATGTACGTTTTAGTACGATCAATGATTTTTATCACGAATAACTTAGTTGTAGGCTAAACTAATGCAGCTTCAAAAAATATTATTCAACTTGATAAATCATATTCGCTCGCTTCACCCAAGCCCTTTTCTCTTTTTCTCTATTCCTTATCTCTATTCTTCCCACTCCTTCTCTCATTAAAACGCCGTGAGAGATGCTGAAAGAGAGATAGAATACCAACCAGATGGCAATTAATTATCGAGTAGAGCTTCGAAGTTTCGAGCGACGACGGTCAGCCGCAATTGAGCGCGATAGAGAACGCATAGTTACGTGCATGTGCAGTTGGCTGCTGATCCTCCAATGTCCGCTTGTGGTGAAAGATAACGAGTCAAGAGGCTAAAGGGATAGAGAAGTGCATAGCGAGATCGGTGCGAAAAAGGGTAAGAGCGAACGAGCTCAGAACTTTCAAAGAATAACAGAGCCATGTAAAGTGGCCATATTATCTCAATTGTTCACTACACGCGTTTTTTTATTTCTTTAAATTATAGTCTTCTTTATATTATAGTATTTTACTTTTTCCTTTTAGTTATTTCTCTTGTTGTTCGTTATTGTCGTAATTGAATTAAATGTGTGAGTGAAATACGTTAAGCTAAGTTCTACCATTTATATATATTCTTGCCATTTTTATTTAACTTTAATGTGAAACTTATTGAAAACTTTAGTTACCAAGTTGTGAAAGGAAAGCGAAGTTTTTTATTGAAATGATAGGCGACCACCGAAGCTTTTATTGTATTAAAATATCTATACGCATCCACACATGCGCGCATATATATATATATATATATATATTCACCGTTATTTACGACCAAAAGCAAGACATTCGGCATCAGAATAAAATTTTCTATTATAATATTAAAAAACCATTAAAACAAAATATATCATTTTACTGTGTGCATAGGATTATTTAACAAATCTAAAATTTGTATTCAAATATTAAATTTTGTAAATTATTTCTTAAATTACTTGTAACTAATTATTCAATCACTTAATTAAAAATAAAGTATCAATTCAAAAGAAAAAACTAACCATGCATTTGTTTATGCATCTACTGCATTAAATAGTGGCTCAAGCTTTTGCAAAGTATTTACATTCTGGATGTATGATAACTCTGTATCTTATCATAGTCCAAGTTCTCTTAATGTTTAATAGTAATTTCTATGGCATATCCTCCTACATATATGTCAGATATAATCATTATTTAATTCATAGAATTATATAATTGCAGAAATATGTAAAAGCTTAAAAAAAAAAAACTAAGAAAGTAAGCAAGATAGAAATACCTGCACTTCGTTAGCTTCTGTAAAATTCAATAGATTTATGGATTAGTCTATTAGTAATTGTACAATGACACGAGTAGTTCGTATATTCGTGAAAATAATTTCTGAAGATCAATTAAAATATTCTTTCGTTTGATTTTTCGCTGTTTTTCTGTTCATTCGTTAATGTAATAATAGCTTCGAGACGAATTATCTAGAAATTTAAAGTAAACAAATGAGGAAAGGCATAGAGAATTCTAATTCGCTAATTTATTATATTTTCAGATTTTATTTTTCAGAGAAAGTCAACAGAAATGATACAAAATGTTACGAAAAGTACAATGTAAAAATTGAACAACAAAAATATTCCAATAAGCTTTTACGTAATAAAAATCGAATAGAGATACTACTCTTCCGAAAACTTTATGGCTCCATTGTAATTCACATTAAACTCTTTATTTTCTTTATTTACGAAATTATAGAAGTGAAATATATAGGTAGAAAAGAAATAATTAAAAGGGAACAAGAGCTTTTCACTATAACGTAGAAATCGTTTATCGGAGCATAATCCAATAGTGTCCAGATGTTATCGCACTAAGGCATTCCATTTTCTAAAGTGTTACAAGTTTCTTGCTCTCTCTCTATCTCTCTCTCTCTCTCTCTCTCTCTCTCTCTCTCTCTGATCTCTCTCTGTCTGGCTGTCTCTCTCATCTCTCTCTGTCTGTCTCTCTCTCTATGTCCCGATCTTTGCAAGTAATGTACAAAAAGAACTTAGTGCACTACTGTATTTATATATTTTCTCTCTTCTTTTAGTCTTGTTATATAAGCTTCTATTTTGCCTTCTTACTTTCTGTACTTTTACCTACTGGTGCCTCCTCCATACTTTGCTCATTTTCCAAGCATACCGTCTCTATAGTCTAGACTGCCTGCGCGATGTTTCCGGTAACACCGCCAGTGACACAGACGACTTTACTTTCTCCCCTAGTTTTCGCACTTCCTCTATGTTGCTCTTCGACTTGCAACGTTTGTCTTTGTTGCGCATCCCTTCCATTTGTCGGTCTCTTTATATCTTTACAGTCATGTTCACGTATTGCGCATTAATGAGACACGAAAATTCTCGCTCGCGTAACAAAAAACAAAGATTTTTAAGGGTCTCGATTAATGAATGTAAACTTTTATCTGCATTGAAAGATGAATAAATGAATCGCTATGTGCACTAGTTTTTTGTATTGTCAAAAATGAAAGAATGATCAAAGCATCAGAAAAATAAAATTAAACGTATGAAGTATGAGATTATTCTTTTGTTACTTTGTTTTTAAAAGCAAAGAACAATCGCTGCGAGGTCGCAGTCCATGTTTGTTTGTAGAATTCGTTTGAATTATCTGACTTGCATCCATATTGAACTTAGAATTGATTTTTTACCCAATAATAAGTGAAACACAAGAATAAATCAATCCAATCAATTTTCATCGATCATATTCTTTTTTAATACATTTTTGTTACGTTTCAATTGAATTAAAAATCTTGAAATTTTAAAAAGCAAAATAATTAATATACTATCTGATAATCAATAAATGAAATGATCCTCTTTATTAATTATTATTGTTTTTTTTTTGTTTAATATTTAAATTCTTCGTTACTGAACTACGTATTTTAGTGATGTTAAATAATTTATGTTCGTTATATTTTTGAATAACCTAAATAATCTAAAAATTTTATTTATTTCATTGATTAGTCTTTAAATATTTCTGAATACTCATGATATGTACAAATTATATAGAAAATAAAATTTCGAAGATTATCAATTAGATTACCACTAATACGGTTCTGATATAAAAATATTTTTCTAAAAAATATGTATATATTTTGAAATATTGAATTTGTAAAGGTTATGTTTAAATTATTTGTAAGTGCTGTTATGTAACTTATAAAAAAAAAAATTAATTTCGAATATAGCATTATAAGTAAATGTGAATGAATACGTATTATTTTATCTTTATAAATTTTTTCAATATTTTATCGTAACTAATGTTTATGATGTTAGTGCAATATAAAATTATTACATAAATATGTAAATCAGAGTCCTTTCATTTTTAACTTTATATTTTATATACATAGAGATGTATCGACAAATATTCTTAATTATTTGAAAATTACTTTTAAAACAAGATTATACACAAATAAGTATTCAATTAAAGATTACATCTAAGCAAAATACTAAAAGTAAACAATTTTTGTTTTATCAATGGTATGTACTCTTTTAACCTACAAAGGTCACACTCATTTCGGGATACATATTTTAGTTTTTAATTATAAATCATGCTTAATAGACATAGTTTAACAAATTAAAGATAAAATAAATCATGGACATAATAATTACCAATGTATATTATACTTTCATATGACAAATTTAATATGGAAATACTAGTGCATTACTAAATAATAAAAAAAATATTAGACGATAATATAATATCATAGAGATAAAAGTTAAAATATAAAGTAAATGTTAAATATTTGATAGGGATGACACTTACCGATAGTACAAACAATAGCGTATTTAATCGCGTCGATAAATTTAGTATTACTATGTCGACTCATAGGAAAATATTTACGAGGTGAATGCTGATTGAACTATACAAAGCTGCGAAGCAAATTAAATCGTTCAATGTGAGATATTAAGAGATAATTATTCATTACCTTTGCGATTGCCGGTTAAAGAGATAACAAAACAAAAAAAAAACAAAAAAAAAACAAAAACAAAAAAGACCCTACAGAAAGTAGTCGCTTATTCTATAACATATATCATAAGACTCCTCTACAAGCTATGTGCTCCTGATCCTTTTCATTCGGAAGACAACATAAACGATGTGGACGATTTTAACAAGTGCACGTGCAGAGGCCGCGCTGATTCCACACAATGCACAATTCGATACTTTATTCAGGTTGTGCCGCTCGCGCTTTCATTATCGGGATACGAGTGCTCGAGCAAGTCCGCCAGTAATCGCGGCATTGTTCCGATGAGATACACTCTCAATGCGCGTCGCGGCCTTTATGCAGCTTTTCGAAGTCACAGGACTTTGGCCAGAGATGTATGTGCCTGTCTATGTATATAATACATCTATGTATAGGAAGGATGCTTTGTAAACGGATGGCTGTGTGCCTGGTCTTACGCTTACAATGACTACTCCTATTGCCGATTGGCGATTCAAGCTGACCAACTCCAACTCGAAGGAGAATACTTAAACTCATCGCTATACTATCCCCGCCACTTGTCCTCCCTATTCATCCTCCTATTCCTACTATGACGCGACTATTTTGTATCATTTTATTATCAACCTTGCGTAAATAGGATTGAATACAAGACTATATACACTTTGGCACTTTCGTGCATTTAATCAATGATATTTGGAACAATGTATGGCAAGATCTCTTATAATGATATTCATCCATTCTATCAACTTTCATCCAAAGAAACATTAGTCTCGTGAGTAAAATTGTTGATTCACTTAATAGATGTAATTTACTTCGAACTATCTTTAACACAATTCACTTTTGCGTGTATAATAAGTCAAATATGTCGTATGATTATTTGAATTTATCATTATTGGCTAATGAGCAAAAAATGACAATTTTGATAAATGACAAAAATGCATAATTTAACGTTAATTATGATGTCTATACTTACGTTTTCTTTCAAAATTCTATAGCTGCTCTTTAGGATAATAAAATAAACTTGATTATCAAGCTTTAAAATTATTTTTATTATTAAAAATTATTAAAAATTCTAAATGATAATTTTTATATGCAATATTGAAAAAATATTTAATTATCATGTGTTCGTATGTATTTTCTTTAAAACATGTTTGTTTTATGCTCGATAAATATATTTTTATGTACGTATAATACTCAAGCATCTTATATATATAATAATTCTATCATAAAACAACTTTTAATTATCATCTTAGTCTTTTTATGAGCAATACATTCTTAATTATGTTATAATTAATAAGAACAACAATTTAAATCGAAAAATTTTTTTTTGAGTAAATAAAACTGAGTATATGATAATATATAAATTATAAAAGTAAATTAAAGTACAACTAGATGTAAGTTTCCACAATTTATATATATTGAATATATTGAATATATATTCAATATATATATATATATATATATATATAATTGAAATTTGTCTTCACTCATAAAATGTAAATAAAAAAGATTTTCTTCTATTATAAGATCTGATATTATCGTAGAATTAGATAAATTTATTCTACAATCGATCTCTTATTTTTTAAGTAATTATTTCGATATGAATCCTAATTAATTTTAAACAAATATATTTAGCGGGCTTATTTCAACTCTATAACAGTTCTGTTATACAAAATATTCGACGAACGAGAACAAAAAATATATTATACAGATTTTTCTATTTAACTATGATTACTGTTTAATGATTGATTTGGAAAATTCAAGTAATGAATATAAATGTAAATCTGATGAAGCTAATAAATGGTTGATTAATGTTATGCATGAAAGTAATTATCGTGATGTTATATGTAAATAAACGTGCCAAACTATAGTTGTAGTTGTTACATAATTTATAACCATATATTTATACTTTATATTTAAAATATTTTGCAAAGTTAATTTAAAAAAAATATATTTGTTATGATTTAAATGAATTTGACTTCAAGGTGATTAAAAAATAATTAGGATTTAATATAGTAAATTTTCATTTTATTCATTTTTATATGTGATAAAAAATATCTGTAGTTTCTGTATAAAATATATATTATATATATATACTGTATGCATTATATATATAGTATACAATTTGTATCAAATATCAGAATATTTAACAAAAATAGAGATGATTGCTAAGCACGTTTGTCCTTTTAAAAATCATCAGAGAGTATCTCTACAATGGTAAAAAGTTTCAGAAAAGTGCGGACAAATAACCGGGACCCGCATCACGAAAGAATGAACGCGAATTGTGGGCTAATATATACAAAAACAGTAAAAATACATTAAAAGAAAAAATAGAATGAAATACATACCACTATCACAAAGTAATATAATGTTAAATGAAATAATACTTATCGATAATTTAACTTCATCGATTTATATATTATTAGGAAGTGCATATTTACTCAGTTTTACATTCTTAACAATAAAAAATCAATAAAAGTATTATAAATATAATAACATGAAAAGTTTATTTACTCTTTATATTTAAAATAAAATTAAATATATACATATTTGTATAAATAATATTATTCATTATAATAGCTTTTGATTTCTTTATCAAACTTATATTGTTTCCTTCGGAATAAACAATTTAAATGCTCAAATTGAAATAGATTTAATATGTGATTGGAAATAAGTAAAATACTTTTTTTATTTCTTTATTGTGTCATGAATAAATAAAAACATTAATTATTTTATTGTTGTTAAATATTATTGTATTAATGGTTATTATAAGTGTATTTAAAATAACTTGTGCAAAATATTTTAGAATGCCTGAATAATATTTGGCAGTACATTCATTACAATGTAGGGTTTCTTGAATTTTATTTGTTCAGTACTTTAAAGACATATGGATTTCTACTCAAGTTTGTCAATAAGGGTGCAGTTGCACAACTCTACATCTACTCTAGTAGTATTCAATGAAAATGACATGCTTGCTATAAAGAAAATAAGACAAAGTCAAACGAAACAACGAAATTACATTTAAATCAAATCATTCATAATCGGAGAAAGATAATATTAATAAAATATCTATTAAAATAATCTATGACAATATTAATAATATATTTAATCTAAGCAGAAGACCATATGTGAACCGAATATGAATTTATCTTATAATAGTAGCAGAATTATGTATATAATTTTTAAAAATACAATTTTGTGATAACAATCATTTACATTCTATAGGAGAAAAAATGTTTAAACAAACAAAATTACATTTACACGTAATATATATTTTTTTAATATTTACTTCAAGAACGGTTTTTCAAATATTTTTCATGACTTTCTATTAATATGCACATTATGAAACGTTAAAATAAATAACAAATTCAGTTATCTATAATATATGGCTACAGACAAAGACTATAGAAACTGAAATCATAACAATATAAATATTAAAATACATATTAGGTACTATATTAATGAGAGTGAATAATTAAGAACTTAATTAAGAAGAAAAAGGATAATAATTACTCAACATCTTTGCTACTCAATCACTAATGGTTAAATTAAATAATTAATTTAAAATTCATTATATAGAAATAATACTTTAATAATACATAGTTTATCATTATCGAACAAATGAATTAATATAATATTAAATTATGAATATCTATTATTTTAATTTTAATTAACTATATTATTAATGTAAATTATACATTAATTAATTGTAAGCTTAAGATAAATAATAATGAAAATTATAAAGATATTACATACCATCAAGTACGATGATATGTTTAATGCCGATGGTGTTAAATTTATTATCGACGATATTCACTACGACATTTGTATTTGCATATATTTGTAATCGTATACGTAATATTAATTTAAATAGAATTCTCCGAGCGTACTTGTATTCTCGGAAGCCAATTAAATAGCTTAATTTCTTTTCTATCAACTACCAGATATTATTACATTTCAGTTGCTCTCTTATGTTCTTATTTCAAATAAAGACCGTTCTTATATTACTCCTTTCGTTATATTCTACAATTGATGTTGTTTTATCATTTGATTTTGTATTTTGTCGATTTTTAAAAAAGTGTAACGTACACATTTGGATAGATGTCCATTTGCAAGCTAATGCAGATTGCCGACTACGTTAATTTTGGTATGTATTCGATTTTACAATTTAAGATGAGTTTAATTGACTTTAAGTTAACGAATTGTATTAAATATTTATTACGTAGTTGATACAGACAAATTATATGAAAATATAAAGTTGATATTATAATAAATACTATGTAATAATAATAACAATAATAATAATAACAACAACAACAATAATAATAATAATAATAATAATAA
>NW_011948444.1:1312079-1421273 GCF_000503995.2 Ceratosolen solmsi marchali
CAATAATAATAATAATAATAATAATAATAATAAATCCCCAAACAGTAAATAATATAATTAAATAATGTAATAATTGCTTTTTAACCAATAATAATAATTTTTAATTTTACCCTACATTTATCATTGATTCTGACACCAGAATAATTCGAAGAAAAAAGTACACAAGCATTGGTGGAACAAGTTGCTTAGTAATAAATTCTATTTCTTATTTGTAAAGAAATTATTTTGAATGCCACGAGTCTCGATTATCAATGTTATTATTTCTCTAGAGGAGATGTTTATATTGATAATAAATAATAATACCTTCTAATAAAGCTTGTAGAAAAAAAAAGTATTACAGTTTTACTCGGATGCCTGATATTTCATCAAATTTACTACAGATTCTCTCCTCCAACTAAATTCTTTAGTTAGTTCTCGCGTGACATTGTCGGTGTGAAATTGAATACTGATATCACATACGTAACATAAACTCAATTTTTTAAAGATAATTCAATTATAACTAAATATATGAGCATCTCACGAATTTTGTAGTTAAAAGATCTTAATAATCATTGTTGTTTAGTTTACTTTATTAATTTATTACTAATAGTCTTAGAACCATATAAAACGGTTATCACCTTTTTTTATTTATTTCAATTTGAAGATGTTTTCATTTGAAAAGTTTTTATTCTACTATGTAGAACAATAATAAAGCGATAAAAAATCTTTCTAATACTAGTGCAATTATATGATTGGTGTAATATATATTCTTGAAAAAATACAATATTACCAATGTATATATGTACGTTGTGTTATTTATATTCATATACAAGCTAATGTATTTTATTTACGTGACCTACTGATGCTCAAATATAAGTTTACAAATAATTATGCCGATCGAATATCAGTAAAGAGGTAGAGTCAATGTATGCATAAAGAAAATTTAAATAATTTAAATTTAAAGAAAATTCTTTACTATTTCTTTATCTTTAATACTCCTTTAATACACCATTGCTTAAAGAAAAAGAAATTTTAATGGTACAACCGAACAATCACAGTATATCCATCAACTGGGTACATTTCCGAATACATAAAATATGTGCAGTATGTATAAATATTTCTAGAATAGTTTTGAGCGTGTTGAAACATAATAGATTATTATTAATTTCTATAATAATTCAAATAACTGAAGGACATGAGAACTTTGAAAATCTATTACTAAATATAAAATATGAGAGAATTGGATCAACACAAATAGCAGTGGAATTTATGGTATTTAAAAATGTAGTTCAATAAATATTTTTGTATTTTACTTAACTTTATTACGAAATACGTTCATATAATAATTTCAATATAATGTAAAATATTCTAAAAAATGTGTTATTGGTCTATGAATGAGCGGAAGGTTCTAATATGGAATGTCAACAAATTTCAGCAAAGCCTTCATGGTTCTGAATCTTTTTTTTAGTTGTTTCTTTCGAAAAAATTATATCTACATAATTAATACTTATCATTTACTTATTAATTACTACACATTTTCTATTATTTTTGTTTTTGTGAAATTAAGAAAATATAAGTATAAAAAACTATTGTTTAAAGGGGTCTGTTTATACACAAAATCATATATTTGTAATATACGTATAATTCTATTAGTTCTATATATATTGTTTTTCTGTAATCTACAATAAAGAATTGTCAAAATTAATTCAAATTTACATTCATCTAATTATACATACTTTTAAAATTGATAATATGAAATTCATAATTTTAATTCGTATTAAAATATAATATCTACCTTTGATATTATATTTGATAAATTTAAATGATTATAATAATTCATTATTGATACGTATTTATCTATCTTGCGAGGATTAGTAAAAAGAGTGAGATAAAAAACAAATAATATATAGTAAAAGGATCTTTGGTCGGTTCAAGTGAAGAAGTGTTGTAAATGCACGAAAAAGAAATGTGTATAATAAAATTTAATAAATATTGATAAAAAATTCGCTTAAAAAACTGTCATTTTTAACACATTTCCATTTGGACAAAAATAATGTAAATGGTTCAAGGTGCGTAGAGAAATATAACCTTTATGCCATTCTCTTTTAAACTTTTCTATGTTTTATTATTCTGTTGATTCTTCCCCTTTGCACTGCATCCTATAAAGGAATTATCCTCTTAATTTTCAGGTACTTCTGTCACATATTTTGAACTGTTTATACAATATTTTTTTAAATGTTCTTATAATGGCGAAAGAGATATAGCCTTCATATCTCAAGAAATCTACACTAACTTCTTCAGACAGTTAATTAGAAATTAGAATTATTTCTCAAGAATTTACCTTGTCTTGTTTTAAACTAAAGTAAGATCAAAAGATGATGATGAGAAAATAGTGAAACCAAATTCTGTTTCTTGATTTTCATTCGCCAAAGCATAGTTAAGGGACACAAATAGCAATCGGAGATAATAAATTGACACTATTGTTACACAGAATGCTTAATATATTACAATTTCTATTTTCATACTTATAAATGAAATAGTATTGCTGAAAGTCTCACCCCTCGGTCTACTCTCCAATGTCCGGAAGTTTGTCAGATTTTCTTTATTATCCCGTTAGTACATAAAAAGTAACAAAATACTAAGCATATATACGCTATTTTATCGGAATATAAATAAATAATATGAATAAAGATAATTAATAATATTAACATAATAAAAAAAAGAGTATAAAGCAATGAGATATTAGAAAATAACCGTAAGAAATAATGAAGAATTCTCTTATGTTTGCTTATTACTTCGATTATTATTGCTATTCTTTTTAGATTTTTAAAAGCTCTTTTGATGATATCTATCATTACCATTCGATAACATGGGCATGACACCAATAAATAGAAAGGAAAGCTCTATCATAAAAAATTTAAGCCGAAGTTTAATGACTAACATGTAAATTATAAGCTAATAATTCTTCATTCAAGGATTATAAAATAATTAATCAATAACTTTTAATTTTATAATTTCAAGTTTTAAATATTCAGAACTTAAAAATTAAATTAAAAATGTGTAATGAAAAAGCATAGTTAACAAAATATTGAAGAGCTCATTTGACTATTTATTTTCGATAAGGATTTAATTATGTAATTAAGTATAATAGCAATTAGATAATATTTTTATTTGATTAGT
Source organism: Ceratosolen solmsi marchali (assembly GCF_000503995.2). Lineage (NCBI taxonomy): Eukaryota > Metazoa > Arthropoda > Insecta > Hymenoptera > Agaonidae > Ceratosolen > Ceratosolen solmsi. The sequence goes on from NW_011948444.1 coordinate 1,315,239, forward strand.
TAAAATTTTATGAAAATCTAAGCAATTTAAGTGAACATCGTTAGTTTAGTATAGTCTATAGTATTGCTTATCTCTTCGCAATGTTTATAATTGAAAACAATATTTAAAGCTCAAAAAATACTTACGTATCTCATAGCCTTACCGATTTTATTATAAATACTTTTCATTTCATATTTACTTTTTTATTTTAAAGTATACGAAACTAATTCTTATGATCCTAGCATTGAATAAAGAAATTAGAAAATTAAAGTGAAATATATATTTAAAAATCTTTCTATTTTGACAAATTAATTTTAGAAATAGATGAAGATTAATTCGTAACAAGAAAATATATATATATAATAAAATTAAAATAAAATCACACCATAAAAAGGATGAAATTAGATTTACTCATACTGTGTTTTCATACTTCATATACTTTCAATATAAATTATAAAAAGATAAAGTAGCTTATATTAATAAATGTATTTCAGCTTTCTAGTATTCATTTATACTTATATATTGTCACTATAGTAAGATATTTAATTTTTATAATTCAGTTCATTTACAATTAACAACAATATTTCCCCAAAAGTTATATATTATTTACACATTTATACGCATGCAATTTTATAATTTTTATAATCTTACAAATTAAGTTAAATTAACTAAATAGGACAATTGTAGATAACATATAAAAACATTGCTATATTTAATAATATTATGTTTAACATACATTTTAAAATATTTTATGTAAAATATATCCTGTCTTAGTATGCGAAATATATTTAATAAGTCAGATTAATATTTCGTAAGATTGTAATTTTATTAATTAATAAGAAAAAAATATTTGAATAATATTTGCAAAAATACATTATATTAAATCGATAAAACTATTTATACAAAATTTCCGTCGACAGTTGTTGCTCAAAAGAGCTGTCCTCTAATTTTTATACATATCTACTCTTTGCGCGACTTCATATCTCATAAAATAAAAGAAGAGAAAGTAAGACACGAGAAGGAAGGTTCGATTGTCTGTATATACACGTGATGCCCAAAACAATAAATCTCACTATGAAAATCTCATATACATGCATGAACATACATAAATACAACTTTTTTACTTTTGTTTACGACGAGTTTCAAAGCTGTGAAAAACAAAAAGGAAAAATTGGTCTACGAAAGTATAGAGGCATATTCTCTTTTCTGCCCTTTCTCTCACTTCAATACCTTTTGTTCAATTTTTCGACCACTCTACTCTTCTTTATATTCTGTTTCTTTCTCCCTTCTAAATGTGTATTCACTCATACATGCCCAAACAAAATTTCATGAATACGTGACTTCTAAGTGGAAAACTACGTTCGTCAATTTCTCTTTTTTCGCATCCCAAGGGAAGAAAGATGTGAAACGAAGAAAAGAACATTTCAAGAGACATTTTGTTTGTAGTACTTGGCTTTCCCATCCTTCAAGTTTTACAAAAATGACAAAATATATCTCTTAGTATAACTTGTGAGAGCGCGTACATTTACGTACTGATCGGATAATACGCAAGTAAGTAGGAATATGAATATCGACTTATGCAACGATAGATAATATCATAAGCAAAGTGAAAATATGTTTGTGTAAAGCTCCATTTATTTCAAACATACAATACAAGCTCATCAGAGATCAACAAAATATAAATAATACACACATATATATATATAGGTAGTATGGACAAAGAAATATTTTATAATAGAATTATAATATTCTAATATTTCATTAGATAAAATAATTTTAAATCAAAATTATAAATTTTTATAATAATTAGATTTGGAATAATAATGTAATAAAATGAAGTCAATTTCTATGAAAATGAGAACTGTGCGTATATAATTTTATATGTTGAGAAATATATTATTATGATTAGAACAGATTATGATTATTAGATAAATATTGTTCGTTATGTTTACATATCAATGATCGTCAAAAATTGCATTTGAATTTTAAATGGCCTTGGCACAGACAAAACTCTTTTAAAACATGGCAAGAATGGCATAAAAAAGTAATGCAATAAGCATGTCTTTTATAAGCTTTAGAAATATGTAAACTGTTGAAAAAGAAAGAAAAGAATTAAATATAGAAAAGGCGATAAGAGGAAAAAAAGAGTAATAGGATGGAATAAAAAGACTCTTGAAGACCAGAACAGACGTGAAAAGTCAGGAATTAAATAAAGTAATGTATAAAATAAATACTATAATTATATTAAAATACATTATATCATTGAATAATAATTACAATACTGATATATTAGATAGTACAATAAAAAATTAACTAAAAAATTAATCGGAAATTTAATTACAAAATTAACTATAACCTATATTTTATTGAAAATATTAAAAATTTTTGAATATTTAATTATAAATTTGTTTAGATTATTCAATAAAACATAATTTTAGAAATTAAATTAAGAAGCTTATCCGTAAATGTTAAATTAGTAAATGTAAAATCTGAAATAATTAATTTTTTTAAATATTTATTACTTTTTTCTATAAACATTTGAGATATCGTGGTAAATCATTATCGAAATAAAAAATTTCATAAATAGTAACAAAAAAATGACTTATGAAATATTTTATTTTAATTTTAAATCAATCATGTTAAAATATAAGTGATTAATTTATAAATCTACATATGTATATATATATATATATATATATATATATATATAGATTTTCATAACAAAAATAGCCGAATACGTAATTTCAAATAATTTATTATATATAATATTTTATTGTGATCAATGAATTGCTCTTTATGATAGCATCATATACTTAATATACAATTTATTGTTGTTTTATTACTTTATAATAAAAGGTTATATTCATTTATTTTGTAATTTCGGTATTAGGGCAACTTAGGATGCCTTTGGTATACCAAAAATTGAAGAATAGACAAGAGAAAAATTAGTGGTCAAGCAACGTTATTTGCCAAGAAAAAGAAAAAATAACGAAAAATAAAAAAGAGCAAAAGACGAATACAAAGAAGTTTTAGAGAAGTACAGATAAATAGAGATAGAGAGATAAATAAAGAATGTGAACAGTTGCATAGTTTCAATGTAAATTATATTATTTTTATTTGATTAATAATGACTATTTTTATGATGTTTTTTTATGGTATAATTTTCATAATGTTACAGGAAATTTTTGACTAACTGTAAGTAGGAGTTTAAATTTAACGTTAATGAATCTATTGTGTATCTATACTATTATGAAATAATATTTTTATCCCAGAACTTTTTCTCCCATTAGCGTATCGCTCGTTGCCTTTTAACAAATACATAGATTTTTGGTATACTCGCAGAATTGATATGTGTGTAAAATTACTGATAGATAAGTTATAAATAAAATGCTTGTAAATACTTTTTTCACTAAAGCTTATATTAAAGATTTTATAATTTCTTTTAAATAAAATTTTATATATATTTTTTCCATATTTTGCGATCATACTATTAAAAATATGTATATTGAACATATTATCATTTCAGCAACCTATTTTAAATTTACTTTACAAAATTAATAAACATTAATGATATTGAGTAAATGAAAATTAAAATGTAATTTTAATTAAACACTGAAGACTATTACATAATATTAATAATATTACAAATTTTTCACGTAATAACATATCTTGATTAATTTTTATCTATCAAACTTATTCAATTAGCAATGTCTGAAAAACTATATTTATAAATGATAATAGTAATAAAAATCATTTTTCTGACAAAAAATAATTTCAAGATGTTGTAAATTATTTTATTTAGTGAGCCATGTAGGGTTGTATGGTATCATTAATTAATTTATTTATTAGACATTAGTATAATCGATAATAATTGATATTTTATGTATGTTATCAACCTTTTTAAAAATAAATTCCCATTAAATAATACTTAAATAAAATTAACTTTATTTTTTTTTAATAAAAATGATGCGTATTTTATATTATTAACTCTATCAAATTATGTACCAAATTATTTTAGATATGCAATTTATATTTACGTATTTAATTTTTATTTCTTCACAATAATTTATTACAGTAATTATTAAAAATAAGGAGATATATTAAAATATTCAAAACTACTGAAAATGTTGAAAAGGAATCCTTTTCAAAAAGTTTTTCATTTCATAAAAATTAATTAAGTCATATAGTAATAAAAATTTATCAAATAACTGATTAGTGGTAGTTCATAGAACGAATATACATACATATAGGTACGTAGACAGATGTTCTAAAACGTCATAAGTTGTAACGTAACGTACGTATGAAATATTTATTTAAACGCAGCGGTTGATTGATGCTTTCGTAACTTAGCCACAATCAGTATTACATGAAAGTTATTTTTCATTTTTCCTCTGATTTCCCAGGTTAATAGCTCATAAACAAATTAAGATATGCAGTACATTTGAGAATGGGAATCGGTTTTCTAAATTTTTACGATTTATACGTGCTTTATTATAACATAAAAATATACATTGCTAAATGTCATTCTATATCAGCTTGTCAGGATTGATACGTTTTCAAGTTGTTTGTTGCTCATTGTTAGAAAATAATGCAAACTGTGTTACAGCCGACTTTGAATAAACTGACGAGAATAATTTTTTTTCTATTATTTTCAGTGAACGCGTTAAAGTTATGTGTTATCAATGTGGTCTATTGATTGGATCAGAGTAAAAATACTGTGAAAATAATTTAATTGATAAATCACAATTTTCGTGTTTGAATTTGACGAGTTTAATTGTTGAAAAATGGCTATTAAAATCCCCGAATGTTGAGAATTAAACATTATAGCGTTAACATTTGTCATTTCTTTCTCTTTATACAAATAAAGAATTTATCTTTATTTGAATTCCTAAGTGGAATTTAATAAAACGTAGGATGGTAAAGTAAAGCATTATATATGAAAAAATATAATAATATAGTTTTAAAAGGCTCGATATTTAAGTATGCATTAATATTATTCAAAACTTGTATAGAAAATTCAATTAATCATATCATTTATGACTATTATTTTTATATTTTCATTTATATCTGTATTGATATAAACTATCATACCTCTATAAACTCATTTCTTCACTTACTAATGAAGAATTCGAGACAAAAGTATTAATTAAATTCGAAAACTTTTAAGAAGTAATTACATCGTGTAACATTTTTTTCTGTTTTGTTTAAAAAATGTCAATAATATGGAATTAAAATTGTAAGTAATAAACGAAAGTAGAGTATAATTGTGCGTAATGCCAAGTGCAATCGCGTGTTCAATATAAGTAATATTATAACATATGAATAATTGAAAAGCAAATAATTTTAATAAATTTTCAGAAGTAGTCAACAAATATAAGAGTTATGACAATATATTTGATTGAAATATTCAATAGTTATATGCTATAAAAGCTGAAATATGTATTTCTCTGAAACGTAAATAAAAATTTTAATTTCACGTATATTTATGATTTTTAGTTCGCTCTGAAAATGTTCGGTCTGAAAATGTTGAACGTTTTACAGGTATAAAGTTAGAGTAGTAGTTTTAGCAGCTGGTAGTAGTCCAACAGTCCTTGAAATACAGTAATAAAATCCACTACAAAGCAACAACAACCTTCCTTCCCAAAACTCTCGACTACCACTCATTCTTTTTATTTTTCTCTTTTAGTTTCTCTGCAGAACAAAACTTCGCAATTATCACAGTTGAGATTCTTGTTCTGAGAAATCGATCTCTTAGAGTTTGTTGTTACCTTTGCTATGTACACAATACCCTTAATGTTTTTACTTCACATAATCAATATCTTCTAATAATGAATAAAAGAAATGGAGAGAGAAATTAGGCATTTAGTTATTTTATTCTTATATATTGCCATACACTGCCTAATTTCTTCTAATTTCTAATTTCGATATAACTGAATTAAACTAGAAAATGTGAAGCGAGTTAATGATGGTTGCTCTTTTATTGACTTATTATTTTCGTTATCTACGATTAGTGGGAGTAGTTAAATTAGATAAATTAAAAAGAATACAGCATTAAAATTTGAATAATCATGTTTCAAGTTAGAACATTGTTTTTAGATTGATATTAAAAGAGTGGTTTTAGAATGCAGTGTTTGTCGGATGAAAATTCAATGATTCAGCCTGCAACGTCGACTTTGTTAGTATCCTCAGAACTTAGCAAACTTTTCCTTTATCTATTCTCTTTACTAAATGTGTCCTTCTTTATCCCTGGAGTGAGTATTGGAATCAAACATCTTTGGGAAAATATGGATCTTATGGGGTACAGGGGACACAAATGCATAAGACGTTAAAGAAATGAACATATGTCGTGCCTCAATATTACCGACGAATAAATTTATATGTTTTCATAATAAGTTTTACACAGAGCAAAATAAATTTCATGATTGTGCATTATAATTTAAAGTCAATTTTTATAAAAATAAACTTTTTCATCTATATTATTTTTGTTCGACGTAAAACAAAGCCTTGAAAAAATAATGTATGAAATACTAATAAGTAATAAATGTTATTTATATTCATACATTTATACAAATATAGATTAATTTATACATATATACATATAAGCGTATATATTTCATTGTGTATAAACTAATGATAAATAATAAAATATTAGTTGAAATTTATTTATTTTTATTACATAAATAGAACTAACATTTCAAAAACAGAAAAAGAAAATTAACATTTATGAATTCAATAAATTTTTATTTTCTGTAGATATGTATGCGCGTCATGTTGACATTAATCATATGTCTAGTTTACCTATAAATCAACTCAACCAATTTTCCTTATACACTGTTCAACATTTACTTTGTTGTAAAAGCAAAGGCAAGAAACAAAAAAGGATAAATAAGAAAATCTCAAATCATTAGTATAAAAAAATTTTTTGATCTTTTACTCATAAAAAAAATATTAAATTTATAATTTGTATGTTTCGGAACATAAGCAAGGCATGAAATTAAATTAATGATCATAATTTTTTATAAGATGAAAATAAAGATACTGAAGTTAAGAATAAATAATATTTTATATGGTCGATAAAAAAATTTTTATTTTACAAGTTCTAAATCCTATTTAAATAATACGAATAAAGAAGGTGCACATAAAAACATTTTAATAAATTTTCTGTTAGTGAAAAGAAAATAAAGATAAAAAAAAATTTACCACGAAGCTAAGTGATAAATAAATATTGTGAATAGATATTAATCGAAGAAGAAAAAAATAATCATTATGGCTATATTATAGATTTACTTGCTTCATATGTTTGGTTAATCTAAAATCTTAAAGATACTATTTTCTTTAATCTTTCCGATTATATTAAATTTCCATTTCTTTCATTATTATTACATATGATAGGGAATTTTCTTATTTGATTACTTTAAAATTAAAGTGCACTTTATTATTAATAGTACATTAATAATAGTAATGTTAATTTAAAAAATTGTCTTAACGCTTTGATTACTCTTATATTATTAAACCTGATGAAGAAAAATGAAAAACAGGAAATTTTAGATAATAAAGAAAGCATAATAAACCCTTAAGAAGATCTTAGATTAAAGTTGAACGGATAAAAATGGAGAAAAAATGCAGTCTTAATTAATTCGAGATGGTAACTAGAAAAAGAGGTTGATCAAATTCAATACATTTTTTTGTTCCGCACAGCGAAAGAATTTTAAAACATTGATAGGAAGTATAAAAGAATATTAGATTCTGTTCTCTTTATTGTAGTCATTTTTCACAAATTTCATGAATTTATACAATTAATAATTTTTTAAAATTAATGTATGAATATGTAGTTACATTATTCCGTTTCAACAATAAACTATTTTCATAATACACTATTTTCTACTATTTTCATTTTAACTAATCTTAGTATTATAACAAATATATCATTTTGTGTAATATATTTTACTTATTTAAAACTGAAATTTTCCAAAAAAAAGATGATATTTATAAAACTAATTTTTAAATAAATAACTACTTTTTAAACTCCAATGGATCATTTATGGAGACATTAAAGGTATAATGTATGTTATTTTAATTTAAAAATATTAATTTTCAAAGATCATAAAGTACGAATAAAATGACATTAAATATTTTGAAATAAAAAAAATTAATGTTATCAATATTGTAAAATCAAAGTATGTTATGTTGTAAATGTAATTATTTAACTTTTAGGGAAAATAAATAAAAATCAAGCATTTTAATAATTCATTAATGGCTTGTGAATATTTGAGTAATGTAATATGATATTGAATTTAAATTTGTAAACTCCATGCAAAAGAATATAGTTTTGAAACAATATTCTTGATTTTCGTGACATAAATAAGAAAATAATAACTAAATATAATATGCTAAAAAAAAAGTAATATATGTAAAAAGTAAAAAAAACATATTTATCATGGAAATTTAGATAGTTATTTATAATATAGAAAAAGTTAAAATTTTATTCAACAAACAAAGAAATTAGTGTTATTCAAAATTTATTCAGATATACTAAAGGTCTCAAATGTATACTTTAAAATATTCGTAAAACTGTAAGGGAAGAAGTAATAGAAAACAAATATTTAATATTTTGCTCTGATTATTTAATGCATACCTGCTTATAAAAATGTCAGGAAGGGTATTCATAAATACCAAAAATGGGAGATTTATTGTCTAAGTAAATATTATATTCAAGGTCAGGAGAAAGAATTATTATATATTGGTTATCGTTGTAAGTCAATATCTGCAGTAATTACTGATTAATTATTCTTCTCAGAGTTTGTTGTCATATTCGATAATACAAGTATTCAATTTTTCTAATTTATAATTATAATTTTTATATTTATATATAATTATGTAATTCAATAATATTATACATATTATAAGTGCATTATAGTGGATTTTATCGAATGATAAAATATTTCAATTGTTAAAAGGAAAATTATTGTAAAATAAGAATTAAAAATTTACAATAGAAATATTAAAATTTTTAAGATATTAAGAATTTTGGACATTATTTAAATTATTCCATAGTATTTCAACAATATTTTCATGGTATACTACACATAATACACAATATTTACAACGTTTGATTAAACGATTTATTTAAAGCTTAAACGATTGAAACAAAAAAGTAGCATGCAAAAAATATAATTCATAATTAATATTATTAAAAACGATTTTAAAAGAATCTATTTTATATAAAAATGCCTAAAATATGCATTCTGAAAATATACATAATTGTGAATAAAATTTGTACATGCAACTAATAAATTAATTTGCTTTAACTTAAAATACAATTATGTTATTAATTATGTTATATAATGCAATTTTCATTTAAGATCTAATAAGACACTTGGAATATTAAAAGTTGGAAAAAAATATCTGATAAAAAATCATTCAACTTTTCAGCTATTTAAAGAGTTTCTCATATATAAAATGTAATTATTTAATAATTATTAAATAGCTTAATGTCTTTCCAGGACGATTCGAATCTTTATTAAAACTAAATGACGTTTGAAGTATCTCGAGTATAAAAATGAAAATTGAGAAGTAATTACCAACACCATTATTAATATCGATTTCTCCTTTTCCTATTTATTCTTCAAACAATACCATTTGTGATTGTCTACCTTGAGTAATAATCGGATGACATAAATGTATTATGCGTGCAAATATTTTTTACTAATTAGTATTAGCTTTTCGACACTCGGATGCACTCGCATCTCTTTCTTATTGATTTCTATATTAGCCGTTCTCGTTAAAACCTTTGTCTTATGGATTCACTCGTTATCTTTATTAATCGCTGACATCGTTCTTATTCGAAAATTAATGTTCGATTAGTTGTTCACTTTGTGAATATAGGTCCAAAGCGAATGTACGATGATTTTGTCCGCGAATATTTCTGCATGGACCGAATTTACTTTCATTTGGCCATTTACCGTATAGCTGTTCACCGTTATCAAATGTGGCATTACCTTTTCCATTCGTAATTGCAATATTTTCTTTTGTTTCTTAATTAAAATTTTTTTTTGTTATTAACTAAAACTGTAATAATGCCTATTCGTTTAAATTCAAAATTGAATTAGTGAAATTTTTAATAGGATATCTAAAAAAGGAAGTAGTCATTCATTTAAAAAATGAATTATGTCAAAAGCCATTTAAATTTCTATAATTAAAACTAATAAAAGATATATCTACTATAAATACTTAAAAAGTCTCTACCTTATAAAATTCGATATTTAATTTGAAATATAGAATGATCTTAGTAAATTTGATTTTATTAACTTGCAGGAATATTGAACAGAAACGCAGAATACAGAATAAACTTTGGAATATTAAAAAAGAAGTCGTTCTTAATTAATTATTTCTAATGTCTATTCACTAGAAATATACAGAAATAGCGAGAAGAAACGAAAGATAGAAATAAAGTGAAAATATAAGTAATTTGAATATTTTTCACGACTGTAGTTGAAAGAGTATAGTTTATTGTTGTTTTTACCATTCGCTATTTATGCAGCATCTACATTAATTTTATAGACCAAGCGAACTAAAGCAAGTACTGGTGCGTAAAATAGTCCTGAATATGATATTTTACCTCCCCCCCTCCACTTATGCTACTTCTGTCTCTCTTAATATACCTATCTGATTCTGTGCTGCAGCATTTCTCTCATGCTTAATCATTGTTTGAACAATTGTGTTTTCAGTATACATGCTTTTATATTATATTCCCGTTCGTATACGTTTTTGAATATAGAGAGGACGAGATCTTATACGTGTGTATAGAAACTCGCACCTCTTCTGCAAACGACAGATGCAATTAAATAAGAGCGTAAAACAGAAGTGGTGTAGAGAAAGAGATAAAAAGCAAAATAAAGGCAAACTATGGCTGCTGAATTGTCTTGGAAAAAAGTGGAATTGATATATATATATATATACATACTTTTGTGAATAATTTTAGAAGATAAATAAATAAAAAGAAAAACTAAATGAAATATATTAACAGTTAAGACATATATGAATAATGAATGCTTTTGTGCTTCATAATGAATATTATTTCTTTTAAAAATCATTAAATACCTATATTTTTCTAATATATATATATATACATTTAATGTTATTGTTTTTTCTTTTTAAATTTCTAATATGTAATAAGTATTGACTTTCCTATAATTTAATATCAAAATCTGCAGCACATATAAATATTATAAAATCTACTTGACATATATTGTATAATATTATCGTATTATATATTAATAATAAAATATATTCAAAATACATATGAATCATGAAGAATCAATTTATTTTGTCAATAAGTTTGCCTGACTTGGCTCAAATAGTTGTTAAGCATAAGTAGAATAAAATAAATAAATAAATTATCAGAGTAAAAGTGAAATTGTGAAGCAATGAATATGTAGTAAAACTGTTTTATTTATTTGAAGTCTTAAGCGAAGTTGGGTTGTTTAAGTTTACATTATCTATTCAGAGACTTTGTAAATCTTAATCTGATAGTAAATCTCGAAGGAGAATCATGAGAATGAAGAAAAGGGAAATTTGCTAGCCACGGAGCTTAACGCGTCGAATGGCGTGGCAAAATTTCTAGTGGGATTTGTAATTTAGCGGCAATACCTCATTGATCAGTAGTGGCAGCGAGTATTTGCTGCTTTTGGAGAGTTCAGAGACACAATCGAGGTGTCGAGTAAGACAAGGCTATATCCTATCCAATATACTATCGGTTCTTGTTATCTCGTTGAAAGGTGTCGATAACAGAGTTAAGGCTGCTACCAAAAAGGATTTTGTTCAAACGGTCCTCGTGCAAAACGTCCGTATGCTTACACTATTGTCCTCGATCACTCGTTTACCAACAATAAATTAATTAATTGACTACATAAAAGAATAAGTGAAGTTACTTCTAATGACCAGTGCACTAATCAATCAATCATAAGACGTAATTGCTTGCTTTTTAATTTCTTGGCGACGGTCTGAGGACATTTATGCGTATACTTATGTTATTGACTTGATTGCACTATGTGCCCTCATATTGCAAATGACGCGATGTCGCCGAAAGCTTGAATGAAAAGTATTGAAAAGTCCTTCCGTATCGAAAGATTTTGAACAAGTTTTTAAAATGTTCTGTACGCGTTGTCAGAGAAAATCCTGACTACGACTTAGATAATCAAAAGTTTGCTTTAGCTAAAAAAGTTATAAGCTAAGTTATATATATATTTAAGTAAATTAAAATGATCGACTCGTAATTTAATAAAATCGATTATCCATTCAATTATACAAAAATTCGATTACACAAATGTATAAAATTTCTCACTTGAGTAATACAAGAATCAATTGTAAAATATCTTTTATTTAGTTTAATTTAACAGCACTTATTTTCATTCATTTCATTTGTGGATGCCATTAAAAATATAAAATAAATAATATTATCATTTACAAAATTTAATAATTTATATTATATTTATATAAAATATTTTATTTTTAGACAATTGAAACATGAATTATTATGCCATTTAAAAAAAAATTGTTTACTTACTTTTAAATAGACGATCTTCGATTGAACGTTAAAAAGATATTCTAATATTAATATTACATGATTTCGTATATGGAACAGAATAATATGTAATTATATTAATTGTTTCATGAGTGAAAGTATTAAAAAATTAATTGATAACTACTTATCAAAACAATGTTCGTTAGATAAAAATTGATTGAATACAGAAACAAATTGTACAAAAATTAATTTTTATAAAAATAAGGAAATGAGTTTTTATGAATTTCGAGTACTTTAATTATTAACAAGAACATAAAACAATTGATTAATATTTAATGAAAATACAATAATTTCTAATAATATATACTGTTTATAATAAATAGAAATCATTTTTAAAAAATTTGGTATTAAATATATTGATTTAAAACATTATATAAAATAGTAAAATAAAAACTTTTTGAGACAATATTATACACGATATTATTATTATTGTTCGGGATTGACGCAGCTCCACGAATTTAAGAAAAAGTGGGTCATACGCGCTGTACGACGTACGGCACGCGCTCTCGGACCGGGACGCGTGCTCGGACGAATGTTTATAAACAAAACTCGACAAGTCCGAGCAAATTTTACGATCTGAAATATACTACAAGATCTCACAAAGGAAGAACGTCCACGAAGCTTCTAGAAGCTTCATTTTCTAACACCACAAAGAATTTTCGGTAAGACGATACGCCGCGGCGCTGTTGCCGGCGTTACATCCGCTGCATGTATATTTAAGGGCAGCTCGCCATGTGGCGATGCTCATTGTAATCCTACTTTGTGCTCACTTAACTGCAATTGCCGGTCAGTGTTTTAGTATATACTGTGAAGACGACACGTGGCCATAACTTCGGCAGCCTATTAAATAATATACGTGTGCATTATTAAAAGGAAATCGGCAGATTTTAGTAGTGATTTACAGTGAAGCCAGTTGGAATAGTAATCAAAGGGGACATTAATTACGCAGCAATCGACACACCTTGTCAGGAGTTTACAAGGTACCTCTTTTATATTAATAAGTAAGCTAGTCACACCTCGCACAAGAATAAATCGGGCAATTTCACATTCTCTCGGTCGAACCAACGCTTCGACCACGTACAGGCCTATAAGAGTCGCGTAATTCGTCAAGCAAATTGTCAAGACCAGACAACAATATATTGAATAATCGACGACAAATTCATTTCATTAAGTCGTTCAAGAGTACGAAGACTTATCAGTAATTACTCTTGTGTGTGACTAGTCTTTCTACTGCCCCCATAAATAATTAAAAACACAATTGATTACTCAAAAAATTCCATTAAACACCATATCAATTATAGTTATTCATACATCAAGCATACTTGATTCAAACACCATCTTCTCATGCTACCTCATAAGCAGGATTAACTGATTACACCAGCTGATATTGACAACATCAGCATTACCTCAATTACAAGACACGCGGTAATATCCATAAAATCTACGATAATCAAGAGTACAAGGACACACCCTCAGTACTACAATAGAATAATCTCCTCTCTCCACAACATTGCAATATTATTATAATTATAAACAAATAATAAACATTGTTTTACTGAATACATCATATTTTTCAGCCTTGTCACTTATTATTTCCTTTAAACTTCTCCTGACGAGAGACTAATCCACAGAACTATTGAATTGGTAGTTCGAGCCATAAAGTAAGCCTTTAAAATCCAACAATTATATATATAGAATATACATGTTAAGTAATATGCAGAATATAAAATAAGATTATACATATATTAACATTCCTATAAATTTTGATATTTTAAGCTTTTCTCCTTGCTCCCCAAATTCTATTACTTTGGTGAAAAATATTTACAAACATTTCAGGTTTTCCTATTAAGAATTACCATTATTAATTTAAAAAAATTAATTTTACGTTAAAAAGGGATTTACTACCCACCCCTTGTATTAATTTCTTATTTTTACGAAATTTTGAAATTCTGCGCTCTGTAATTTTTATGCACATTGATTGTTGTATATAAAAGCAAGGCATAATTAATATTCTATTGATAATTATTTGCAACTTGATATAGTAATATTTTGCTTTGACCAATACGAACTTATCAAAGTTAGATTATATACGAGATCTGTTTACAAAAATACGGAATAATTCATTTTTTGAGAGTTTGCTCATACACAAATGAGTACAATGTATAGCAACTTCTATGCAATCGGCTCATTGCTACTTAACATGTCTGGTTCTTTTTTTTATTTTTATTGAAGTTTATTTCATCTAGTGATTTTCCAGATCTTGTGTGATTATAAAGAGAGTGAAATAAGAAAAGGATGAAGTAATAATTATTTTAATATTCATCTATATTGACAAAAAAAAAAATCAAACAGAAAACAGATGCATTAATCATGCGAGAGCTATATTTGGTTTTATATTAAAATGAAACTATAATCATAAATTCCTTTATATATGCACATTTGATATGTGCTGTTAAAATTTTTTCTCTTTTCTAATTGAATACGTATTTCTTCGCCCATACCTAAGTAATCGTGTCAGAAAGACCGAAAGTAATAATGTTGCCTATCAACAGACAACATAAACGACTGGTACAACGAATACACAGTAACGTAAGAAATGAAAAATTAGTACTTTTTATATTGTATATTGTAGAAGTATATTTTCTTTCTTATTTTCATTGTTTTTTTTTTTTTTTTTTTTTTTTGTAATTTTACAAATGGAATTAAATTTTTCTTCAGTCGTTTTACGAAACAAGAAATATTGCCACGTATGATCAATTAAAATGCCTATAGATAGTTGATAAAACAATTATATAAATAATAAATTGAATAAGCATTGATGTCAAACTAACATGGACTATAAGAATTGTTGGTTTTGAAGGGAAAAGGTTAGGAGGAAATAGCGAGTGAAGGAAGTCCGAAAGCAAACATCGGTTCCCTGTTCCATAGCAACGCAACACTCATAACACCACGGACCTCATTATGACTTTAATTAATGTTAAATTCAAACTTATTTTTTGTTCTCGTTGCATTCCTCGTTATGCAGACGGTGGTATGTATAAGCACAGCCGTGCCCCGACCAAGCCTCCTTCATTCATCGTTGTTGCGCATGGAGTCAGAGTCACTGGCAACTACGGAAAGGTCAGTCGATGTTTCTTCGTCGCGTTGTATCGCTTTGCCTGTGTAGCTTCAGGGTATTAAATTACAAGCCGAGAAGTGGACTCGAATAATTTCGTAAACGAGAAGCAAGCGCCGCATTAATCTGTCGCGATATGAACCGAATGGGCCCGTAAGCGAGTGAGTCAGACTGCTGCTGCTGCAGCCACGACATTAATAAACTCTTATCCCACTATATACTTGCACTCTGGTTTCCCGTTTGGAAAATAATGCACACATTAAAAAGACCCGGAAAAATGGGAGTAGAAGAAGCATATAGGCTTCCATCATCTACTATGCGGACGAAAGCTTTACTGTATTTTAATTGGCTTGTTCATTATTTTTATGTTATTTAATGAACCTAAACTTTTTGACCATCCAATTCAAGCTTATACGTAAATTATTTGAAAAAGTTGAGTTCGCCTGTACTCCTACAAGTATAGAGAATAGATTATTTAATTGAGGAGTCCTGTTACACCTTGAATTAATTAGAAAAAATTCGGCCTGATGATGAGTAATGGGATGAAGCCTAATGGATATAAATTTCTTTATTAAAAAGGTAACTTACAAGCTTTTACAATAATTTCCAAACATTTAACGCATTCACTCATTAAACTCAAAAGATTAACATAAATATAAAACTGACTTAGCTATTTTAAATCATAATAATATATAAGTATCATATAATATTTTGAAAATATCCTTCAAATTCATTTTCATCGAAACAAAAACAAAAATCTTTTAACTTTCTTAATGGACTTTGAAAGTAAAACTAGTGCTTATATAATTATAAAAAATATTTTATCATTTTGTTTTCTGCAACTTTTTTGTATTTTTCTTTTTTTCGATCTACGATCTCTACCATTTTTGAGAAACTAAATTTATTTTTCAAATTTTTATTTACATAAAATATCAATAAATAGTAATAGAAAATAATGAATTGTAATAGTAAATATTGTAAACTTAAATAAGAAAAATTAAGCTTTTAAGATAAAATAACGAAAAAATTGTTCAAATTATTCTTTTAAAAAATCATTGTATTTCAAATCTATAATATAATTTTAAATCTAATTATGAACTCCAGTTCACTGAATCTCTACACATGTACGTTTCATTGAATCTATTATTATATTATAAATATTTAGATCTGCATTATGACATTTAGTTAGAATATATTCTAAACAAATGGATAATTATATATTCGAAGGTTCTAAATTAAGTATTATATTCTATTCATAGTTTGATTTAATCAAATTATAGTTTTCTACCTTTATTTTCCACCTGTTCATTTGGTTAGGACGTGTAAGATAAATTTATTTAAATATATTTAAATATAATTTCTACATTGAAGGAGCATTTAGAGAATTTTGGAAAATTGAGCATTTGGAAAGCTCTTGTACTGTCAAGAACTTGAGCTCCAACTTTTTCGTTCCTCTTATATTTTAGTTATCTGGGTTTTTCCTTTCTTTTCAGTATTGTATGTTCAAAGCTTATTTTACTTTCTCCCTTTTTCAATTTTTCTTTCAATTTTTCACTTTTATAGTAATCGGAATTCGATTATAAGCTCGAGTGTACCATTTATGTTAAATGATTCAACAAGATTTAATGAAAAATTATCGTGTTCTTGACTCTAGCAATCAAATTGTTTCTTTTATTTCTTCTGTCAATGAGTTATTTTATACTTATTTGTACTGTAGAATGTTTCAAATTTAAACATAATTATATGTAGCATCCAACTGTTTTATTCCAATTCAATCTTTTTAAATTCATAATACTAAATGATATTAAATATATTTTAACTTATTTTAATTCACGTAAGAATATCTGAAATAATCTCTATGTGTATGTATTCTTAAAAGAATTTTAATTATACTATCGAATATTATGCAATGGACTATGTAAGATATTGAAATTTCATAAATCTCCGTTAACTTTTGAATTATTATTATTTAATCAGAAATTAAAATTTGAAAATGAAGTCAATGAAAATTGAATAATTCTAGCATGAAAAGTAATACATTTTTTTTAATCTCTGATTTGGTTCTGATAACCCTTTCAGATCATCTATTCGTTACACAAAAATTTAGTAAATAATGCATAAAATAAAAGTCTATTTAATATATATAAACTTAGATAAACAGAATTTTTGAGATCCGGAAAAGTAAAATTTTCTAATAATTGGAGAATACTTAGGAAGATTTCTTCACCAGAAATCATATTGTCTTTTTAAAATTCTGTTTTCATCACGATAATATTAAGTTTCGTTAGAATGATTGTTCAATTAAAATTTTTAGAAATTATTTTCGAAATGAAATTTCGATGAAATTTCAATTTTATGAAATTTCAAAGGTATTTTTAACAATCATCATGTAAAGCTTATTAATTTTATGAATTTTATATAATAAAATTATTTTATTGTTTATATTTTTCATTGTTATTATTAAATGTTATTTTGTTTGATTAAAGTTTTTTTTTAAATATGAAATTATTTTATAACATTGAAAATTAAACTTAATATTAGCTTTAATATAAGAAATTATTTTATTATTTAATTTTGAAAAACTATTAAAAATAAGAATGTTTATCAACTTTTTTATTAAAAGAAACATATCTTATTGAAATTAATATAATTGATTTTAAAATATATTAATATAATCACTCGGTAAAAAATACATAGTCAATCATTTTAATTTATACACATTTTCAAATAGATAATTTTAATTTTAGTATTATTTTATAAACTTTGAGTGAAATATTCTCTGCTTGTGTGCAGGTTTCCTCTCGAGATCAGAATTTCTGTATCCCACGGGTATCCTTCTCAATTTAAGATAATATATATTTTGAGGTTAATTACACAATATATATCAGTTTCCTATTAGTCAAGAGTTTATGTAAACTCCTAAGTCTTGATAAAAAATTCTTTGCTATTAAATATCTTACTAAAGTTTGTCAAAAGTTATCTTAAGAATTCTCAAATTGAATATACAGTTTTTATTTTTTAGGTCCAATTTGACAATAGTCAACATAATCTAAGAAATTTATCACTTTATTTATCCCTAGCTTATCCTGAACCAATTTTTGTATTAAAGTTATCGTTACGTAACATTAAAATTCTATATTTAAATAATATAAATTAATTATTATAAAAAATTATATAAAACGTAATGATTTCTATTAATGCTGATATAACAGATTAAAAATTGATGTAATTTTGTTGATAGTCATGTGCAGATGTTACCTTATGATACTAATTTTGATCTGAATTTTCAGAATTTTCTTTAAGTATAATAATTAGATCCCAATAGTTAAAAAAAAAATTACAACCGCTTTCGATGGTTTATACTTTATCGACTCAACAATCAATGGTAGCTAATACGTGCTGCTATCGTAAAATATTAAAAGGAGTAGAATCTCTGAAAATCATATCATAATTCGTTCCATAAATGCAAACTCCATATTATCTCTTTTAGTGTATATTGTGGCTTTTGACAAAGATGGCGTTTTAATAACTTCATGCCTAGCTGTATTATCATAATGTGATTACCTTGTATGCGTTCATGTAACGAATAATATTTTATTGACTCTAATTATTTATAATACCATTTGTTAGCGTATAACCATGCAACTTGTTGAAACTAAGATAATAATATTTTTCTTACGTAAATCATTTTTGTTTGTTACAAATAAAACAAGTTAACCAATGCATTTAAGTATTAAACTAAATATTGTTGCTTTATACTAGCTGATTAGTATGATTACTAGAATGAATATGATAATACGTTCTGAAATAAAATAAGTCGGTTAATGAAGTCTAAATAAAATTAGTTGGCTTTATAAAAATAATAATAATAAAGTTTAAGGTAAAGTATAATATAAATTTCAAAGTGATTGCTTGTCTTGAAACTTATACTAATATTTTTCATGACTGTTTTTTTTAAATACAATTCATGATTTGATTTCTCACACAAGGTGAAAGTTTGTCCGTCTAATGTTTTAATACGAATTTTCATAAAAAATATAAGTTGATGAAGCCAAAGAATTATGTTCTCATTCTAATTATACGATAATTTCAGTATCTTTTATGTTCAAAATTGTAGCGGGCCTCATAAATATCTTACAAGGAAACATGCTTTAGAATCTTAACATAAAGTATTTAAGGAATTTAAAATCCTCGAAAAAACACTCGTATTAAAAACTATGAAATATTTCGTAAGCACGTAAGATATTCGTATTTTACGAATTCATCGTAATATAGAATTTAATACCGTGGTTTGTCTAATAATTTTCACGAATAAATTTATTTATAATAGTTTACTTACCGTTTATAACTTCATAATAACATAGTAAATTTACATACAAAATTTTGCTTAGTAAAATAGTTTAATAAGGGATAAAAATAATGGGAACTTCAAGGTTTGTATATTTTTATACTAATTACTGAGTCTCAATTCAAATAAAAGTTAAATTTAACTCCGGAAAAAGAAAAGTAAAACCTCACTGATAGTTGAACAAGATGTATAGAACAATATAGATTAATATCGTTTATAGTGGCTAACAATTGCATTACGTTAAAAAGAACTTTATTTTAATTTTAGTATTCTAATATACTTTCTCTAATATAGTTTAATTTATGTTTCTCTAATCATTCGAACACTTATCTATATCATTACATATATTAATCTCTCGTAAATTATCTTTTACATTCAAATCTAAATACAAAATTATATCTCAACAAACTGTCTATTCAAATCCTTCTACGCTATTGTTTAAACATTATAATATCACTTGAAAAACAATTATTTGTTGAATTTTCACTAAATTCGATAAAATGAAAATTATACAGTTTAATAAGTTATTTGAATGTCCCAAATTAAACTTTCATTGCTCGATAGTATTTTTATTTAATAGAACTTGATTATATTCTAATATAAAATATTTCAATAAAAATTTAAGAAAACAATTTTTAAATATTATCTATTTTTTTTGAAGAACAGTCTTTTTATATATTTACAGAATATTCTTTTACTTTGTGTTACTTTGTTTTTAAATAAAATTACAGAATTTAACCATAATTATAGATAAAAAAATTTTTTTACATAATATTCTGCTAATTTAAATCAAATATTATTATTTGAAAGTTAAATAAAAATAAATAAACATGTTTTAAAATTGCGTATTGAATATTTTGATACAAACATGAGACCAACTATATATTTTGCGAGCGATATCCATATTTGAGTATATAAAATAATTTTATACTATAAGCATTGAGATGAGATAGAACTTAATTATTTTAAAACTCGAATGAAACTAGAAACAAATTTTAATATTTGAAATTATTCAATTTCACGAGTTGTAAGCTCTATTAACTGTAGATTTCTCGTACATTTTAATTTAAAAAACAAAGAAACACTTAAGAAAACATAAAGAAAAGAATTAATAATGATCGGCTGTTGGCAGTTTTAATGAACTGAACCGAAGTCTTATACATGTAAATATATGTAGTGCATCGTACGAATAGAGATTAGCACATGTGGAACCGAGATTATGAATCGATTGAAATATATGAATGAGCCACCCTACATAGTAATCCCAGCAATGTATCGAGAAATGTATCTACTGATGTAGATTGAAGGCACAAGATCAACAATATTATTACGAAACTGAAATCCTATTTTATTTATTTTAAAATGATGCATTTTGTCTGCGAGGCAATCTGGAAAAAAAGAGGGAGAGAGTAAACACTGTCTACTAAGTAGATGTAATATTGGTCTGCACAGGAGTTTCTTGAATTTATTTTAAACTAAATTGAGAAATTTAGAAACAAAAATACTTTGTATGTGTAGCAAATAAATTCTGAGTTAAAATGAATAATATATATATATATATATGTATACATATATCATCCATTAATTTTTAAAGTAAAGTTTATAACTATATACTTAGGATAAATAGATGTCAATATTAACAACTGTAGCAATTAACAATTCAAAATAGTTAATTGATAAAAATAAAATGTCTCAGAATTTGTTTATAAATAGCCTCGATAGTTTTAAATATAAAATGTCATAATCTAATTAATTAGATCAATTTTAAACTTTATATATATATTTAAACATGAAAGAGACAGAGAGATTTAAAGACTCCGAATTACATGCTATAGATTAAAAGTTTAATAAATGTTAACAATCTATTTAAGATGTTCATGAATTTAATATAAAAACACAAAAATTATATGTAAATACTCGATTTGAGCAGTACTGTGGCATACACTATTGTCGAAATAGTTTATTATACCAATTTAAATATTTAATATATTTCTTAAAAAAAAAAAATTTAATAATAGTGCTGTTCTTGATTACAAACTAGCAATGAAACATTAGTATAATTATTATTTCTTTTAATTGTCGTTGTTATATAATTAATAATTTTTTCGAATGCCTTGTTACTAAAAGACAAAATAATCAATTAATGTATCTTTGAATAGACAGTGAAGAAAATAATATAGTAATTGACCCAATAGGTAGCAATACGCTCATAGAATGTATTATGAATTTTTTTCATAAATTACGAGAATATGGAATTATTAGGACATCAGAAGAATTCCTTGATACCCTTTAAATGCGTATGAGACAGAATTTAAGTCAATCGTGCTGTTGGATTTAAAATTCAGATATTCTAGTAAAAGATTGCATCTTTATTTTGTAGTCCTAGCCTAATTATTCCTGACCTCCTTATAAACACTAAAAATATAAATTCTTTTTTTTACATAATAAGTAAATAAGGAAAAGTTTTTCATATTCATAAACTTAAAGCAGACTTAAGCTACATATTATAATGAGATTTTGATAAATTTCATTACGTATAAATGATATATATGTATCTAACTGTATATATATATATATATATATATATATACTATTAATTATTTACTATCACTATTATTAATATATAATTTAAACAGAAATCGTTAACGTACACGATGTTTGAAAAATGAATGTTCATGAAATGTAAAATGGTAGTCGAATAAATGAACACTATTAACGTCATATTTACTAACATTTATTTATTATATAATCGGAATACAAAATTATTTTTACGCGAGAGTTTGATGTAACTATTCTCCGATTATAACGACGATTCATAGCGTATGGTCAGAGTCAAATCAACATTTACGCAAAAGCACGTACGTTCTAAAGATAAGTTTTGAAGAGTTTACTGTTTTGTTATTATATCGTAATTTATCGAATCCGCCATTAAGAGTCAGAGCTGTTTTGTTCTCATTCTCCAATTTTCTATATTCAGCAATTCAATTTGCCTCGATTTATAAACGCCAAGGTTACCTAATCATACGTGAACCAATTTCAACACATTATAGATGTTACTGTCTATATCTAGCCCACTTAATGAAAAAAAAAGGAACCATATATATTGTAATACATATTTTCATCAAATTCTTCATCAAATTCGATGATGTTCTTAATATTAAATGAATTAATTTATTTACATAAATATATAGTTAAAAACTATATATTTAAAGTAATAATTTTCACTAAGTCGTATATTGAAGGATGTTTCATTGATAGTTTTAACTATTTGATGAATTAAATTTGTATAGATTTTATTGCATTTTTATACTCATTATATACTACCTTCAACTATTTATGAAGGGAACAAAACTGAAAACAATAAAGTAAAAACTGTAAAGTATAATGAAAAGTCTACTAATCGTATTATTAGATAAATAAAACGCACTCACACACACACACACACACACACCGACACACAATTTTGTGTGCGCGTGTGCGTGCATGCCCGTGTGTGTGTGTATAGAAAATAGAAATACTTCGTTAAAAATTTTTATTGGGAAACTAGAATTCACTATGTAAAAGGAAATAAGAACAATATAATATAATAGATTTAATATTATATGTCAGGAACATAAAATCAATTGAAGTTTCCTATACACAAAGAAAGTAATAAATACTGTTTCTTTTCATATTCATACAAATACTCTTATCAATAATTAATGTTATTTGAAGAAAAAATTTGAAGATATTATTGACAATTATCATAAAATTATTAGAAATGGAATTAATTTACACGTTTTGTTATCTATTGACAATAGTATGGCAATTAGGTGTAGATTTACATTTTAATTAAGATTATTATTATGTTAATCAGTGTTTTGATTGAACAATTTTATGGCGATTATTCAATTTTAAATTTATGATACTTAATAATAGTATATAGCTTTTAGAAATAATTTGATCACTTATTACATTAGCAAATATTTTACAATATTCGTATTGAAAAAACAAATTATGCTAGACCACTTTTAATAAAGTTACGTTATAATTAAAAATAAAAATTTTTTTTATCTTTTAAAATAAACTGTTATTTAAATAGGCTTGTATGAAAGAATGTGTAAAATTAATTAACAGACAATTTAATTATGTTTTAAAATTAATATAAATAAAGGGTGATAATAATATTAAATGAATAAATGATTATTAATATTAGTATTAATATTAATATTATTGTTAATAATAAATTTCAGGAACGAGAATACAAAATTGTCTCCAGAGTTTAGAATAAATATGCATTTTGTAAAAAACACAGAGAAAAATTTGGAAATTGTAAAATAGAGTTTGAAGAATTGGTGAACGAGCACTGACAGGTATAGAATAAAATTCCCATTGTTATGATTTGAAATTCACATTTAATGTAGAGTTATTAGTCTTTAATAGTATATATTACAGGACAACCTGTGCTTATAATGTGTGTAATATAGTGTCAGGAGCATTTTTTATATCTTTTACTACATTAAATACATTCATAATAAAAAACTAATAAATTTAATGAACTGAATTAATTTAAGAAATAAATAATAAAAATGAAAAGTGAACTGACTTTTTTGTATAAGTAAGATATAATGAAATGGACGTTAAAAACATCAGAGAATTGTATTTTCTTGTCTATATATACTTATACAATATCATATAGTTTAATATTATGCTAACAATAATTCTTAATAATAATTAAAGAGGATTTCTAGAACCAATATATTTGCATTTATTTCTAAAACTAAACTTTGAACATGCAAATACAACATTTTGAAAATTCATCACATCCATAATAAACTAATGATATAATCGCATATATTTATTAAGTCGAATCAGAACTTAATACTAAATTTAAAACTAATTTAACATAAAGTTTTTCTATTTTTAAAAATGTTTGTTTTAATTTAGGATTTAGTTTAGAATTTCGAATAACTTATTTTTAATGACTATTTCTTAATATATTTTCTCATTTAAATTCATACGTAGATATTATACATATACGTTATTTTTAGATCTTTGTAATTCTTTATTATTATATTAAATAGTGTATCAAATTTCTTTCATGGTGATTACTCATTTTCATTGTTTTTTACTTTTAGTTCAGAAAGAATTTTAGTTCGAAACAAAATTTGAACCTTCTTATATTAATTTTTAATTATTAATTTTTACTGTTTATTTTCGAATTAAAATTAAAATTTTTTCAAATAGAAATCAGATTTAGTTTTTATTGTATTTTTCCTAACAATCTTAATTATTTAATTATGGGTCAAGATTATACATATATATTTTTTTAATTTATGTTAATCGAATAATTTATGAATATGATGTAGATTGTTGAAAAAATTAAATAATAAAGGAGAGCGTGTGTAATGAATACAATGGATTTTTTCTCTCAGAAATTAATGAAAAAATCTATTGCTAGACTCAACTTCATTAATATACTCAATTATACGAATTTTTTTAATACTTACGTCAAATCGTATCCTCGCATTGTTTACATAATTTTTCAATAGAAAATAACGTAATAGTGATATAAGATAAATTCAATTGATAATTTTAGCTTTACGTGCTTTCTTGGAAGTAGCAAGAGCGTAATTTCATAAATTATTCATTGGCACTATTATTATTAATATTATTATTGTTGTTGTTGTTATTATTATTATTATTATTATTATTATTATTATTACTTGAGAGTTTCGTTTCAATGGGTACCATGTCACAGCCATACGTTGAAGTTCATTCGAATAAAACTCAGTGGCGCCTAAATATCCGCATATAGCCCAATGTCGCCATTACTATTAGACGTTAAAGACTGTTTGATATATTATTACCCTATCCTTCGCTATAAACGATTAATTTACTATTTGACTTATCGAACGCATTCATCCAAAATTATGATGAGAATCGCTGCTCGGCCTCGTTTTCTTCAGTGGTAGAGGAAGCGAGGAGCTTTTTTTTACTCGACTTCTGCATTTGCGTAGAACACCTAGTCTTGTACACCAAAACTTGTAGTCAAAAGTATTTGGTTGTCGTATCGAGTAACAGGTAAGGTGGTAGGTCTCTTGATTTTCTCTTTATCCTTTCTTTTCCCCTTGTGTGATATAACTTTATGCGAGAGATTCGGAAATGTCATACTACTTTTCTCTGCTGTGTATGCATTACTGTACTTGACATATGAATATCGTATACCAACGAATTAATTTTTTTCATATACATTACTTATCCATTATTTGCTTCTGTAACTCTCTTATACTATATAGTAAGTTGAGTACTAGAACACTTTTATATTAATCAAATGAATTACTTATACATTTCTTTTAATCTCTTATAAAAGTTTAGTTACGATATTATCATTATTCGAGTAATTTTTTATCTGATTGCGCAAACGCACATCATACGTACTTAAATAAAAAAGTAATAAATAAAATTAAACTTTTTATTTACTATTAATTTTAAGATAAACGTTCAAATTTTACATTTATTATATCCCTACCAAAATATCGTTAAATTAGAATTTGCGATTAAAATAATTTTATATACGCTAATTTGAAATAAATAAAAAAGGATTTATTGCAATACTTAATCTTATAAACCTAAAATCATAGCTGTAAATAATTAATTAAAAATTTCAAGAAATATTCAACACGGCGAGTCGTAACTCAATATGTTTAGTATAAAACAGAAGATAATAATAGAATATATTTCGCATGCAGCTCACAATTACAATTAATTGTTCAAAATAATGAAAGAGTGAGAACAAAGGAGAAAAAGAGAGAATGATTTGTTTAAAGAATTAGGGAATGTTGATGTATTTATATTGCGATAATATCAATTATGATATTCAGTGATATCTTATTCTTATTATTCTCCAAATAAAAATATGTAACAAATATTTTCGTATACATGTTACGAAAATATCTATCACAAATAATCAACACATTGAAGGTATAAGTAGTAGAATGTATATTAACAATATCGAGCATCATGGTACTACTCGATATTTTAGTCATTCTAGCTTGACTATTTTTTAAATAATATATATATATATATCGAAGGATGATGCTATATGACACAAACAGAAGTAATGAGGTGAAGGTAATAATGATTTAAAGTCTCCATGAATTTGCGAATATGTGCGATCTACAACTATGAAATAAGAAATGCGAAAAATATTGAACGACTTCGTTGATATACGATAATCGTCACGAATTGATGCGTGTTCCATTTTTTTTTTACACATTGAATATTTTGAAAATGGTTAGGCAAAGTTAAGCTTTATACATTTATTATATTTGTATTAATTATTTTAATTGGTAAATAATTCAGTATAATTGTTATAAATATGAATTATATAAAACTTTGAATAAAATAATTATTTATTTTTTTATACATTTTTCCTAAATTTCATATGATATTTTTGGTTTCACTTTAATAATAGACTGGTATTTTCATAATAATATTGCAATATATATAATTTATTTAACAACGATTAACATTAATTTATTTGCCTCTTTTCAATCACTATATTTTTAAATTACTTATTTTTACTAGATTTATTAGATTTATCATAGAATTAATTAGGAATCATTTACTATAAAATATCTTTTCCTTTCATAAGATACAAATTGTTAATATTACTAATAATACTGTTTATATTGGATCATTCTACAAATACAATCCTATTTATATAAAATAAATCAGTAAATATTAAATTGAATTAAATTATATTCTTGATATGATGACATAGAAAATAAAGTTATGTGTACATATGGTAAATATCTTATTTATAATTGATGAAATAATAAGATGAAAACTTTTAACATATTATCTGAAGTTCCAATTATCAATACAATTGCAATGTAATTACTGTAACCCTTTGATATAACTTTAGTATTAATCTTTACCATTAATATAAAGATATATAATAACAAGTATATTAATAGTATCATTATGTCAAATATTAAATGAACATTTGTCTACTTTACTAAATTCTGAAGCTGTATGATAGTTTGATTTAACTGAAACAGTAATTTGTATGAAATAATTCTAATAAAAAAGTCAATATAATTTATAATTGTTATAAAATATTTCATCGACATAAATTTCAGACAGTGACAGAGAATACATTGTAATGTTAATATTAAAATTATTTTTACGAAATTCTTTTAAATGCTTACATTATATGGATTTATTAAGAATACCGTTGTTGTACACAATATGTTATATTTTTCCTTTACAAAGTGCACTTCTAAGGTACATAAGGCATCAGTTGTGTAGTGCATCGCTATATACCGTGTAATGAAATATATTTAACAAAGTTTTTTATTCATTTAAACTAATTAAGCATTTATCAATTTATTTTGTATACTATAAATATAATTGCACAATGAATATTTGCATGTATATTGCTTATATAATCATGGAAATTTTCGTTCATTAATATGAATTATTTTATTAATAAATATTATATAATACGTATAGAAAAACACCATGAAATATAAAAATTTATTATAAATAAATAATTATTCCAATAATTATTTGAATTTGATGTACCACGATATTATTCTGCTTAAAAATATAAAAATCAAAGTATTAATTTTGATATAAATTTTGCTTTTGATTATTGGATTACATTATCAATATATAATTTAATCAATACATATTATTTATTGTAAACAGTGTTCAATGTTTCATCAAATTTGTGATGAAACTTCATGAAGACAGTTAATTCCATTTGTAATTTATAAAATTGTTAGAAAAATAAAAACAATTTTTTAATAATATCGAAATCTAGCCAATTAATGTATATTGAACCAAATAGAGTCACGATTCTTGAAAATGTACTTATCAAGGGAATGAAATTTTTTTTTGTCCAATTTTTGCTAACAAGATGCATAAAAGGATGTACAAAATACATACAAAATAATTTGTGACGGTGAGTATTAGGATACGTTGTAATTTTCACATTTTTAGTCAAAATAATTAAATCACTAATTATAATAAAATTACTTATTGGAATTTGCACATTTTTCAAATGCTTAACTAAAGCTTCAATAATAGTCGTCAAGCAAATTCTAAATGACCTACAAAAGTGTTGAAATGTTTGATGAATTTTTTTCAGTTCAAGAAACAATTTGAACAGTTAATAAAAATTGAACCGTATAATAATTGTCAACAATTTTTATAATATTATAATTTATATATAATTATATAAACCTATATGTACATATAATATATAATAATTGTTTATTTGTTGAGAGTGAACTTGACGATAGGTCTGCCAGTACTATAAAAATATTTAAAATATAAATATACTATTATTTCATAATTTATGTAAAAAAATCAAGACTATCTAATAAGTAATAATAAATAATATTTTATCATTGCCGTATACTAGATTATGTAATTTCATATTGGAAAATTGCACAAAAGCTAGTAATCTAATCGGGAAATCTAAATCTAGTAATTTTAGAAATTGAATTTTGTGAAACTTAATGCAGTACACGAAATAAAATTATTAATTAACAAGAATGAAATTGTTTTTAAGGCTTGATCATTTATAGGATTATTTGTGGGATAAGTAATTGTAGAAGAATTAATCAATAATATATAATATAAATAATAATATATATTTAATCTATTTCATTTTCATTTTTTCTGTTATTACAAAATGAAATATGTTTATACTATGTATCTTGAAATATAATTGATAATGACGATTGTATACAACTTTCATATTATTTAAGTAGTTATTATATATTTATTTATTTTATTTAAATTATAAAATCCTTCGATGATAATATCGATTATAATATCAAGTATAATATCGATTTTATATTATTAATGAAAAATGAAAATACTAAATTACAGTTTAAATAATAGTGTTTAACGTGATCTAACAATATATTTTAATAATAATGCTTGTATACATATAAGAATTGTATAATATATTGTATGATGTATTTATAAAAATAAAAACTTTCATATTACATCTCCAATAGTTTTATTAACAATAATATACATATAAATGTATATTATTATGTGTGCGTATGTTTGGGTACATATGAAGTTAAAAAATGACTTTATTTAAAAATAATTATCTATTTGAAATAAAATATAAATATTTTTTCAAATTTCACATTAATTTAATTTACTGAATTCTTTGCTTGTTATTCATTAAGAACAAAGAATATATTAAATAGAAAAAAATAAATTATATAGCTAAATATTTTTTACCTAATTTATTACATTCAAATAAAAAAATTATATTTAATTAATTAATTTAAAAATAAAATAATTAATAAGTACATTGTTTAAAAAAAAAAAATTTTTAATTCCATATTTTAAATGTATATAAGCACATGTTATTCAAACAAAATTAATCCATTATTAATAAAAATTATTATTGTAAAAATTATATTAATGATAATAAATTTGTTTGTATTCTTAAAATAGTACAAAACGACAGTAAGTACAAATTCATTCAATAAAAAAAAGATTGTACCACTTGACCTTAGTTTTTAATGCTCGTACGTTTTAAATAATTTTTAAATTAATATTATTTTATTTTATATAAACCAATTGTCTTTAAACATTATGATTATTTATTAACAAATGAAATTGTTGAATTCAGTTTTCATGAAATTTATTTTATTATGTTAAAATAAAATTTTTATTTTTTAATAATAATTAATTTATACACAATATCTAAAATAATTTTTATTCAAAAGCTGAATTAACCAATTTTTTATTTTTAAAATATTTTGGCCACGAAGAACCTATTGTTCTATTTATATCATTTAAAAATTTCTTTTAAGTTATATTATAGTAAATTTAATCACTATATTGGAGTTCATTTTAAAGTTACAATAAATATTATTGTAAAAATAACGCTTACGAATGATTATATAAATGTCAATATTATGCTTTTGGCAATGTTTTATAGAAAAAAAATTTTGTATTTTTAAAATTGTACGTTTGGAAGCATGTATATTTGAATAGAAATTTTTCTTATATTTTACAAAGATATAATAAATTTACTGTTTATTAAATTATTATAAAATTACTACATAATATTTACTGCTTATAACTACTTTATATTATATATTTTTTTCTATATAATACAAAGGATAAGGGATATGTTATTCAGCTGCTTTTAAAATGTATATCCATGTTCATAGATAATAAATAAATTGTTCGTTTAAATTCAAATATAGACTGTGATTTATTTATATTTATACTGTATTTTATAAGAAAAATTTTTTCGTTTCATTAACTATGAAATATATATGATACTGTAGCTCTTATGTATAGTTGAAAAACAGCATATTGTATATAAACATGAAAATAGGATTATTACAGAAATGATTTTAATCTTTATAATTGAATTTGTCATTCAATTTTGAAGTGTGTTATTTTTAATTATGAAGAGTGTATGATAATTTTGAATACTACTCTTTAATTATTTATACGATGACAAATTTCTAATCTGATAAATCCAAGAATTGAACATATACCTTTTTCACTAAATATTTCAATCATCATTCTACTTTTACTTCTTCTTCTTCTACTTCTAAATAATAATGTCGTCTTCGGCAGGTATTTATTTGCTATGCCCACCATACGTAACTATATTCTCTCGTTACGCTTATAACCGTTATTTGTCTAGTAATACGATAAGCAGTGAATATGTTAGATAAATAGTTAGTTATCGGTAATCCACGAGCCAAGTATGGCGGACACAACATACAAGGGCTATCTGTTGGCAGTCGAACACTCCATTGAACACAAGTTTTGACACCAACACCGCCAGCCTCCTCCTGTATCATGTACAATATAGAAAATCTCATTCTTTCGTTGCTTTTCCCAATTTTAAAGTTGACGTATAAGCGTTCGTTTAATCATCTTTTAAAAGATTTTGAAATAGCGACATACGGCATTATAATACATGTAAAGAGAGATGATTTGTATAACTTTGAGAGCTTTATATTATTCTTTATATCACTGAATTGCAGATAATTGTAAGCATAAAAAATAAGAGAAATAAGCCACTAAACAAATATATAAAATATGATGAGAAAACGAAGAAAAGTAAAGATACAGAGGGGGCCTGGCAGAGAGGTATTGAGGAACAAGAGAGGGGAGATATAAGCAAGGAGTGGGTGAAAAAGTGTGCGAACGGGACAATGAATAGAAGTTTAACAGATAGGCTTTGTGAACAATGCGGCCTGCGGTTTCGCATTTAAATTCGATACATTGATCGGCAATGGACATATCCCAGTATAACAGTACAACTACCGTCACTTCTCCACTACAGCTGAAAGCGAAGTGTACATCGAGCGCTACACTGAAATTTTATCCAAATAATTGAGTTCTCCTGTAGGTCGAAACAATTGCGTTGATCGACATCAAAGTTAAAAATAGAGAAACAGCTCTTTTATGTACACACCTCTGTGTAAGCACATACCTACGAGCAATTGTGTCCCAATGTACGTACATAAAGAAACGTGCTCCGGAGGAAAGGAAAAAAAATTTATTTTATTATAGAAAAAAAACATTAATTAAATATTTGTTTCTCTATAAAATGTATTCTATAAAATAAAGGAAAGATTCAACTTTTTTTTTTTTTTTTTTTTTAATACCATTGCTTGTAAATGATTTAATCGCAATAAACGCTTACGTAACCAAATGTCGAAGAAGATAGACGGTACTCGCATATAACAAATATTACAAAAAGAATTAAAATTTATTTAGTTAACTAATATAATTTACGAAAAAATTAAAAAATTTTTTCTTAACAATTAGAAAATAAGCCTTTAAAAAATTTATATTAGATATTTATAAATATTATTATTTTTTCTTATTAATTTGAAATATAATTTATCATTTTCTTAATATTTAATAAATTGTTTTTTATATAAAATTTACCAATTAGGAAATAGCATTTTCATTCAACAGTGATTAATTCGACTGCTATACTGTATTTAATACTGAATTTCTATATTCTAATATATTCTAATATATTTTAATAAAAAGCGTTTTCAACGTGTAAAAAATAAAACAACAGAAAAAAAATATATATATATATATAAAAGAGAGAAATTAATTGACATAGAAAATTTTGAACAAACGTTCATTTAATTTAATTTTAATCGCTGATTTTAATTAGCCCATGAAAAAAGTATAATCTACAATGGTTGATTATCGAAACTCATACTATTCCGATTGTATAAATAAATACAACAGGAAGAGATAGATGATATTTATTAATATTTTCTTGTTGCAACCTTATTAACATTCTTAAGATCGTGTCATTGAAAGTTATAACTTTCATTCTCAGGTAATTACATTTTTTTTGCCATTATAAATTGGTTAATGATAAATGGCACATTTGCAATTTGCTCTTCTTTGATGAACTTATAGAAACTTAGAAAGGAGACAGTGCGCGACAGATAGAAGGAGGGAGAGGTAGGGTCGGAGAACGAGAGCTGATATTCGCAAAATCTATATAATATTTTGAAAATCACCTCGAAAGCCTTGGAGCAAATGCGCGAGCTCGCTATGTTCGCTATTCATGCACGTGCCGCAATAGTCAATACACGTCATGCACGTTGGAACGATGGCCTGATAATTTGGTGAAGAGCCAGCTTGCGTCGGCAATTCACATATCAATTCACTGTCTGCTTCGAATTTTAAAAAATACGAGTGGAAAAATGCGCTCGAGAGAGTTGGAGAGAGTGAGAGTAAGAGCGAATGCGTTTTAAAAAATAGTAGATAATTCAACGTACGCACACGGCAGACCGGAGATTTGCCGGCTTCTGCAGTTTGTTAGCGTACCAATCGACCACCGTGAATTATTTAGCTCGTCAATTATACTAGCATATATTGTCCACCATTTACTTCTTGTTCCTCAAGCCCGTGCAACTACGAGACTGATGAACGACTCACTGCCAAAGATCGACGTCTCGTTACCACCAAGTTCACGTTCCTGCTTAGAGATGAGCGAGTGCCGATGCAATCGAACTATATGCCTTGAAATTCTGCAGTGATTGAAGGAACATAGTTAAATTGTAATTAAAGCAATTTGCGCATTGAAGTGTAATACTGGCTGTTCTCCAATGGACGTTGCTCTTACCTAGAGCTTTATATTCCATTCGACTCTCATTTTACTTCGCATTGCATTATATAAAATCAGTGGCTCTATTTCGCTTCATTTTCTACATTTATACAATGACTTTTTTCCTTGTCGCTAAGTAGATCCATGAATCTCGTGCATTTTATGATACTGCGTACATTTTGGCAAACTGTACTGACGTCGGTGTCGACGCTGGCGACAGCCGCAGCAACGAAAGAAAAAGCACTCTTTTCTCGATCGTCAGCTCGCGAATTCGTGAGTGTTCGCTTATACTTGATTTTTCATGAGTTATTGAATTTTTGCAATTTTTCGTTATTCAATTTGTCGCTATGAATTTTCGGTCACACCAGCTGTATCTCTCTCTCTCTCTCTCTCTCTCTCTCTCTCTCTCTCTCTGTGTACGTTCGCTTATCAGCCCTTCGACCAAGAGGCGGCGCATTCAATGACTTCAAAAAACAAATATAAGTTAACAAGCGAGGAGAGCAACGTGATAAAGTGCTATAATTTTGTTTTAACGGCGCTTTCTGACCATCTCGTGAAACTCGTTTTTAATTATTAACTGCAACAAATATCATGCGGGATGAATCAATTTTAACTCTAACTCGGACTCTGGTAAAGCTTCAAAAAGTCGTTGAACTGCATTAAACAAATAGTGATAATTTATAATATAATTTATTGTGAATGATTAGATTAATTAGATGCAAAATTGCAGCAGACATAACCATTTAATATATAAATCTGTACAATATTTTACTAAATGAATTATGTATACTTACTACGTAACGCGAGCTTCATTAATATTAAAGCCCATTCCAGTTTCGTGTTTTTTTTATCTCAATTCGGAAATAAAAACGAATATCATATGAATCAAAATATTATATAGAAATGAATAATTGCAGAGCATAATGAAAAAGCTGTCATAATTCATTTCCGTCGGTAATTGTGGCAGATGATATTCAGCAACGGGACCGACGGGATGTCTGAAACGCCAATATACTATTATTCTTTTTAAAAAATATATTTAAATTTCATTTTATTACATTTAAATGACAATTGTTAATGATGTAAAATTAAAAATGTTTGTGCGTAATTTCGCGAATCATTGAGAATGGAATAAGCACGTTACACTAACTTAATTTCTAATTTATTATATATAATTATTATTCAGGCTTAAAAGAAAAAAATAAAATACATCAAACGAAACTTCTTTTTTTTCTTTCTAATTGTATCTCGATATTGATGTTTGATACTTAAAAGATTATTGTGAGACTGACTCTATTTGGCCCTTGGCGCCACTCTTCCTCAACTCGTCGCCACATAAATTCATGCGCACTTTCATAAAGCTTGAAAATCACCACCTTTGGGCCCACTAATATTTTATATTTCACATTTATAATTCTTTTAGTAACTGCTTTAACGTTAAATATTTCGTTTCTACGTATTTATCTTTCAACCTAAGAAAGTATATTTAATTAATATTTATAGAGTATAAAAATTTAATTACTTAACATGGAATCTGTTTGTTTGCTACATGTAGAATCAAAATAGATTATAAGTTCACGAATTATAAAAAATAATGTTTTATTCTTTTAAATTCATATAAGTTAATTTATGTTTAATACTATATTCTATACCAGAGTATTCTTTTGAACTATGAAAATGAAATTATAACATAATCTAAAGTAAAATAATAAAATCGAAAATATTGTTTTAAATGTATTTTATTATTATTTATTTGCAAAGTATTTTCAAATAACATAAACAAGAAAATCATAGTTACTATTGCTTAGATAGATAATTTAAAATATTTTATTAAAAATCATGCCATTTTGTACTAATAAAAAATCCGTATAAAATTCTTTACATTTTTGCGACATTAATTTTTATTTGCCCAATAGAATCTAGTAATTCTAAATCTAGTATTAGTGGATTAAACAATTAAAGGCAGAATAGATTATATTTTTAATTTTTTGTACATTATTAATTTTTCTACTACAAATATTTATACTGCAATATGTTCAAAATTTATTTCATATACTGTAATGAATTATAATTTTATTATAATTTTATAAATTATTATCTCACAATATTAAAATTGTATTCTAACATCAATTTTCTTTTTCTCATAATTTAATCATAATTATAATAGATAACTCATGACAAAAATATTACTCAACTTTTCCTTCTATACGTTACACATACTGATAAATAGATTTATATACTTTTCTTTATTAAATATAATTTTAATATGCTAATCAGTGTGTATGAAATAATTTAATAAGATTATTCTTAATAAAAATAAATTAATCTTCATAAAAATAAAATTGTTGTGATTAATTTCGGCTGGCTATCGAGTTTTATATATATTACGTAATAATCAGATATTTAAAATAATAATAGAACATTTTAATTTTAAATAAAACTATAGAAAATATAAAATATATAACTATAGATTGAAAAATAATTATGTTATTTAACCTCTTCAATATTTAAATTAATTTTACTCTTTGCGATTGTAATAAAAATATAAAAAAATTTTTAATCACTATAAAAAATTCATCCAAATTATAGAATTATATCGATTCAGACAACAATATTAAATAAAATAAATTTTTACATAAAGTTTTATGATGACAAATGAAGGATTTTCGTGGGTATTTAATAGAGCATCCGAGGACGTCTCTTACTTCCTATAAAATGCAATGCACCAATTTTCTTGAGATATTTTAATAGGACAAAGACTTTGAATAATATATAATACTAAATGATTTGTAATAATTATTGTCCCCTTTCTTGAAAACGAATTGTAATTCATCCATCTATACTGTATATACAATGAGAGTGATATCAATTTTTGGAATACCGCTAATTCCATCACTCATTATTAAATTTTATATGTTGATAAAACAGTAAGAATAATCTATGATGCGACAAATTTTTAATAAAAATTTCTTATCGAAAACAAAAAACAATAGAAAACTAATTAATAAATACAAGTTTAAAATGACTTTTGATATATAAAGTTTATTAGAGTAAATACATTTAGTCGATTTGTGATTTGTGTAAAAGTGATAAAACAAAAATATTGACTTTATAACATAAAGTGATTTCTTGAATATATTTCAAATAGTTCAACTATATAACGTAAATACGTAAATATTTAAGAAGTATTAAAATTAGACAACATCCAAAAAGTATAAAGATTATTAACGTTTTTGAAGAATGCATTTTTAGTAAAATAATCAAATACAATTATTAAATTAAAAATTACAAGTGCATTATCTATACGAATTGTAATGACTTCGTAAAGTTGAAAGTGAATGAAAAAAATCTTTGTTCATATGACATTAATCAATAATTTAGAAAAGTTCGCTTATCCGGCATAACTCATAGCAAAAAAGTTAAGAATCCTCAAAAACAAGCAGCTACACTCGATTGACTAACAAATATGGAGAGGAATGGCCGTTTTTTTCATTACATATACACGGAGTCTCTTGCTTCCTTTAATCTTCTTTTCATAAATCGCCCGAGGCTAATGCTTTTCACTTGGTTGTGTAAAAGTTTCACGTCTCATTTCCGGCTTCTTTTAATGCTAGCTAATCGAGCTGCATAGGATTGGCTCTCCCGAGTTTGCAAAGCGACCCGTCGAAGATTGCCCCCAGGATGTACGATGATGATACACAAGCAAACAAAAGATTCTTGCGAACGTAATACATGCCAGTGTGCACATATCGATTGAACTTTTCTTTCTGACAGCACTGCTTTCGAGATTGGGCTCTTCTGTTTTACTCGAGTAAATGAAAGCCGTTACTAATTGATTATGAATAAAGCAACAGCCCGCCGAACGAAATTCTTCACAAACACGAAGGAAGCAAATCTGAAGTATAACGTCTAAGCTTCACTGTCTTTTTTTTAATTACTTTATATTCTCAAAGCTTTAATTTCAACTTGCAAATTTCAATTCGTTCTTCAGCATGGATGTCGATTTGTGTGATCAAAGAGTGCTTATTACGATTACCTTTAAATAAAGCCATATATTATTATTTTTTTATGCTTTAATAATGGGGACCAGTTTTATTTCATATCATTTGTTAATAATTTTGCTCTGTCCTTGGTTTGATTTTGACATTAAGCAAATTTACGGAGTAAGATATTGTTTGAATTTATAAATATTAAAATAATTAATTTTTTTTTTTTTTTTTAGAAAAACTTACATTTAATTATTTAATTTACATAAAGAAGAATTATAAATATTACATATTTTATGTTTGAAACATATAGTACAGCTTAGAATCAATTTCATACAAATAATATTCAAAAATTAAAAACTTTCTAAAGTAACTTATTAAGTGCTAGCGTATAATATTTGAAATGTTCGCAATCTAAGTAAAATCTTAGTAATTTCTATTTCATAAATTTACATATTCCTTTTTATATTTCATAGATAATAGTTTGAGGTAGATTTTTCTATTATTTTACATATAGTTCAATTTATATATCGGAACGATGTCGGTAATAAAAATGTTTAATATTCGTGTAACATTCAAATTAGAAGTCACATTTTACTTCATACTGAAATTTTTTATTCAAATAATCTTCCATCGTTGATAAACAACAACGCGCATATTTACAAAATACTTATGTCAATATGATTCTTACATTATATTCTAAATACATAAAAAATTATGATTAAGTTCTCTTTCTATCAATTACATCGTAAAAAGCAATTAAAGTATAAAAAAATCTGATTCTTAAAAGAAAGGAGTAAGAAAAAAAACAAAAAAAAAACAAAAAAAAAAACAAAAAAAAACAAAAAAACAAAAAATCTCTCTCTCATGCGACAATAAATAAAATTTGTCTTTCATTTTATGTTGTTCTTTCATCACATGTAAATTTAATCAAACGGACATTAGTAGAATATTTCACGCGCCGATTACGTTGTATTGAATTTCCCTTGACAAGATAGATGTAACAGTCGAACGGAAAAGCTTAAACTGTAAATTTAACAATTGAGGAAGAAAAAACATTCGTTAATTCAGCACATTATTTATATGTTGATGCATATGAGGCCGAACGTACTTTGGTTGAGAGGAAAAAGCATTGAGCCATTAACGAGCCCCAGCTTGTGCTATCTTTGGTATTCGAGGGCGTGTTGAGTGTAAAGAGTCGCCTTCAAAGTAATCGAAGCCCCAGCAGCTAAAATCTTCTTACTCTTCCAGTTTAGTGTCGTCTTCTTATGCCGCCAAAGCTTATGCAGTAACATGGACCGTGAATTATGATAAGGTCGAGTACGTAAGGCTCGAGCTGGTGCATCGTCAGGACAAAGGAAACACCTAAGCAGCGGTCGTTTGGCGGGTGCCCGAGTCTTCGAATCATCCTGTGTTTTAGCCGGGCCATTCTGCGGACTGACTATCGGTCTGCTGCTGCTGCTGTCGAGCATCGTCGTGATTTTTCGTGGCATCCGCTGCTTTCTAGAGCGACGCTCGCTGCACTGGAGAAACCGACTCTCGCAGGAGGAGGATTCCTGTTCCCAGCATGCGTTTCCCGGCATCGAGGCAATTTCGCTGCGATCGCTGTGCAAGTGAGTGTGCGATTTTTATTAAAGATTCTGTTTATGCGATTTATTTCATCACGTCACGTCTCATCATCATCATCATCATCATCATCATCATCATCATCATCATCATCATCATCATCGGTTTGTTTTTATTATTTTATCATCGTTTTATCATAGTTTGAATATACGCTTTTTGTTGGCTTTCGTACGTCTCGTATCCAGCGCGACAGTTTATTGCACACTTTAGATGTGGCGTTAGGTGCAGCCTCCCGCCCTTCTGGCAGATGCAACCCCCAGCAGAAGCGCCATAGTCGCAGAGGGCTTTACCACCTCGTGGCTGCAACCACCGCAGCGCTGCGTTTCATAAGTTACATTCCCATTATTTTCACACGTTATTACAGACATTGTACTTTTTTTCAGCTAAGCTCGTGCGTGCGCTTGTCAGAAAAATATCTCGGTCAACGTTCGCTACAGCATTTAACATTGACATGAATTAAATGAACAGAGAATATGTTATTTAGCTTTTATTCATAAAATTTGCCAACTACTATTAAATTTAATTACAATATATTAATGTTGAATCCGCGTGTTAATTTATAAATGAATCATTTCAACATGTAAAATTTCATGAATATTTACATCAAACCGATAATTAATTTAATCTACTACTTTTTTAAGTATTTAAAAGTCTATTTAAAAGCACAGCTCATTCCTACAGTATTAAGGTAATGTTTGCAAAAATAATTATTACATGTCCGATAGAATCTCTTTAAAGCATTTATTATCGGCACAGCCATTTTAAATAAATAAATAATACATTTCTCGAGATATTTTCTTGAATAATTGCACAAAAGCAAATTTATTTGAATAAATGAAACATGAAAATGCAAAAAAATTTAAAAACAAGCATGTATTTATAAAAATAAATAAAGCAAACGTGTAATGTATTTGTACACTTGTAAATGAAAAAAAAAATAATGGAAATTTTTCGATATACAATAAAAACATAATAAAACTTCAATGACACAAAGTGAACAACAAAAGTCAACAAAAAATCCACAACAATAATAAAACCGTATAATGTAAAGAGAAAAAAAATGTATCATTAATAAAAATAAAAATAGCCAATGATGTTTTAAGGTAATTCGTGATGAAAACACAAATTATTGCACATAATAGTGTATTAAGAGGATGGATCGATCGAACGTCATCCTGACTTTGAATAAAGTGTCGAAACTAACCCGAGAATCGTTGTCGGCGGTATAACCGTTGTTGCGGGTGCTATTGCTGCTGATGAAGCTGGGAAAACCGGAGGTCCGGGCGGTGGTCTTCCGCCGCCCACAGGACTGAAAGGTCAAATTTATATTTATTGGTTTTGCTTTCTTATGAATCACTCGATACTGAAAAGCGACTTACAAATCCTCTTTTCATGAAAAATAGAAGTGGACTTATTTATTATATATTTATAATGTGTCAAAAGTTCTTATCCAATAATGTAAAACCGGAATATAATGTAAAACTTCTCATTCGCTCACACACATATCATCCATAATATTTATCAGTATTCCGAAAATTTGCATTACTAATTTAATTTTCGTCAATATTTAATATAAAGAAATTTAGTAAATGTACTGCCAAATTAAAAAAAAAAACTAAATAAATAAAACAATGTTTAGCTCCTTCGTGAAAAACATCCCTTGAAACTTTAATTATTTATAATTTAGACATTGAATTATTTATTCGAAAAAATGCAACTATTACACAAACTTGATATAAAAAATAACTTTTTTAATTCTGTACTTTAAATTTGATAAATTAACACTAATGGCTTTATTTATTTATTTCTAGCTTTTATGTAAATATATTTTAAGAAAAAAGAACGTTATTTATTTTTTTTTAAACATCAATGTCATTTCATTTCAATGAAACCAATAGCTTTATTTAGCATTCATTCATTTACTTAAGACATTACAAATATCCAATCGGGCACATAAAATAAGTTAAAATCACATTTTTATAAATCATCATAAAATCATTGTATTTATATTATATTATTAAGGAAAAAAAATTTTTTTTTTCATTTAATTACAATTCTTATGTTAACTTAACTTAACTTACAAAAACAGTAACTTTAAAGTACTATTTAAGCAGTATCATAGGCATATTTATAATGAATTACGCTCTTCTAAATTAAAACTGTTCGAAAGTTAAAAAATGAAAAGAATCTGAAACGAAAATCTTGTAAGAAAAAAAAAGAAGAAAAAAAGAAGAAAAAA
Source organism: Ceratosolen solmsi marchali (assembly GCF_000503995.2). Lineage (NCBI taxonomy): Eukaryota > Metazoa > Arthropoda > Insecta > Hymenoptera > Agaonidae > Ceratosolen > Ceratosolen solmsi. Next base: position 1,357,249 of record NW_011948444.1, read on the forward strand.
AGAAGAAAGAATTTAGTCTCCAAAATAATTTATTCCCAACGATATTGTAAGAAACCATACATATTTTATATGACATTGCCTTAATGAATAAATGAGGTGAATATTGCTGTTAACTTGGGCTCAATTGACAATACAATAATGAACTGTAAGGGAAAACGAGAAAAACTCACTGCATCGACTGTGGTTGCTGTCGTTCGCCGTTGTTTTGGGTTTGCGATTGCTGTTGGTGCTGCTGTTGTTGTTGTTGCTGAACAGCGGACCCTTGTTGGTGGGCCGTAGCGGCTGCGGCGGCGGCGGCGGCGGCGGCAGCGTTTGCATTGCTTACCCGATGTACATGGAGCTGATGCACTTGCAGCTGCGCGAGATCTTCAGCTAAAAAGGAGCAGCGCGAGCACTGCCGACGATTATGAACCTTGAGAACGTGGGTAGCGAGTCGCTCGGCTCGCGCCGCCTTATATTCACACAATGCGCACGCGAACGGCTTTAGATGCGTGTTGAGATGTCTTTTCAAACACCAGTTGTCAACGCCACTCCACGAGCAGTAACAGCACGTGTACCTGGGGAGAAGAAACACATATCGCGATAGTAGCTTCATTTAGAACGTAACGTTGTCACTAGATATGTACTCACATATTCTACTATACTATTAAAACATTATAAATACAAATGATAAATGATATTGCGCAGCTAATCATGAAACGGCTGTCTAATAAAGCGTTTCTCGTTCCTGTCCAACGTTTATTACACGACTCATTGCCTAATTGGAGGATCGAGCTTTTAAATATCGTTTTGCAGGAAAATCGCTTTTGGGAAAGGCTCGATTTCACCGTTAAAGGAAAGGGATTGTTCGAAGGTTCGAAGTAGTGGGGAATCGTAGAGCCCTCGTAATGGGAAAAAAATAATTTTAAAATAAAATTCTCCGTGGCTCACCTGCGCTCTTGGTTAGCCTTGGATGAGCCAGCGCTGCCACTCTTGAAGTGGCTGCTTTTGCCGCTGCACGCGCCATTCTGTATTCTGCGGGCAGCCTGCGCTACGGCGTTGTGCACTGCGTTGTGAACGGCACTGTGGACGGCGGTGACGGGTGCCGCGGCCCCGCAGTTGGCTTCCGGCTGCTGCATCATACCACCGACGTTGGCGGCCGCCGCTGCCGCCGCGACTACAGCCGAGGATAGTGAAGCAGCTTGGTAGAGAGCCGCCGACGTAGTCGGGGCCTGCAATTGATAACTCGACGTCGCCGCGATATCGGATTGTTGCTGATGTTGCTGATGCTGCTGCTGTTGCTTCGCGTTAGAGTATAGGGATCCGGTGGGGTAAGGGCCGACGTTATTATTGTTGCCGGCGTTGCTACCGTTGGGCTCTGTCGATTGGAGACTCGCGGACACCTTAGCTGCAGAAGAAATCGATCCCACGGGTCGTCGTATTCGAGATAGCTCGTACGTGTGCTCCCTTTTAAAAGTCAAGATTTATGTGTACATGATTGGGACGTTGCATTGGAATGGACGAGTGATTCTATCGTTGTGCCGAACATAAGCGACTTTTATAACACATAAACACAGCCAGCCATTTAGCTCTCATCTCAAGCTTCGCTCAATCTTTCTATTCGCGTGCTTTCGCTTTAATTGAACTCACGAATCTTGTTCGATAAAATCGCGACGATTGTTCGTACTTGTCGATTAATTCTATCGCAATTTTGAAATCTATCCTATTTATCGAAATCTCGCTCACGATAAAAAGCTCATATTGCAATTAGGACAATTACTAAGTAGAGCGGCTGAAATTATCTTACGGCTTACGCGCGTTGCGAATCGTACATCAAAGTATCTCTACTATCATTTATCTTATTATTATGTTAATGTTTTTATTCGTTATTATCGTACTCGTTTGGCAATGAAAAGAAAATGACAACATTACTTTGGCTTATAAGAGGGACAAATAGACAAATGATTGTCTACGCAAAGCTCAAAAATCATCGAACACCGCATAAGCGAAAAGTCATTATAATGGATGGAATTGAGGTAAACGTAATCGTTCGATTAATCAGATAATGAAGAGAAGGAGATGGAAATTTGCCGCAATACCTGTGCATCCGCAAAAAATGTTTCTTCACGTGATCGGCTCGGCTAAAGGGCTTATAGCACACGTAGCAATGAAAAGGCTTCTCTTCGCGGTGAATGTTCTCGTGACGGGTGTAGAGGTCTCGTCTGTCCGTGCCGTAGGGACAATAGAGGCACGTGTATCTTTTGCCGCTAGCACTGTTGGCTCCTCCAGCACCACCTCCGGCGGCATTCGTCGATGCGCCGAGGTTCCCTGGCATCGCGGCTGAACTCTGTTGCACATTACCGGACAATACCGAAGGACAATGAAAAGTGTGAGTGTTTCAGCTCCCGTAGCTCGAGAGCGCGCAAACATTCGTTCGGGAAAATGGCTCGTGGGAAATCATAGGCACCGGGGAAATCTTTGAGAAGGTCGTTGGCGCATTTGGAATAATACGACGCTACACCCCCTCCCCCTCCCTCCACCAGTCGAACCCAGCCAACCCTCCTCCAAACCCCCACGCACGACCGCCAACCCTACACGCTCGAACAACTCGAATGCTCTTGCGTGACATTCATCCACAAGTCCCTGTCCGCGTAAAATTCTTATATCTTTTGCCCATTACGGGCATCCAGAAAAATTACATTTTTGCTATTTTAATTGCCAGAAAAACGAGCTCGTTTACATGTCCGTGAAAAGGTATCAACTACCTTTGACTTTGAATCGCGTCAGAAAGTTGGCTTGGAAAGTGAGAACCAAGCGAGTCTATTATACTTTCGCAACCTTCTATGCGGATCTTTTTAACTCCGTGTTTTACTTTGCCTTTCTCACGTGCAATCGAGTCAACGGCAAGCTTTACATGACATAAAAACTTTATTAAAGAATGATTTTGTCAGTCAGTTGAAGAATAGTCAATCCGTACACTTATCGCGTTAATTTAGCGAACAAATTCCGTTTAACTAATTCGACACGCTTACATAACAATTTTAAACAACAAACTGTTGATCGACATTATCGTTATTATCTATATTAATAGCATCATTATAACATAAATTACAAAAGCTTATCAAACATAAAGTTATTTTCTAAGAATTTTTTTTTTAATACAATCGAATTCGATGAAATAAATTTTTGTCAATTTTTGTAGTAATTTAAAAATTACTAAATATCTTGTACTATCTTGAGAATACCAAAAACAAAATAAAAAATCAATACAATATATTGCCATAAATATACGCGACGCAAAGTGAACGCAAGCAAAGAGAATTAACACATTAATAAATTTTCTAAATCATCGATAATGATAAATACTTTAATTTACCAAAGCTAAGTTCCTTCAATTTGTGTTAGATTTTTCCTTTTCGACGCAATTTCTCATATTCCCTTTAAAAATAATTTATACTTTTTTTTTATTAAATAATTTTTGCTTTAACGTTGCATCAATCCATTGTCGTTTGAATTTAATTAGCCAATATTCTACAATTAAATTATCTATAATTTACAATCATCGATTAAAACAAAATTCAAACGAGATATTTGCGAATAATTCTGTATTCACAAATTATATACGTTTTATAGAGATAATTCTTTTTTTTTCTTTTCTTTTTTTCATCAAAATTATAAGGTAATATATCATAACAAATAATCTTCAATTAATTGAGACAGAATTTACTAAAAAATATTCCATTTAAATGAATGTAAAAAAAAAGTAATCGTAATAATGGAAATATTATAATTTTTGTTTAAAGTTATATAAAATTGCCTTATGAATATCAAACTTAATGCAGTAATTGGTTGGTAATATAAATTGCATTTATTAAATATGCTCATTAAATAAATTAATTTAATTTTCGTCAATGGTTCATGAATTAGTTAACTGCATTATATTTACAGTATTAAAGTCAATGTACAATTTAAAAATTGACAAGATACAAATTCGGTTAATAATATTATTGAAATGCAAGGCACGAACATTGTTCGAATTAGTTTAAAATTATTGATATATACATACAAGTTCTGTTATATTTTAATACAATTCAATAAATTTAATAATATTTTAATAAAATAATAATATCATTCAATAGAACGCGTTACAAGTAACAGTAGAACATTACATTAATACCTTTCGCGAAATTAGATGAATATAATATATTTAATACATTTGTTATACTAGAATAATTACAAGAAGCCGTATTTTCTATCTCATTCTTTTCTTTTTTTTCTTATTTTTATATTACGTACACGTTATTAAAACATTAATTATGCACTATGAAATACGATAAATATTTGCAAAATAGCAATAGATGGATGGCAATTTAATATTACTGATTTGTATGCCAATTAGTGAGTAAAAAGCGCGACCAGTAAAATAAAATAAAAAATTAAATTATATTTATTGTTTTGTTGTCTTGAATGTTTGTTTGTCTTGAATTTTAAGCTTCAAAGAGCGATTAACATTTGATTTTCGATTAAATAGGATTAAAAAACATTGGATAGATTGGTAAAGAATAGTCGTGAGTAAAGATTTAGAAGTATCGCGACAGATTGTGAAGGAAGGTGCTCGGGGTAATTGGTTATTGGTCCCTTACCTGATGCAAGTGCTGGGGTGGCGTTGACGGTAACTCCTGCAGCAAAAAAGTAGAAGTGACGGGCAATAGAGCGGCTGGGATAGTTTGGGTCTCTTGGGTGCGTCGAGTGGGTGGGGCCGACCGCTCTGCACGGTCCCTTACTCTTTCCAGATACGAGACGACCTCCTCGAGCTTCAGCTCCCCCGCGCCGAGGTAATCCTTACGGCTGGAATGCAGCCGGCCACGACTACTCTCTTCGCCGCCAACGCGCGACGAGTGCAACTCAACGAAGTGCTCGGCTACCTCTCGAGGACCACTGCTCATACAATCGCCTACGCACACAGTCAAGCAAACCCCCTTACTTATAGCTTACTTTCCTACGAGCTTCAATGCTCGACCAATTTCACATGCTTATGCTTAAAGGGGCTGAAGAGTGATTTCCATTAGTCTTATTATCTATTATATTTAATGAATCGGGATGCGCGACATGACATTATATGCCCATCGGAAAGCAAAGCAATAAATCTTTTTATCGTTTGGTAGTGAGACCTAGGGTGTTAGCATTTCTGGAAAACGCTCTTCAATTGCACGAGTCATTGTCTAATTAACAATTTGTATAACTCTGGTACTTTTTACCAACTCCATGTAACTAATGAGATCTAGCTAATGTATAATCGCATCATACTCATAATCATAATCCAGCGTACCGATTAACTACTAGATTTCTTATTTATAAATAAGCTGCTGCAAGCTTGATACAAACCAAGCATTGATTTACAATTTTCAAGGGGATGATGAGACTTACAATAAATGAGCCGTTATACGTCAGTTATAGAGTTCTCTCTTTAGTGACATGTTTGGTATTACTTTAAATTACCATGAGGCTTAAATACGAACCATGCAATATATTGTTTTTAATGCGGGAATCATTCTTCAATCAAACTAATTTTGTGAATTATTATTATGTACAAGTGACTCGAAGCGACAGCCACATATCCGTGAAACTGATAAATATTTTTTTTGTAACGCATGTAAGACAGACACACTGTGGTAGTACACAACTAAGTATAATAGACCCTCCCCCTTCTTCGTCTTTTTCTCAGACCAATGAAATAAATAGGTGCTGAAAGTAAATGCACAGCAAATAAGAATATTTGTCGATAAAACATACGATAAAATAATACAATTGTAAAAAGCTTTCAGTGTAATAAAATAATAGATCGGACAAACGAAAATGAAAATATAAATGTCCTCCCATCACGAGGACTCTTGAAAATGCCGATAAAAGGCAGTTTCGTAAAGAGCCGCAATCATTGGTCATTTGCCAATCGAACGCAGGATAATCCAAGGTATTCGCGCGCGATACACGTGAAGCGATGCTCGTGTGTGTGCGCGTGCATGGCCAAACGATAAAAAGAAAAAGAATATCGGTTAAATAAGCGATACAACAAATAAGATGAGGCTGGTTGTTTCCCCGTTTCTAAGACTTGCACAGAGAGCAGCTCTTACCGCACTCGTAGCATCGCCAGGTGGAAGTAGCCGCTCGATAGGCAGCGATACGACTGCCTTCGGTGCCCTTGAGCGGCTCGTCGTCTAAGGTCCAGTTGCCGTCATCGCTACCGTCCGTACCATTGCCCGTGTCCTCGTCGTTCTTGTACGACACCGACGTCTCGAACTCGTTCTGCACGCTCGACGCTATGCACAGAGGCACAGCACGCAAAATAATCATCTTTAATTTCCCGGTCAATCAATGCATCTTTAAACAGTCAGCACAGGACTATAAAATCAAGCCTCGACCTGCTCGACTTCTTTTTTTACATTACAAAGATAGCCTAAATAATACTGCTGTTTCGTTCTAAACGGACCCCCAACCCCACCCACCCGCCCACCACAACCCTCTATCCCCCATCACATCTATCTATCTATCTATCTATCTATCTATCTATCTATCTATCTATCTATCTGTCTGTCTGTCTGTCTCATCCTGTACGATAAACTCTATTCTTCCTTTTTGCTCTACATAAACAATTAAACATTAAAGATCTTCGGTGCCTTGGTTCGGCACTAGAATTTAATCGATAAAGTTTCGATATTTTCATAATGAAATAACCCATCAATGCACGCACGTACACACACAAGCTCAAACACGCGTATAAGCACGCAGGCACACGCACACTAGCTTACCATGAGGGTATTTAATGAAACTCGTAGAAAGATTTAAAAGTTCATATTTGCTTAAATATAAAATTTATTCACATCTTTAAAAAGATTTAATGAGTTTAATTAGAAATATCGATACATTCTTCGACTTAAATATTCTTTGTAAACTGTTCTAATAATTATGATAAATTATTTAAATAATTATTCAAATTTTTTAAATATATCCGATAATTTTCTTTATATCCTATGGTTAATTAATCCTAAGACTAATTATTAAAATAAAACTACTTTTGACAGAAATACGAAATCTTTCGTTTAAATTTATTTAAATGAAACTGTTACATTTCAAGCGGATACTATCCACGAACAAAAAATAATGTGTATTCCGAAAGATTACGCTTATATTACAACCGTGAAACAAAAGCAAATTAGTCTCTATCAAAATTTGATTTTCTGTAATTGAACAAAAATAACTCAACGAGAAAACCCATTCAGAAGATTCAAGTCTAACTGATACCACAGCATTTTATGCGGCAGAACTTTAAAGTATGGAATGAAATTCTCTGCTACATTTCTAATTAATATAGCACTTAGTCGTGTACAACCGTAAGGAACGGATATTGTCGTTAGAGAGCTAACAGACTCGACTAATTGCCTCATACTGCAATTAGCCGATTCAATTCACCTGTTTCACTCTTCTCGCCAACTTTTACGCTCACTCACTCACTCACTCACTCACTCACTCACTCTCTCTCTCTCTCTCTCTCTCTCTCTCTCTCTCTCGTATACGTTCGTTCAGTCTTTCTGTCTATCTGACATTTTTTTTCTAACTTTCTCGCCTTTTTACTCTTACTCACTCACTCACTCTCTCACTCACACACACACTCTCTCTCTCTCTCTCTCTCTCTCACATCTATCTATCTATCTTTCATTATATATATATATATATATATATATATATATATATATGACAGTTTCTTATATATAATTTCTAACAATGACTTGACATCGTCAAACCAACAGACTAAGGCAACTGTACATGGGGAACATAGCAAATGTGATTTCGTGTGCATGTTTAATTATATCTACAGATATAAAACTACGTGACAATCGATTAGGTTTATCAATGCATTTGGCCATGGATTACATAGCAGGTCAAACTAATCCCATACATTCCCTATTCTCTCTCACTCACTTTTTTCACTCGCTATCTCACTTGCTCTCTCACAAATTAGCTACGTGGAACCATAGTGTAGATGATAAATTTTGTACTATTATATACACATTACCAGTCATGTATTGCACTCTATAGGTTCAATTCATTAGACCCTAAATTGGTAGTCTGTAGAACCAACTCGAACGTTGCGTTGAATGGAATTAGCCATAACTAAGATATTCTCTCTTTATCTGTTGTTTGTTTTCTCAATCCACTTTAGTTATACTAAAGCTATTGTAATACATATAGAGATAAATTTAATTAAGATTCTCTTATTTTTACAATTATCGCATAGATTAGCAGAATTTATTCAATTATTTCAAACTTCTCTTGATGATTCTACTTTTTATAATTCTATATTTTTATTATTTTAAATATATTTCGAAATTTATTTGATTCCAAATTAAAATCAATCATTCGTACAATTAATTGAAAAAAATTAGTTATTTAATAACTTTAAAATTTTGCTTGAAAATAGAAAATAATTTTATTGAGCCTGTATAATTAAGTATTATGATTAAGTAGCGAAAAAATTCATAAATAATAAACATTATAGCAACTGCTATTTATAAATATGTCTATTAATCAAAAAACTGTATAAAAACTTATAAACGTAATATTATTAAATATCGTCTAACGTTGTTTGATATCTCGTTATTATGTATTATTTCTAAAGACTATCTTACAAAATTGAATCCATGAATATGTATATGAAAAAATTAAAGCAAACAATAAATTTACATTGTAATCAAATGTAATTAAAAATAATTCTAATTAATATTCTTCAAAATATCTACATTGTAGCTATTTGCTATTTCAATAATACCATTACACTCCTTGTATACGATTAGAACGAAGCAATCTATTTAATGATTATATTTTTAAAAATGATGCTAGTAGTTTTCATTACGTTTAAATATTCAATTATTACTATGCGTTCGTACGATTTAGAAAGTGAAGAAATTTTTAAGTAATTTTTTTCAAAAATATCAGCTCATTATTCAAAATGCTTATATTTCGCTATGCTAAAGTGATTGGCAAATGAAATATTTACGAAAAATAGAAAAAATATATTTAGTATTTAATACATTCAATGCAACATAAAACGCCTATAAGAAATACAAGAGAATAACAAATTATTGTCTTTCACTTGAATTTTAATTTGACGTTAGAATTCAATAAATATTCCTTTTCTACACCATCAACGAATAATAATTATAAATTTTTATATTCATTTCGATTTTGCATTGGTTGCTGAATTATCTAACCAGAAAAAACGGTAAATACAAGAAATGTGTAAAATATACATTATCATATATACAAATCATACAATTAATAATAATCTTTCATTAATATTTAATTTATTAAGAACAAATATTACTTAAAAATAAATACATTTGCAATTGCAGTATTAGTTTGAATATTATACAACTGACAATCACACTCAATTGCATTAGATAAGTTTGTATATTATTAATCTTGATTCAAAATAGTTACAATACACAATAATATTTATATGTACATATAAAAAGTTAAATATTTATCGTAAAATTAAAAATGAGTGATTTTCAATTTATTAATTAATTTTGTTTTAAATAATATTTATAATTACATTTTATGCAATATTTAATGCAAGCAAATGTTTTCAATCTAATTCCAACCAAATATATACTCGAACAAAGTAGGAAAATAAATACTCACTTATACTTGAAATACTATTAATATATTTTAATTTACATTAAAAATTTATATAAAATTCAATTATGTTATACTGTTTATAGAGACATTGAAAATATAATTTATTTAATATGGAATTTAATTTTTATCGATGTTCTTACAATGTAATATCCATAATTGTCCATATACTTTTAGATTAATAACATGCAATCTATCATTAAACCCCGCTCCCCTCCCTCCCACAATAAATATACCATTAATAGTTGCAATTTACCTATGTTTCTAAAACTTGTACTTGGATATTTTTGTCATTATTTAACATAACAATCAATCCTAAGTATCGATGTCAAGCAATTATAGTAAGTACATTAAAAAAGATATTATAGAAGCCCATTAGAGATGTGTCATTATGAATTTTTCTTATAATTTCACCGAATGTTTTGACATTTTTTATAATTTCTTTATGCAGAAAAACATATTAAATTTGTTTTGAAGTAGATGATTTATGTATCCCAATTACGCGATGGATTTTTATTAAATTCAATAAAGAATATTATTGTGCAATACAAAAATTCAGCTAAAATATATTTTACATTGTAATTGCATAATACAATGTAAAAATCATTACTTCTGTTATTTAATATTAAATTTACATAAAAATATTGCACTGTCTTCATGTGTTATATTTTTTATCGAATAAAATTGTTCAAAAGACATTGTATTTTGCAACAAAAACCAAATTCCCGCAATATAAAATAAAATAATTTAGACATCAATTTATATAATAGTTTTAAAGTAAAATATTGTAGAAAAACTAATTTTTTAAGGCTCCGGTTGTACTCGCATACAATGGACACGGTTTTGAAAAGATTATTACTAATATGAGAAGATTTGTAATCTATCTTATCGAATTGTAAAAATATTTTTTTATAAATCGTAACTTATTTTTATCATATTTATTTAATTTGTGAGGAAAGTTAATTTGTGTAACAACGCATTCGCCTATTAGAGGAGTGAAAAAAGCGTAATAAATATAATTTCGAAGTAGCTACGATATATTAATTTCTCTAAAATGGGGGTAAAACGATTTTTCGCTTAACAACACGAGCTCAAATTCCATCATTACAGTCGAATTACTTATACGACAATGCAAACTTTTCCCAGCTGTCAGCTGAGATACTTACTACACTCATTAAATTAATTAAATCAAGGATCATAAAAGACTCCTATTAAAATAAAAGAATAGTGAAAAAATAAAGCATACACCTATCAATGTGAACATGAAAACTTCTTACTTCTGTGATCAGGATCCTCGCCGTAAAGTTTCCTTGTGATTTCCTTGAACATATCCTCGTAGCAGTCAAGTCGACCAATTCCAGTGCCGCTGGTCTCCATCTCGCGAACAGCTTCGGAGGCGCCACCTCGTCGCTTTTCGTGAAACAACGTGATGGGTGCGCCTCCTCCTCCGATTCTTTCGTCCTAGGTTTTGCCCCCGAGAGATTCGATCCCTATACCTGCTTCACCACCCTCTCGCCTTTACCTGCGCATTCAATGTTTGTATGTACTTGAAAGAGCTACGCCATCTTACAGATGAGGCTGTCACGCATTTTTAGCGCTGTGGGCCAAGGCAGCTTCGTACGTTCGTTTTTGGATGTTCTTTGTCAAGACGTATAAAGTTTTTTAGATGCGCTTAAAGGGAATTTCATGGACTCTCGAAGGGCTGAAGATGTGTAAATCTACATAGTGGCTTTCGAGAAAAATTCTCGCTTACGTTACGACTACATGAACTTTCGTTGATAAAGTTTATTCTTCCGTTTAAGTTATTCTCATTTTTTTCATAATAAACGTTTCCTTTGTTAGTTTTCTTTTCTCTGTCTCATTGTGAAATAAATAGAAAATAACATGTAAGTAGGACAAAATAACACGTAAAATTAAAAAACCTTTATCAGCAATAATTTTGACACATAAGTAAGCTCTTTGCCCATTGATAAATGAAATTTCACTTTATACTTCAGTATCTTAGCACATTAAATTCTTCTTAACATTTGCTTTTTATGTTCAGAATATTATGTTAGAATTTTCATTACGATACAAAAGGAAGGAATAGAATGTTATTCAATGTTATTATGTAATCATTTATTATTTAGCATAAGCAAATTATGAAATAAATGTATAAACGTAGAAAAATTAATTGAATAATTGAAAATTTGAATGCGTAAAACTCTAAAAACAAAATTTTGTTCAATATATTTAAAATTATATAATTAGCGATATAGATTTTGTTTAATTACTGAATTAATTAAACACAAGAATGCTAATATAATGTTATTTAATAAATTAAGATAAAAATTTGCTACGAATTTGTTTAGTTCTAATGATATTTGAAAATTACTAAAAATACTAAAAATAATTTTTAAGTATTTTATTTCTAAAAATTGACAATTAAGTTGAGTACACATTATAAATCTATTAAAGATTTTAAAATATGTTTAAAATGAAAAATGCGGAACTTTTGGTCCAATCAAACGAGCCATTCATACTTAGTAAACCACTAAAATATTTAAATAATGTAATTCAAATGAATTATTATTAAGCACTAACGAAAAGTATCGGTAAATATGTTATTCAATTTAATAATTTAATATTTTTCAATCTACTCCACAAATACATTAAATGAAATCTAATGAAATATTATTCAACTATTAAGTATTTACATATAAATATAAAACGTATTATTAATTTTTAAAAAAATTAATTTTCTCCGTTCATCAAAAATTCGATTTATTAGAAGGAAAGTATTCTAATGCAGCTTAATTTTTTTTTTATACATAATACCATAATAACAAATTTTAAAAACTTGTTTTAAAAAATTGTTTTAGTATGTGATGCTTGTATGTTTCGGAAAATTATACATAAATTATTAATATTAGTTATTAAACATCAAGGCTAATCTATATAATAGATAAAATAGATAAAGGTTTATCTAGTTTATAAAATTTTAATTTTTAAAAAAAATAGTATTTAGATTTCTTAAGTACATCAATAAGTATTTACGGGGGCTAGTGCTACCGAAAAACTTTATACAAATATACGTAACTAACGCGCGCGCGGATAGAATGAGGGATAGTGTGCATGCGCGCGCCTACGTGTGTGCATGTGTGTGCGTGTGCGTGCGCGTGTGCGCCCTGACGCATTTGAGAAAGAGGGAAGTGAACTATTTTGAAAGCAGCATAGCAATCAAATAGGAATTCAATCGTAGTAGTTCGTGAAACTTTGGCAGAAAACTGACCTACAGTGTGAGACTGAGTCAGTTAACGACTTTGCAACTGTATTGATCGCACGCAACACTATTTAAAGTGCGAGCCAGTATCTACAATAGCATTATTTTCCCTTCCTTTTTCCATTTTTACACATAAACGAGAATGCATGGTGGACTAGGCGAAGGAGGGTGACAGTGAAGGGGGGGGGATCGATCGAATTAGCAAAAAGTTGCAGCAGTCCCTTTCGAGCTTACAACCTTCTTTTCTCCAGCTTTGCAAGCTGCTACGTGTGTGAAGCAGAGCATAAATGCGGTTATCTAGAAGGAGGGATACACGAGTCATTCGCGAAGTCAACCCGTCAGTCGCATTCGTCTCTGGGGATGTTTACTTAATTAAACAGCTTTGAGTTTACCACATTGTTTCGCATGGTGGAACTAGATGTCTTCATAGCAACTCCCCCCCCCCTGTAACCTCATCCACTTGTAACGCCACATTCTATTCGCCATCTATCTCTAGCTTCTTTCGCTTCACTAGTTACTCATCTTTTATTCCTATGGTTATATTAAATTTATTTATTCTACTTTGTTTATATTACATATAAACTCAAGATTTTGTTAAAATGAATTTATTAATTATTTGTTAACAATACAAATAATTACAACTTCTTGAAAAACTGATTAAAAAATGATTTATACTTTACTATGTAATACCGGATTACATTTATTTTAATTTAATTCAATTTACTTACTAATTAAATTTATAGTAATTTATGAATAGTATGTAGTAAAAAATATTTATATCAGTCAACGGAAATGAACATAAATAGATCGTAAAGTTTTGCTTCGATTGATTAAAAGCCCTCTATACCTGACTGATTACCAATTTATACTGCCCCTCATTCTACAAAATTCGTTACATAATCCAAGTCCTGAAATTGTTGCTCTTATTTTTTTATCATTCGCAAAAGCAAAAAAAAAACTAGAAGGTCAAACGAAACTAAGACATGGAAAAGCACAAAGATAACGATTTATTCATAATAGTAAAAGTAATAATGGTACTAGTGTTGACCTATAGATATTAGTGTTAACCTATAAATGACACGAATAGCTTCAGAAGGTTCCAGAAGGACAAATCAAGAGGGCTCATGGAGCGCCCTATATAGGGACGGAAATAGGTAGCAACTAAGTCATCCATCGATTATTGTAAACTTGTGTCTTGCAAGTATGGATACGAGTGCACCATACACTATTTGTAAGAACCACGGTATGGTACATTTGTCGACTGACAAAGAGGATTAGTAGGTATTAATTGCCCCTTTTGGCACTTTCATTTATGCTCTCTTCTTTCTTAATTGTTGATTCGTTGAACAAATTAAAACTAGTGAGAAATGTAATATAAAAAAAGCGTTGCTATTTGATCTTAAATCAACACCGTTGGATATATTTTTTTGTTTCTGCCACTTTTACACATCGCGTGCTCTCGCGTAAACATAAATACAAACACAAACAAACCATTTAATTCCTTATTTATGACTGATCAACTTTTTTCAACATGCAAGATGATTTTCACAAGGAAATATTGTTTATTATATTCATTTGCAATTTTGAAATTTTATACGTTCCTTACAATAAATTTAATTATTTAATAATTTTAATATTATGTTAAAATTTCTATTTATTCCATATACATGTATATGTAATCAATAAACAAAAAAACAATAATTTATTTAATTTTTTTGCAAACATCAATGTATTTTATGCTTTTTAAAAATTTTTATATTGTTAAAAAGAACATAATTGGAATGAACAATTTTTTAACACCTCAGTTAACAATTTAAAATTTGTATTAAATTTGTTAATTATTGTAATTGTTAACAATTTACAATTATTAAAAATATATTAATTTGTATTAAATATATAAAAAAATAGCGTGTTAAGATTTTTCAAATGTAATCTCACTAGTGTAACTTAAACAATCTTCAATTAGTTTCATTATTAACAACAATAATATATAAAATATTTAGAAAAGCGTTAATCTGCTTTGATCTACAATACAAATAAACAATGTATTTTTAAGTCATGTATATATGTTGTCGGAAATGAGGTAAGGAACAGAGAAGTGCTGAAAGAAGAAACAGAGACGAGAGAGTGGGACGGAGCGTGGAGGAGGAGTGGTGAGAGGGGCTGGGGAGAAGGTAGAGAAAAGAGAGCAATAGAAAAAAAAAGTATGAATTGAATTAAAAATCAGAAACATCAAAAGGAGTCGTAATTGACTAGCAAAGAATAGTCTTAAAGGAAGAGAAAAATGAGGTAAAAAATAGAAAATAAAATCTCGTCCTGATTTTTTTTCTCTTTAAATCTGCATATTTATATCTTTTGTTTTCCTTGTCTATCTTCATTTCCAAAAATAGAAGAACTATTAATATATGGCAAATTATTAATGACAGAGTTTGTAGCTGTAATTATTAAAAGAAAAAGAAAAGAAAAATTCTTTTCATTTTTGGCGGTGTTCGACACCTAAAAGCATTATTTATAAAAACTAATGATATTCAAGGATCTATGCTTATTTTTAATTATTTGTTGCATGATTTGACAAAAAAAATTTCGCAATATTAATCACAAAGAATCGAGAAAATTAAAAAAATAAAATTACTCAAGACAATGATTAGTACAAGATTCAACGCTGAGTAAAGAATAGAGGATAAGCGGAAGAAGCATAAATGAAAATGTAGCGCGTGTACGCAAGACAGAGATAGAGATAGCGGTAGAGGTAGAGGTAGAGGTAGAGATAGTGGTAGCGGTAGAGGTAGCGGCAGTGGTAGAGGTGGAGATGGAGATGGAGATGGAGATAGAGATAGAGACAGCGGTAGGTAGTAAGAGGAAGAGAGATAGTAGGATAGAGGTAGAGTTAGTAGGTGCAAGAGAGATAGTAGAATAGAGGTGCGAGAGAGTGAGTGAACAAGAGGTGGTAGGACTGACAAAGAGCGTATATAGAGTGCAACGGATAAATCAATATCGCTATGAGGCGAGAGTAGGTAACCTGCGACTACTATCGCGGGAAATAGACGAGGTGGAGGACGGAACGATAGAAAAAAGCGGAGAAACTCGGGCATAAGAAAAAGGAAAAAGAAGCGGCGCGGCAAAGAAACGTGTTCCCCCCTTTGGTGTAAGCGCGCCGGGGTATTGACAAAAATTTTAGTTTGAGAACCTCTGGACCGTGGGTCGTAGGCGCTCGATTTTCGAGACGAAAACAGCGCGGCGTCGCTTCGAAGCGACACTCGACGAACGGACTCGAGTCAAGGACGCTTCTGACTTTCGGGTCTTCCCCCTCCGCAGCGCCACCGCCGTGAAACGCACTCCCGCCTGGGGACGCAGCACTCCTCGGGAGCCAGCAAAAGATTAACGAATCGCACGAGGAGGTGCGACAAACCGTCCGAAGCATCTTCTGAGCGACTACGTGAACGTGTCTCGAGTCAATAAGAACGAGTGAGAGAGAAAGTGTGTGCGTGTGCGTGTGCGTGCGTGTGCGTGTGCGTGCGCGCGCGCCTAACCAACCGACCGACCGACCGACCGACCGACCACTAGCGGTTCTCAATCGCACGAGTCACTGCCGTCTCTATCGTGGGGACCGTCGTCGCCGCTATCGCTGCTGAATTCAGGCGGTTCGCGCGGATCCGACGAGGAAGAACGAGAAGACGGTGTGGAGGAAAAGCCAAGTGGGACGTACGGATGAATGTACTCACGTCTTGAAGGCGCTCTTGGCTGGGCTCACACGTGCGGTCCTCCGGGAAGCGGGGGAGGCGGCGCTGCGGCTCGTCGTCGTCTTTGGTGGCGGCGGCGCCAAGAGGAGCACCAACACGTCGCTCGCAGGTTGTTTCCTCGACGGCGGCCGGGTGGCGAGTGGGTGGGCAGGCGGGGTGGCAGGCGGACGAGGTTGGGTGGATGGTGGGCGAGAGTGGGTGGCTTCGCTCTCACTCTCTCTCTCTCTCTCTCTCTCTCACTCTCTCGCTCATTCTTCCTCATTCTCCCTCCCTACTGCCGAAGCCGCGAGCGAGGGAGAGGTGGGGTGCCGCGCCGTCCTGCCTGCTGCCACCCCCTTGCTCATTCAGGCCCCAGCGAGCGAGAGATAGAGAGAGACGGGAAGCGAGCGAGCGAGAGAGAGAGAGAGAGAGAGAGAGAGGAGAGCCCATAGATGTGGACTCGTCGCTTTCTTCTAGCCCTCGTGTGCGTAGTTACGGTGCTCGGCCCGGCGTTGCGCGATGGGTGGTGGGGCATCGACGTGGTCGGCGAGGGGAGCGGTGGCAGCGGTCGCGCATAAGTTGGGCGCGGGACGAGGAGGAGGGGGTGGTCGAACGGTCTGGGAGGGGGGAAGCCGTAGGAGTATGAGGATAGCGGGGGCAGAGAGGTGCGTCCCCTCCCCCTAGCCGCTTGGCTGTCGGTTTTGGTTCGATCCTCCCCCTCTTGCGTCAACCTCCTTCCCCCATCCCCCGAAGCGGTTGCCTGCTGCCTGCCGCCTGCCGGAGTACCGTCGTCAACGTCGCTCGGCTTCATCCCGCCCCCACGTCGCTCCGGTTGTACCGGTCGCTCAGGCCTGGCTCAGACTGCCGGCTATAATGAGTTCCGTTCGTATCTAGGTGTGCGCTGCTGCACGTCGGCCTCGGTGCCTACGTCTACGCCAGAGCGCCAAGTCTCTATCTCCCTCCCCCTCCCGCACTCTTACTCAATCCTTCACTCTCTCTCTCTCTCTCTCTCTCTCTCTCTCTCTCTCATTCTCTCTCTCCGTTTGTCTCATAGGTTTACAGAATGGAAGGAAGGATACAGGTATTTCGTAGTGAAAGAGAGAAGATGAGCGAGGAAAAAACAGAAGGATTGTCAGTGTCGGTATTTGGACTTTGGAAAAACTACCGCTTCAGGAATCAGCGTCAATTCTTGCCTTAATTTTACTTTTGTAGCTTTGAATATATAATCTCTTATAAATGCCCTTCATCATTTTTAATTTAATTCCTGCTCGTGTATTACCATCCATTTCACCCGATTCCTATTTACCTAAAAACTTCGCTACAATTGCTTTTACGCTGTTTATTTAAGATTTTTATCCAGAGTCATTCCTTTATTTCCCCAAATACAATTAATAAAAACCTTCATTTTCAAGATTGTTTAAAAGAAACTAGTAAATTAAAATTTTTTATAAGGGAAGAAAATTTATAATACTGATTCAATATCTAGAAAATTTTTTTTTCTATTTTTTTTCTTCATTTCTTAAATGTGTTTATTTATTATTCAAAATTCGCTGTTATTCAATAATTTATACAAAGGTTAAAATCAAATAATAATAAGAAGAATATATTTTATTAATGCAAGTTAAAACTGTTAAACTATCGAAATCGAGCACTAATAATTCTCGTCTTTAAAGACATCAAACATACTAAATTTATAAAGTTCACAAGTTACTCATAAAATATCAAGCAATTTCACTTAGATAACAGTAAATTTGAAACATAATAATCATAATAAATAAACTTTTATTTTTATCAACTATCACAACTATCATAGAGATTACAATTTGCATAAACATTTTCATGCACATAATTACCTTTCCTCATATTGTTATTCATAAAAAAAGAAATATACAAGCGATTTGATTTCGTTACTTTGTTTGGTTTATCTTGGTACAAATAGTGTTAATAATCTGTAAAAAGCTGGCAAAATAATTTTCACATAATTTTTCTAAATGAATTTGACAAATTTTCCCCATAATATTCTTTTATAAATATATGACATATTATTAAACAATTATAATTAAATATTAATTTATTAGAATCTTAATATATATATATATATATATATATATATATATATTAAATTAATATAAAATTAATATCAAATAATAGGACCAAAACCAAATTGATATAAACATATATAAAGAATCGGGCTTTTATTTTAAAAAATCTACTAATGCATCTAAATAATATTACGTAATTAACAGTTCTACACATTTTATATGCAATTGAATTTGTTGTGAAATACATTTTTACAATTAAATTTACAAATATATTGGAATATCGTTAAAAATATTTATTTGTAAAATGTATTTAAGGTGAAGAGGAAGAATATTGAGGTATGTACTATCTATTTACATTTATAACGACAACGTGTAAGAACATCTATTTAAAAAATCATCCAAATAAATAAATATTACTTTTAAAACTATATAACTATATATGCGTGTGTGTGTGCTTCAAAATCTCACTTTATCAGTTATTTATGTCAGAAAAAAAATATTTCTGAAAATTTATATCCGATAATTTATACAATTATTGAATAATTTATGCAATTTTGTCGTATTCTATCAATACACTTATTTATAAAAGAATGCATGTATATATCTTCGCACAATTATACTGCGTTAAGTGCTTTATCTGAATTACAGTGATTGATTGTCTTCGAACTTTAAATAGAGCTGCTAATTAATTTAAAAGCAGGATGAAATGGTAAGCAAAGAGCGATAACCAGAAAAAAGCACAAAGCTGTAAATTGATTTTTTATTATTCTTTCGACCTTTACTAACCCGGTAGTTCACAGTTTCCTTTCATCGGCGAATCTGGTGAAATCAACTGAAGCGGAAGATCTTGATCAGTCGTTTTCGAATACTTATATTTAATGGATAGTAATTTAATTGAAGTTTTGCAATATATTATGTAAAAGCTGAAAAGATGAATATTACATCTTTTTCAAAGAGAATGTTGAAATAAAAATGAAAATTATTGAATTCTTGTATATATTCCTTGAATCCCATTACTTATAATATTACAAGTTTTAAGTCTTTTTATTTTTACTTATTGCTAATAAATAATCTCGATTATAATGTTGAAATATTATATTAAAATAT
This sequence comes from Ceratosolen solmsi marchali, assembly GCF_000503995.2. Lineage (NCBI taxonomy): Eukaryota > Metazoa > Arthropoda > Insecta > Hymenoptera > Agaonidae > Ceratosolen > Ceratosolen solmsi. Next base: position 1,377,051 of record NW_011948444.1, read on the forward strand.
ACTTAATTATAATAATTTTATTAAATGTTTGAATTTTACTGAATATTTTATTATTAAAATTATTAATATATATTAATAATTAATATTCTACAAAATTTTGCTTCATTCTGAGCATTAAAAGTATGTTGTTAATATTTTTTTACAAATCTATTTATATTAAATTTAATGATATTGCAATTCGATGCAAATAGCCTCTGGAATATTTATGCATTTTTTAACTTATTAAAATATATTTTGCGTTAATGTATTTTTGTTTTATTTTATGATATGATTAGAAATAATATGATAAAACACATATTTTATCTTATTTCTTATTTATCAAAAATATCTTGTGTATTGTACGAAAAATAAATATTCTTAAAAAATTACTGTAATTAATTAATTATCAGTCATAAGTTTATTTTAATCAAATTTATATTGATTAAGCGTTTCGCGTTAATAATATCGATATTTTTAATATACTAATAATATTACACACTAATGATTTTCAGAATTGTAATGTGATCTATTAAAACATTTAATAACATATTTCATGATTTATTAGAAATTGATTATTTACTTTTTTTTCACCATTTCTTCCAAGCACTTTCTTCATATACGAAAAAAACTTATTTGTGCACTATATACTATACGATAGATTATATGTAATATTTTATTTTTAGAGAATCAAAATTGATTCGATTTAATATATAATTATTAGATATTATGTAAGTTCGTATTTAAATTAAATTACGAATTATATTAATATATAAATTAAAGGAAAATCATATTAAATGTTTAAATTAAACTAACAAACGAATTGCTTGTAAGCATGTTTTTAAAGCTTATATTATGTGTAAACATATAATTAACAAGGTTTAGAAATTTATTTAATTGTAAAGCAATAAATTTGAATTTTTTACTATAATTTATACATTTTTTCTCTATAAAAATCTTGTAATTACATAATACATGTAAAATTATAAGTTTTATTGATTTAATAATGATCGTACTATAATTTCAGTAATTTTCTCTTTAAGATACCAAGATTTATGTCTACAGTATCAATATACATGCTCAATAGGCCGATTAATATTGAAGAAAATAAACGTTCCAACAAATTTCAACAAATGCATAACATAAATTATCATAGAGAAAGATTAAAATTTTTCAATATTTGCATTTGGTACTCGAAATGAAGTAAATACAGTATGATAAATGCAATTCTGTACATTGTATACTTCTATACATTGTATAATTTGTACTTAAATAGCTGAAAGATTATTATAGATATTTCATATGCAATTATATCCTAATGTAGTATATAACTGAGATATTATACGCGTTATGAGAAAGGTTTATAAGCAAAAAACATTTATTACAACTGAGTTGAGATATTAGCTCTTGTACCGTCTACTGTAGCGCGAGCATTGACTTCATATTCGGTGGATTATAATTTACTACTCAACTACAGGCAGAAGCAGCTTAGAGACATTGCAGATTCGGTGAAAGAGCGACTTATAAAGCACGTTTTTCTTTACCATTCAATGGCCTTATACACCCACTATCACGGATGACTTACGTGTGATTCCAGCGACGAAGTTATGTGCGAAGGATGCGTTACTCGCATAGTAAAAACAAATGCTTTTAAATGAATAAAATGACCATTGAAACAAGATCGGGACATATTGGGTTAATAGTTCGCAGCTTCCAACGACTCGACTCACTTCAATCTCTATTTTATTTTTGACACTAAATGCCAGTCCGCGCATCTTATACATTTTGAAATTGGGTAACAAAATTTTAGCGTAAGCGCAAAAGAAACTATGTAAATCATAAATTCTGTGTTTTAAATTTTGTATTTGATAATTTGGGAGAAAATAATGGGACTGCTACATTGCAAAATTACAATTCTTTATGAATAATAAAAATTACATATTCTATTTTATACTTTATAAATACGTATATAAATAAAAATGCAAGTGACAATTATTATGTTATTAGTTATTAGTAATTCTACTAATATAAACGGTATCGAATTGTTATGTATTTATTTGGTAGAAAAAAAGTACTAATCGAGTGCGATATTTATAATTAATAATAATGAAGAATTATTAATTAATTGTAATAAGGTAATACTAACTTTATAAAATATCTATATACTAATTATAATGTTTATTACAATAAATTATTAACAGTAAATACCCGTATTAATAATATCTTTTATTTAATGAATAACTTATTAAAATGTAACAAAGATAGCCAAATACATTAGAATCCGTTTGAATTAGTCTTGTTACAATAATATATATATATATATATATTCATATTTTTGTTTAAAAAGCAGAAAGTAAATTATTACTATAACACGTTTAAACATAATAAATTTAAAGATAATATTTTATAATACTTTAAGGTAATATAATTATAATTGTATGTAATTAAGTTGAAATTTTTCTAACTAGCGTTACCGAATCGTCGAAACTTTTGATTTCTTTAATGGATTGTTTAATGTGCTCGAGACTGGCTTTAAGTATTCATTGAAATTACGACAAAAATGTCTTTTGTTTGACAAAAGAATGGAATTAATTATATTCTTATAAATTCGATAATTTTAAGTTCACTCAAGCAATCGCTTTTATCTGTCTCATTATTTGATTTGTTTTTGTGAAACAGCTGTCACCTCTATTTCAGCAAGTTTACGAGCTTCCTTGCATTCATTCCAGATGGAGCGACTTTGAGGAAATGCGCGTTTAATGGCAAACATTGCAGATTTCAGCTTTATCAGCAATTGTTTATTCAGATAACATTTTCATTTCTAGAGCGCCTAATGAATATATTTTTCTTAATTAATAATTGAATATACTATCACCACATGTCATTACATTGAAATTTTATTGTCGATTAATGCAAGGTTTATTTTATATTCTGCATAATTATAAGTTCAAAATTACCGCGGGGAAGCATTCGTTATTATTACACTATTTATGAATTTTTATCATCGATTTTCATGGATCGATTATTTAAAAAAAAATTACTTCTCTTATAAGGAAGAAGAATCATATCAATAAATAAATAATATATACGGTTAACATAAATAAATAATAAACTATATATATATATATATATATATATATATATATATATATATATATACGTATATATATATTGATATTGATATTAGTTCTGATTTTATAAATTATTGATTAATGATTTTAGCGTAAATTATATTTAAATATAAATTAAATATATACATTTAACAAATTATATTTTCATGTTCAATAATTTAAAAAATAGAAATTTTAATATAAAAAATGTGGGAAAATAGTTCCTATATTTTCATTGAAATTCGTTTATTCAAAGCGAAGAAAATATTAATTATATTATACTGTATTAATATCAACTTTTCTATAAAGTATTGATTATCATTTCTTTTTGTTTAAATTTATATTAATTATATATATAACTTTCTATATGAGAACAATAATATGTGTGAATAAATAGATCCATGGACTTTGGAAAAGTAGAACACATAGTCATTAATAACTAGCCTTATGTTTATCTGTCCTTAAATGACATCGATATTTAATAAAAAATTACTAGCTTAATGAAGATTATTCCTTATTTTTCCTCTTGCTGTTTTATAGGCGTTTGTAATACAATTTTCGACCATATAAAATATCGCAGTGTAAACATCATTCCAAAATATATAAAAAATGTTAAAAAAAGTTATAAGGGACTAAAGGACGCTTAGTGATTGGATAAAGTAAGAAGATAAATAAGAATGTTCAGAAGAGATATTCGACATACAGTACAACTAGTCAACCCTTATGTGAGTTAAAAGCAGCGCGCGTCATTCTAATAACTAAAGCAACAGCTTGTACGAGCTGTTGGCGGCGCACAGGTGAATAGTAGATAAAATCTTTGCCCTGCTAAGACAGGTCGTTGCAAGCTAAAAATGTAAGTCGCGTGGGCTCTATTTAAGTCGTTAATCATTGTCTAGTAGATAAAGATATACCAAATATTACGAGGATCTTCTTCATACGCGCATACCTACACACACACGCGCGCATGCACGTATGCATAAAGAGAGAGAGAAAGAGAGAGAGAGAGAGAGAGAGAGAGAGATAAATGTCGCGCGTACAAATGTGTAGGCGCAAGGGAGAGAAAGAGCGAGAACGTGCAATGATCTGTGCGGCGTCGCGGTACTGTTTTTACTCTCTCTCTCTCTCTCTCTCTCGCCCATTCGCGTCGGCGTCGTTGTCGCCTAGTGCGACGGTGGCAGTGGTGGCCAGGCATCACCAGTGACCGCCATATTGAAAGTGGAGGAGCTCTCTTGGCGCTCGCAGAGCTACTCATCCCTTCTAAATTATCGCTTTTTCGGTCTCAGACGTCCTATGCGACGTTCAGCCGGAAATATTTATACAAGTGCAGAGAAACGAGTAGACATCACCCACACGATTGCGGCTTCGCGTAACATCGACACTCTGTCAAGCGCGCGCGAACTCTCGCTTTCCTCGAAAGCTCGAGTGCATTGTCACCGTCATTCTCGTAGTTATCCCGCTTCGTTGTTCCGATCATACTGCCTTTAAGGGCTCGCGCACCTTTTGTCCTTGATAAAGAGCGGTAGCCGTTAGGAAGCTGAGGGGAGTTGGCTTCATTGTTCAAGGTTGAAAAGCCTTCTCTTTTCGCGTAGTCCTGTGTTGTGATCGTCGCAGTGGCAAGTAGTACGAGTCCGAGTGCGACAGACCGAAGAGGAGCAGTAGGGAGAGTGCATGGATACGTAAACATAAGCAGTGGGATTGCGAATAGTCGTGCAAGAGGCAGGAACAGAGAAAAAGGCAGAGGAAACGAAATATAAAGATAAACAGAAACAGAAAGAAGAGGAGAGGAGAAAACGCGAGAATGAGGAAGACGACAAGGGTTGAAAGATGCGCTTAGCAAGGAGGAAGCTCGTCGCATCATCGCTGTATCAGCGATTCCTTGCGGACGAGGACGACCCTACTTTTAGTAAGAGATTCTTGGGGCACCCATAGCGGGGAGACATTGACCCGTACTCGCTCACTCGCTTGTACTTCCTCTCTCTCTCCCTCAACGGAGTAACATAAGAAGCAGTTTTTTTCTACGTGCATCGCCGAGGAACCAGCATTCCACGATAGCGTCAAAGAGAGATAGAAAAGCAGAGAGAGAGAGAGAGAGAGAGAGAGAGAAGGTGATCAAGGCCTGGAAGGAGGAAGGAAAGTAGGAGAGAGAGGGAGAGAAAGAGAGAGAGAAACAAAAGAGAAAAAGCCAAGGAAAGAAGAGAGAGAGAGAGAGAGAGAGAGAGGGAGGGAGAGAGGAAAACAGAAGAGAGGAGACGATCGAAAAGAGCTTTTGGTTATTTGGGAAGCAGAAACAGCAGAGGTAGACAAGAAAATCTCGCTCGGAGCTTCGAAGCTTCAACCGCTACGGCAACGAACGGTTTACTGCTCTCACAACTCGCCAATCAATAAACACGCGCGCCTGAAAGCTTCGTATTTGGCTCTGTTAGTGTATTATTCTGTTTAACGTCGCCCTTGTTGTTATCGTCGTCTTCGTCGGCGTCGTTGTCAGCGTCATCTTTACAACATCTGTTTTTCTCTCTCTCCCTTCCTCGTCCCACTCCATACACATTTATATTTACTCTCTCTCTCTCTCTCTCTCGCTCTCTATTTCTCTCTCTTTCTCTGTCCCCTTACAGACTTGCTTATAGCGGGGCCATTATCGAACTCTCCGCACGCTGCTGCGCACACCCTATTTTTATAATCTCCACTTTAATTCTCTTTCATCTACTCCTTTTTCTACCCTTATTTTTTATAACTAAAGAATCGAGGAATATAACCTTCTTCTCATCGTAGTTGTTAGCTAGCAACAATATTGTTGCTAGCAACAATACACGAGAGTCACGAAGATAAGCAAATCGAGAAATCAAGAAATATCTACCGTTTAATTTGTTTACATCGTTCACTTTCTTCCTTTTTGTATCCCTTTTTGTTTATTATTATACATCGTGTGTGTTTTATTTTTTCTATATAAACCTTAGAGAAAGAGAAAGAACGAGAGGGTAGAAGGGAGGGAGAGGGAGAGAGAGAGAGAGCGTGCTTGTGCGTGTGCGTGCATACGTGCGTGCGCGCCTGTGTGTAGTTGTGTGTGTGTGTGTGTGTGTGTGAGAGAGAGAGAGAGAGAGAGAGAGAGAGAGAGAAACAGAGCGTGAGATATAGAAATATTTTCTGTTCTCATTTGGCAAAGCATTGGGGGATGAAAGAGGCTGTAAGCTGCAAACAATATATATAAAAAAATAAATAAATATACACAGAGTTAATATAGAGGCAAAAGAAGTAATCCAAGAAGGAAATGAAGAAGCCGAAGGTGAATAGGGAAGAGATGAGATAAGACTATAAGTAAATAAATTGCTGATAATAAAGAAGATGAAGGCAATGTTTTTGATATGATAGAACAGCCACTAGCGTAGTGAGTAGACTATTCTATCGAGAAGTGTAAATGTGGTTATAATACTAGTCTATTAATGTCCGAGAGGTGTGATCTAATAAGAAAATATTAAAGATTTTAAATAAAGAAAGAAATATAGTGAAGTATAATAGAGATATTGAAGTATTCTTAGATGATACATAGTATGCACGACTTAGTTGAGTACCCGTGGCTTAACAGCAATGGTCTCGTGGGTGGATGACTTTAGTCGTGACAGGCTCAAATTGATAACTGGCCACTTTATAAATTAGGGGTGATAGCAAAAGAGCTGTGTGTGCATGTGCGCGTGAATGTACGTTTACACGTATATGAGTCAAACAGATAGAGAGAAAGAGAGACAGCAAGAAGAGAACTAGATAGAGGGAGGAATAGATAGATAGATAGATAAATAGATAGATAGGTAGATATATAGATAGGTAGATAGATAGATTGATAAATAGAGAGAGAGAGAGAGAGAGAGAGAGAGAGAGAGAGAGCGCAAGCACTCTAGAAGGCTCGAAAAGCAGTAGAATAGCACGACAAGGTGCGCTATATATTTGAACAAGAAGGAAGCGAGCTGGCCTCGCTATCAAGCGCATGGAACATGATAGAGGTGAGACATCAATTGCCTATGTGACTGATATAAAGAATGGATAGAGAAAGAGAGAGAGAATGATAGAAGGGGTAGATTTGAAAGAGAAAAAATACAGACAAGCAATAATTCCATTGGTTTCTGTTTCTAGTCTTGCAAATGAAAGTCTGAATTTTTCTTGAAAACTCGGTCTCACTCTCTATCGATACTTTATTGGTAATATTTAGTTTGTAAAGAGACAATACTAATACAAACTTATATAATCAATTAATGATTTATAAATACTGATTGATTTTTTAATATTATTTTGCTTTATATTTTTTTCCTAAAAATGTAATTTCTTTGCATTATTAATATTCCATTCTTACAGACTGAAACATCATGAATAAAAATTTCAATTCATTTTTATTCTATATCGATTTTATTACAAAAAAATTCTGTAAAATTCAATTTAATAATACATAATAGAATACATTTTTGTTTATTTAGTAAGAATATTACTCTATTACTCTATTACTTAGGATACTTTATTTTCAAGCAAAACAATAATTTGTAAAAAATTATAATTATTTACAAAAAATCACAAGAATTTTACATGTACTCTTACAATTACATTTAGATTCAAGTAAATAAAAAAAGTATATATATGTGCATCTTATTATTAAAAATGAAAATATGCGTTCTAATAAATTATTGATTATCATAAATTATATACACATTTAATCTTAGTGATTCTTCAATTAGCGAATAAAAATTTCATTAATATGAGATTTCATAAATATTATATACTGATAATTGTGTTCCGATACTTATAGATGTTTCATAATTAAATTTTATTTCAAAATTTTGCTTTTAATTAAATTTAAAATTTTAAAGTTTCTTTATTCATGCGATTAAAAGAAAATCATTAATATTAGAGACGAATATCAGTAATAATAGTAAATTTCAATAAAATATTGGTATTAAAAAATTATTTTTGAAATTGTAAAATAAAAATCAATTAATGATACAAATGTATTAAAGTCTCAAATTATATTAATAATAACAAGTTAATTGCTTAACTGAAACTTATATATGTCGCGTAGATACGATGTGCTTTTTTACCAAAATATTTTACATGTAATATTTCAAATACATCTTTAATATTTATTTGAAGTATCTTATATCTATTTTATAAATAAAGTTATATATTATATATTATAAAGTTTTAGGTTAAAGGATTGGATTTTTGCAATATGAATAATAATATTAATTATCTAAGCTTTATTTCATTTTTTTTTGCTTTAATATATACTTTAATATTTTATATATGGTGTATAAATAATATATATTTTTAAGTTTACTAATCTTATTAGAAATTGCGTTTAGTATTTCAACTTTAAAACAAAAAAGTAGCATTTTATAAATATTATTATTTATTAATTTAGAACTGAAATAGTAAAAAAGAATAAATTAATATGATCATGAATTTATAACTTTATTATTATTTATTGAATTATATTTATTTAAAAATTATTATTATTATATTTAATGAAAAATTATTATTATTCATTAGTTCTCATTTATAAATTAAAATTGCATTGTAAATAGTTTTCATATATTTTTTATGATAAACCTCAGTCTACATGTAATATCTATATATTTTTGAAAAATAGTAATTATTTCAACAATAAAACATAAATTTCAGAGTTTCATAATTTTAAATAAGTATGAGAAAAATTCTCACTTTTAATGCTTACTTTAATACATAATATTCAATGATTGTCTAATATATAATTTAAAATGTACAGTGTTATTCACACAATCTGTATTATTCTTACTGCAGTAACTTTTTTAATAATGTATTTGAATACAATAGTTAAGTCTTGATTTATATAAAAGTATAAATAAACAGGATTAATTTATATGAAACTATATGGTTAAATCTGTGAATAGTAAGCTCTTATAGTATGGGCTTGATAAATATTAAATACATCACTTGAGAAGTATGATGCATATAATCTATATGGATTCAATTTTTTATACATAACATTATGATGTCTTAATTGAAAAATTTTTTTTTATTTTATTTTAGCAATTTAATGATTTTATATAATTTTCATTACTAATTTACTAACAATTTCCAGAATTGTTAATTAAAAATTAATTGAAAGTATAAAATAATATAAGATATTTTTTTTGTACTCATCCATCCAAGAGCTAATTCATCCATCAATTAACTTAAAAAAATATGAACATTTTTTCCAAATGAAATACCTTTGCATCAAATAGCAATATAAATAAATACTTTTTGTGCTTCGAAACGACATTTTTAGGCTTTATTAAGCTACAATCAATACACATGTATAAGTGAATGTATTTGTACTTTGTATTTGAAGTAATAAACATTCCAAAATCTAAAGATTATTACATCTAAAGATTTTATTACATGCATATAATCAGTATATGAAAATTTGTTTATTTAAAATAATTAATATTTCAAAATAGATGTAGCGACTATGAGTCAGATGTCTTTAATTAATAAAATATCAGTACTGCAATATTTACATAAAAGGGAACGGCAAGTTGAATAACAAATTTCCTCCAAAAAGAGAAATCGATCACTTTAATTAAACAATTCATTTATTTTGAATAATACATTCATTATATTAAGTAAAATCGAAGTAATCATAAGAGAATAAGAACATGCATTCCTTCAAGGTGATATCTACATAGTAATAGACAAAATATTGTCATTGTATTGTTATCCAATTTTTATGAATTTTATACAGCATTATGAACTTCTCGATCTTAAATAAGATCAATAATAATGAAATAATTTATGTCATTTCATTGTCTTGACATGCATTATTAATTTAATTGTGGTTTTTTCAAGAGTGTCATTAGTGTCAAGTTAGAAATAAATATTTGGTTAATGTATTTAGTTTTGAATAGTGATGGTTGAAACTGATATGTGTATTGCGCGTTTTTGCAAAGATGTCGAGCGGAATCGGTGCCACAGCCATGGGAATAGGCGTTAGTCACGGAAGCGCGGGTAGTGGCGGTGGAGGCGGGGGTGTCAGTGACTCGTCCGGTGGCGGATGTCGGCTACGGGCCCAAAGCCAGAGTCAGGCCTCCACGGGATCCTCAAACCAGCAGCGGGGCAGTAATAATTCTGGTCAACCCCAAGGGCAACAACAGCAGGTCCAACAGCAGCAACGACACGGAGTCATGGGCAGATCCAAGAAGGACAACTGCTGTTTATGTTGGTGCTGCTGCTGCAGTTGCTCGTGGTATTGTCCCTCCTGTACACATCTACTTCTTACACTCTATACATTAGAATACAAATATAATAATACAAAGCTCACTCGATTATTATAATTTTATCTCCGATACGACGGATAAACTTATACAAAGTTGCAAAATATTCTTTTTCAATGCTTTTAAAAACTATTTTTTCAACTTGTACATACTTACAATTTCAACAAACTAAACAATTTAAACAACAATTGTGTATGCTAGATTTTCTTATTTTCAAAGTTTACTCATACAACAGTCAAATGTAGTGTATAATGTTTTCAACAAAAAATTGTTGTTTTTTAAAGCGTTATTCATTGTAATATTGTCATCTTAAATACAAAAGACTATTCAAGCAATAAATGATTGGTTTGACTTGAAAATATCTTAGAAAATTTTAACCACTTTATTTATTGTATTGTCGATTTTATCTTTCATTCGTTCTATTCACTATTAGACATAATGCATACGCACGTATGCGCACGCACACATATATACACGCTCATACTAAAGTAACTATGAAATTTTTAAATCGTTAAAATTTAAATAAAAATGCAATTGTTAGGATAACGCTCAAGTTTATAAAGCTATATTATATAAATATATGAGACATATATGAATTTATTAGTAAAGTTATAAGATTTAAGTATTTTCAAAAATGGATCTTGGCAAATTGCAATTTCACCACCAATTCATGAACTTCACTGTGAATGAATAAAATTTTATAATAATTTTTTGCAAATATGTAAAAATGTGTTGTTAAATTTCTTTCATTAAAATATGTAGTAATTTTTTATGTAAATTTTTATTTAATCTTACTATATATTTTTCACTTATATTATTTACAAGTTTGTTCAAAAAATAATTTAATTAGAATTGTAAATAAAATTAATTGTAATAGAAAAATAATAACAATTACTATAGAACTATAGAATTTTACTATTGAATCTATTTAAGACATTTTTTTAATAATTTTTTTCAAGTGAATAATTAGTTATTTCCAATGTAAGTGATAAGGAAATTTGTTTGTTTCTATAAATCATCATTAAAATCTATACGGCTAATTGAAATCATCTCTGAATTTCTATATAAATTTTAATAAATCGAATTACTTATTACATTATTTATATAAATATATGTATATTTTCTACGCATTTAAATACTTTTATGGGCATTAACCGATATAAACTTATGGTTGAAACATACTTAGAACTGTAACAATATATCGCTTAAATTACCATAAAATGAAAGCATTACACATTGGCAATGTACGAAAAAGAAATCGATACTCTTACTTTTTTCTTTTTATTCCAAATAAATTATGATAAGTTCATGTTAAAATTAGGAAACCGACTTTTCGATAGTATATTGTAACATGAACAAGGCTATAAATAAAAATGTTACTGTTTAATAAAATCTGTGTTTATGTGTATAGATGTATAGTGCGTTTGCGTGTATTTGCACTTTGATTTTCTTCATGAAATTAATTTCACTCGTTTTCTATTATTATACCACGTAATGAAGTTAAAATTGATACGAATATTTTTTATAATAAAAAAATTTATATATGCATTTCACACGAATATATAATAGAATTTTAGCTCATAATTTCAAATTATATAATACTTTATGGTTATGTTAAAAATAATTACACTATTTTGTATTACATTGTTCACTAAACTATTTATTTCTTATTTAATAATTTATTTCTTCGGAAAGTTCTAGAAATATTTAATATAAAATATTGAATATGATTTATAGCTGAAATGAGGAATCAAAGCAAGCTAAGAAATTTGAATTAATTGCTGTTAAGAAAAAGATCTTTAATACAAGGAATAGTGTATTGCTTATATTAGTATTAAAAACTAGTATTAGATCATTTTTGTTTATCAAAAAACTATCCTACCCTAATGTATCCTAACACTATTATATGACCAAAAGCTAGTAAAAATGTTGAACCATTATCAGACGACTTTAATGAATTTGTTTTGTAAATTAGTACACTTGGTTTAATCAAAAATATAGTCAAATTATTTTCCTTCGATGACATTCAACTGGGCATAAAAGAAAACGTGTCTATCTCTTTGTTCTTCTTGTGCAGCTATTTTTTGGAATGACGCTTTTCGATATTAAAGTCGATTGTTTAGCGTCGTTTGCTAGTTTAACAAGACATCTATGACCCATTTACTGTCTGAAGTGTCTTTTTGTATTCTGTATACATACATATTCCGTTCTTCTCCCTTGCGCACCCCTATATGCAATATCACTCTCAATTATATTATATAAATATATGAATAAACTCAATCTCTTACAAAAATATACATAATTACACAATGCATGACTGAGAAATCGACGTAGCACATACAAAATGCATACGAAACTTGTGTTTTTACACCCTTCCCTCACGCACATTAGATATACGTGGGATGCATGTAAACGTGTGCGTGCGTGCGTGCGTGCGTGCGTATGCGCGTTTGTGTGGGTGGCTGTGCCCTTTTATTAATATATAGATTTATCTTTGTAGATATATACATACACATTTATATATTTATATAATGTTTTTTTCTATGTTTCATGCTGCAAGCAGGAATAAATGGTGAGCAGTTTTGTTGCCCTTTTTCATTTTACATGTATATGTGTAGACATTCGCACCCATTTATTTTATGTTACATTTTACATGTTGTTAATGATGCGAGAGTATGCTTTATTATGTGTGTGTGTGTGCGTGCGTGCGTGCGCGCGTGTGTGTACCGATTCTTATGCGCGTGCGCGAAAATCTGGGCCGACTGTATATAAAATACAGAGTGTAAGCAAGGCAAAGCCGCGTAGACCTGTGCAATATTCAAACCGTCTGCTAATAAGTTACTGTCGTTGTGACTGTTCAATATTATATACTTTTTTAAATCTAGGGCAGAAAAAAAAGAAGACGCTGTGAATCTCTGTTTTTTTTTATATTTTTTTTTTTAACTGTGAGCGACAGACACATGTTCACATTATTTTACATACGTGTGTGTGTACTGTATGATAATAACATGATAAATTGAAGCGGTTGCGACCTTACGAGGATTCATTATGGTCAAAATACTTTTTCTTTATTGATCTGTAAATTGTGAGTATCGGTAGCGATGTTTTTATTATTTTTATGCGTTATGAACTAATGAGCGTTTCGTTGGAGAAATTCGTACTTCGTGATGGAGTTTTGGAAAAAGTTGATTGTCAAGTAAGAATACAAGAGACCTGAATCATCTATTTCTTAGCCTCTCTTAGTGTTAAATTTAATTTATATTATTAGTTTTGTTTATGTTTATTGATTTCTCTTTGCTAGTAAGTCTGTTGGTTAAAGCACAAATATTATAATTAAAAACGATCACTTCAAAAGTTATTGTAGTTCATGAAAATTTTAATAAGATTGTTTTATTTAAGCAGATTATAAAAATACGTGCTGAAGATTCCAACTTTATTATAAAATAATTTATATTACTCACGATTAATATTATAATAAAACAATAATATAATTTTGCTTTAAAAAAAAAATTGATATTAAAGATATATGTGAGTTAATTTAAAAAAATTATGTTAAAGAAATGAAATGATTATGAAAACGAGTAAGAAATTTTACTATATTCTAAATATTGTATAATATTATATAATATTGTATAATATTATATAATATTATAAAAATACAACAAGAATTAAAAAATAGTAATTTACAATTTTTCTTTGATTTATAAAATGCTAATAAAAATAGCCAATAAAACGAAGAAAGTATTAAATAGACTAACGTACTTGTAGCCTTCATTATAAGACTAAGGAATGGTAAAGACATACTATTATATGTTCTATAACTCCTCTTTCAAAAATTCAATTTTCATTTCATTTTACATCTAAAGTATTGAAAAATGTACTGTGAATATGAATGTTCCGATAAGCTAACGACATTTATCGAAATAAGAAAAATAAATAGCACAGATAAGCAGATAGAAAAAGCTATAATACAAAGTATTTTATGATATAAAATGTATCTGATGAATGCTGGAAAAACAAACGGATTTTTCAAGAACATCGGGCTCGACTTGTCTGGTCACTCGTGCCATGCCATACTCGCAATGTGAGACTTAACACGTGCTTGTGCGCCTTGACGTCTCTTTAGGTCTTAAACTTTAGCAGCAGCCACTAGAACAGGAAATATAACATGTGTAACCTTCCATGCACATACACACGCATGTGCACGAGCGCGCCCGAAAATACGCATATAAAACAATCGTGTTTATGTGTTGAATTCCTCTCTCTTTTTTCAAACCTATGGACTAAGGCCGCTTCATTCATGCCTCTTTTTCCTTACTCTCATTTCTTTCTCTCTCTCTCTCTCTCTCTCTCACTCACTCGTTTGCACATACACAAGCACATTCACTTGATCTCACACTTATCTAAATGTCTGACCCCTACCAAATCTTCCGCGACTCGACTCATTCGTTGCCTTCCCTATGAAACTAAGAAGCGTCGCTCAGCAGTCGAGTTTAAAACTCTGATTAGTGCGTTTGGATCAGTACCGAGGGACTTTGCCCCCACCTCCTCACGCCCCTCGCGAAACGATATCACAAACACGTGCTCAATTGAACAACAAATCCAAGTTCTACTCAGATAGCTGCTGTAACGTCGAGTCAGTGAAATTTTTTCAGTCCATTCTCTTGTTTTGCTTAAACTAAAAGTGTAAGATGTATGTTCGCGCGTGACAATTCGACAATACCGAGGTATGTGCAACATAACTTTACAAAGTAAGCACTTTGTACTAGTAACTTTCCTACTTTCCTACTGTCTTTTACAATACTGTAGCTGTATTTCTCGTATTTAGCTTATCTGTTAGACTACTTCAGCTCTAGTTAAATTGCCTTAATAATTGTAAAGTACATATTAAGCATTCTGAGTCATAATATGACATTGGTATGCTGAACGCGATAAAGAGTCATATTTCAGTCTCACCGTAATCACTAGCTTTATGATTTTTATCTTCATTCATTATTGTTATCATCATTTTACCTATTCTTATCATTAGTATTATCAAATTCAATGATCAATATTGTCATTATGCTTATCATTCTATTATTATAGTTGTTGTTGTTGTTGCTATTGTTATTGTTGTTGTTAAAATTGTTATTGGATTCGTTTTTGTTAAAAAATGCTATTATTACAATTAATATGAATTATTAAAACTGAATAATATAAAAAATAATATAAATCATAATGTATAAAATAATATATATATCTTCAATATTTTTGATAATTAAAAGTCTCATGTTTTTCAGAAAGTGTAGTATATTATAAGCATTTAAATATAGCTAAAACAATGTGTAGATATTAAAGAAAATGCAATTTATCGGATAAAAGCTTTTATCTTATTTATGGATAGTGTAAAAATGTCTTTATTAACGCTTAATTTAATAATTTTTGTATGTAATTTTTAAGTAACAAGTCTAAATAATTTTAACTATTTGTCAATGCAAAAAAAGATAATTTATATTTCAAACTTCATTTGACTATATTTCATAATAAAATAAGATAAATAACAGTAATATATTTGTTACTTAATCAACTATTTATAAAAGCATTACCAAGAGTTTGGTCGATTCATTTTTCATTTATTGAAACATATAGTTAAAAAAGTCTTTTAATTAAAAAAATATATTATATTTTCCCAGAATAATATATATTATTATTATTTAATAAAAAGTACTTACGTTACCGGCCAATGTTAGTAAACGTAAAGGTGATTAGTTGACGTTAAAATACAAACATTAGATTATAATTTTCTTGCTCTTTCCTGATTTAATTTAATAAAAATTGCACAGATTTGGTAAATATGATTTATTAATGCTGTATATATACATAAAACGGTAAATATTTTAATTCGGTTAACTTGTAAAATCTATAAAAAATAACAATGTATTAACTTAAAATTAAAATGATGTAAAATTTTTAAAATTTTATGTAAATATTTCAAATAACAATACATAACTTTTGCATATTCTTTATTTTTACAAACATTATTTACGTGGATATATCATGATAAATTCATTAATTAGGAATATATTCTATATGTGAAATTTAGAAAAATTACGTGAAAAATTATGTCCGTTAACATATTTTTAAATCGAATGAAGATTTTTAATAATAGGAATAGGATATTTAGATGATATTTGGAAAAATACAATACATTTTCTCAGATCTAATGAATATTAATATTCAATTTATGTAATAAATCAAGCATGAAAATGTTTATTTTCATATAAAATGCATCATTAACATTCTAATAATTTTGATGTTTGTATTGAAGATAAACAATAAACAATAAATTTGTTAATATAAAAATGCTTAACATTTTGTTAAGATATTTCTGCTTTCTCCGAAAGGTCTATTACCTAATCGTTAATTATCGTTAAATTTTATTCAAATGAATTCTGTTATAATTGTTTCAACATTAAGATGATCACATTTAATAATTATAAAAATAAAACTACTTGTCAAATGAAACTTAATATGACGAGGTACTTAATGTATGTAAGAATGGAAGACGTTTAATACAACTTTATTTAAAATCCCTTCAAATATCGATAACGAATATTATTTAATCCTCTTATATGAATCAACATAATTTTTCATATAATTTCATAATATAATTTCCTGATTTAGTCCAAAGGTTAATAAATTGAAATACCTGTTTTTCTATGTATCAATAATATGCATGAACAAGAACAATTGAATACTTAAATAATAAAGTTACTTAAATATAAATATTAACTATCTACCAATTATCAATCTTTTGTTAATTATCTTTTTTAAGTTAGTTAAACATTATTGGAAATCCATAAGTAATTATTATTATTTGATATCGGAGCTACCCAAGACAATATCCAAATTCAATGCGAAATAATAATAATTTGGAAAAGGAGCCTTAGGAAAAATATGTGTTCATATAGATGCGTAAAAATGCGAAAATATAAAAATATTCATATAAAAATGAAGTTGAATTTTTCAATTGTTGGACAGACTGCGAGTTCTGTAAGTTAATAAAATAACTTGGGTGTGGATTTAGTTTAGCGGCTGTCGGCACTGGCGGTTCTGGCGGTGCGGCGTCAATGCGTCCTGGTGCTGGAGGTGGCCTCGGAGCCGGTGATCACGGGAGCTCTGCTGGCCTCGTCGGCGAGCTCGCAACCGCTGGCGCGGGGAATGGCTTCGATGGCGATATCGGCGACATCGGCATGGAAGAGATTCGCTCCTGGAGTTCTTCCTTCGACCGTCTGATGCGCAACCCCGTTGGCAGGAAGCTTTTCAGAGAATTTCTAGTGAGCGAGTACAGCGATGAGAACATCGCCTTTTGGTTGGCTTGCGAGCAACTCAAGCGCGAGAGTAATCCGGAGAAAATCGAAGAAAAGGCGCGGTTCATCTACGAGGATTACATATCGATTATTTCGCCTAAGGAAGTGAGTTTCTCTTATCCACGTCTCTTCTCATATCGTGCAATTTTGAAAAATTATTCTCGAATATTCACACCCTTACGTTATTATACTTCTTGGTAAAACAAGAGGATCCTCGAATTTAATTAAATAAAAAGCTTTTTTAATTAAAATTTTTTCAAGTTGCGCAGTTATTCAATATGTTGAACGGTTGATTTTATACATTTTATAGATTTCATAAAATCATAACAAACAATCCTTATAATCATAATAAGCAAAAAATCGTTAATAATTGGAAGAATATTATTATTTGTATTTAGGTCTAAAAATTAGAAATACAGTATGTGTAGTATAAATAAAACTTATCATGGAAGAAAAATTTTATAAACTGGCTGTAGTATTATTTTTAGTATTATTTTTATGTAATAGAATCAGTGAAAATACTATTATATTAATGAAATGTAATTAATAATGTTTTGATAATCAAAATATTATAAATATTCATAGTTTATTGTAATGTATAATATCGCCATCAAAATAAAAAATTTATATATTAAATATTTCAAATTTGTGCGATGAAACTAAGGTTGTCATTGTATTAAATTTGATTTCAATAAGCAACAATAAATACAGTCAATATTTACGAGGCATAATTTGAAAGAAGATTATAATTCGATTGAAATTCAAAGTTCGGTTTTTGACGCATACGTGTATTCGTATAAGTTGTTGGGTGCGTGATTCGGCAAGTCAATAGAATTTATTATTTAAGATAAGAAATTAAGATTGGATGTAGCGAGAAATTGACTCCCGATAACTGCAGCGCAATAGGTCAGGAGGTATCTCGGTTTGCCAGTTTGTAGGCGCACATTTATTTTCCCTCTCCGTCAGTCTCTTTCTTGGCTTGTGACGAAGGGTGTTGAGCGATAGATCGAAGCTTTCTAAATATAAACCCTGTCTTCCATCATTTTGCACATTCGAACACTCCCTCTCTTCGGCCCCCTTATACGCTCGTTCGGTCACGCGCGTGCTCTCTCTCTCTCTCTTTTTCTCTAGTTCTTGGGACAGTGAGATTTTATGCATGACGCCTCCGATAAAAACTGACACGATCAGCTTACTACTTCATTCTACCACTTATGACTGTTAGAACTTTTAGTGACGTATCGATATATCGAGAGCATTGTACACTTTCATTACGATATTATTAGATAATATACAAGAGATTATTGATTAAAATCAATTTATATTCATTTTAAGGTCGATAAAGAAATTTTAGAAAACATTTGCAGGTGATTACTGTTACGTTCAGTCCAAGTACTGCTTAAAGCTAAGTTTATCAGCTCGGTTGATAAAAACAAAAAGAAAAATAAAAAGAAAAATAATAAATAAATAAGACACAAAATAATAATAAAAAATTAAAATGCACGTGCCATTACCCATTTTAAATTTAATACTCATACGTTAGTTGAATCAGTCATTAAAAAGAAAAAAAAAGGACTAATAAAGCAAATCGTTAAACAAGGATTTTTATATGAATATTATAATCAATCCGTACATCATTCTTTTCACACAATACTTTACATAATATAAAAACTATAAGTTGATCGAATATAAAATTAAAACATTGCTGAATTATAAATATCGATTAAAAATGTAGTTCAACTTGTCAACAATAAGAATTCTTATGCTTATAATTAAATTACATTTTCAATTACACAACACTGATCATTATAAATTTCTAAAAAATTTTGTAATAAAATATTCTATCGAAATTATATTTCAGCAATGATACTACCAGACACGAGACCTTTTAATTACACGGTGATGGATTATTGTAAATTTGTAACGAAATATGAAACTTCTATCTCATAGAGGCTGCTGATATATTTTTCTTTATATTATTTAATCTTGACAAAAAGTATTTACTTACGATACGCTTTATACTTATTGCAGTAGATACGGATAAAAATAACCCAAAAAAGATATATATATATATATATATATATAATAAAATCCTTGTTTATTTACTTAAAAAGTATTTCTTTAAATTATAATAATACCTTTTGGACAAGTGTACTTTGCAATAGTAACGAGTATAGTTTAGTAATAACGAGCCCCTCCCTTTTAAATTATCGAGAACGAACTTTGGTACAAGCAAAAGTACCAAGGCACCACTTCGACTTGATTGGTTGATCGACGTTAATTTACAGGTGAGTCTGGACTCGCGAGTGCGTGAAATCGTCAATCGCAACATGACTCGACCCACGCCTCACACCTTCGACGAGGCCCAACTGCAGATCTACACTCTCATGCACCGCGACTCGTACCCGCGTTTCGTTAATAGTGAGCTCTACCAGCGGGTAGCGCGAATCAACAGTGGTCCGCCCAGTCCCTGCATCGAACCCGGGGATGGGACCAGCGTCACTGCCGTCAGCGCCACCTCATCCTCACAGCCCCGCAAGCCGAAGAAGTCCATCACGTAATGGGTTACGAACGTAATTGGTACGAATATGAGTCTACATTCCCGTACGGGACGAGTGATGAACTTGAGAGAGTGAATAATAACGATCAAAAGATAAAAAGGGCGTTCATCTTCTTCGTGTATAAATACGTGCGAGTGCAAGCGCGAATGCACGTGAAAGAGTAATATTGTTTTCAACAAAAAAAAAGGAAAAAAAAGGAAAGCCCCATGACGAACTCCAAGCTCGCCGGATAACTGTGAAAATTATTTCATCTTAAGCCTAATGCACACGTAGGTTAAAGAAAGAGAAAGTAGGACGCGTTCCTTTCATTACCTATGCACCTGCATAAATTAAAACTACGATACTAAAGAAATTAAAAGTAATTGGTCTTCCAAAGAGAAGCCATCAATACCAGAGATTATGGAGAAAATTGTGACCACTTGCACGAATACGTACATATGTATACTTCTTAAGAGGCTATGCAACAGATAGAAAAAAAATAATGGAACTGTCCTAAAGTCTCGATTCACTCTATCGAAGTTTTCCAATTGTAACAAATAGTCAACTACACGATGAATCGCTGATTTACGCACGTATGCTGCTAAAAAAAAACTTTAACATAGTTACGATTCTTTTATTCTTCTTCTTTTTTTTGTATTGGATTTTTTTTTCACTTTTTCACTTGCATTCTATTTTGTCCTAGGCAGACCTTTTCCTATTATATGATTATCCGTTATACTGTCGACATAAAATAGTTAAATTGCGCAGTAAATAGAAATGAGGAGAATAATTATTACTTAAGATTCGAATGTTGAAAGATGTTAATTTATTAATTTTAATGCACAATTCTAATTTCATATAAATTTTAATTTAATATCGATTTATTTCATCTTATCTTACGAATATAACGACATTTTTCTTTCTAATAATCTTTATCTTAATCTTTTCTCTTTACCTATCTAAATTTGAAAAAAACTCGATGATACTTTATATTTTTTTATTTAGCTTTATATTTTATTTATTTCATAAGTATATGGAAGTCTATTTTTACATTGAGCAATTAAAGATTCATTCGTAATTAAATATATATATATATATATATATATATATATATATATATATATATATATATATGTATGTATGTATGTATGTATGTATGTACGTATGTATATAATATATACTTGTATGTATGCATATATTTGGTAAAAAAATCATAGAAGCCGAATACACTTATAACAACTACATTGTCATATATACTTATTAATATAAATTGTTAAATTTGGTAATTACCCGTGGTATAGTTTTTTCTACTTTTATACTTATAATTTGGATTGTATTGTATTATAAAAAGATAGAAAGTGAAAGGTTGAATCCAATTCGATAGCGAAAGTGTTTTTAAAAGATACATAGTACTTTAAAGGTAGCTGTAAATTATATTTTATTCATTTCTTTTTTTAGTTGGATATATCTTCAGCGGCATATATTCTGATGTCAGACAAATTGACACGGGCATATACATGTCAAGAAATACCAAAATGCAAAAAACAATAAAAAGTGTAAAAAATCATATGACATATATGTATTATATTTATTGCGAAAGAGACTTTAGAAAAAGAATTTTAAATTGACAAATATAAGGCGGAATAAAAGATTTAAAGGAAATCACATTTTTAATAAGAGTTTCCGTAAGGTAGACAAGGAGGAAGAGAGAAGAGGAAGATTGAAGGGTGATTTTATAGTGTTATCGCTCTTCTATCATTCTACCTTTTTAATAAACGCATCTAATTATATCAATTACCCGATAAGAGGCATAGAGAAATTTTTATTTAAAAATTCATGACTTTAAATACATGTGAAAGTACAATTATGTACGTATTTTATATTTTCAATTACAATTTAAAAGAGCTCATTATATTGAAACCGAATGAATAATATTCAAATAAAAATTTAGATAAATTACGTGTTTTTCATAATATTTTAATAAAATATTCATCGATAAAATTGCCAAAAAAATTTTATTAATGACGAAACTGAAATATTATCTATTGGTGTCTTATGACATTCCAGACAAACCTCAAATTTAATGTTCATGTAAACTTTAAATGAAATAAAGTGATGATCCATCGTTTTATATGAAAACACGATGGTTTCCATTTGTAGTCAAACACTTCTACTTATGAGGCTAAATAATTTAGATCGAGTAAAATTATAAATAATTTATAATGAAAATTAAACACGACTTTAAGTATGAAATTATTTTTCACCAACGATAATCAATTTGCTTATTTTTTTAAAACAGTTTCCTATAATTGTTGAGTGTTTAAAATCTTGAATGCAAACACATGAGTCATCCGATATGAGGGTATCTTATATATTCTTTACATATTTACACATGTTTGTATTACATAAAGATATAAAAAAAAAAGTAAATAATGAAAAAACAGAATAACAGAACGAATACTTTGTTAAATATGCTAGACTTTGTGGCGTCTCTTGATAACAATGATAGAAAAAGTCAAAAAAACTTTCTAATTCAATTTGCAAATGCCCTTTTTGATTTTTACTCCTGCCAAAGGAACATCGTCAATGTTTATTGTATAATTAATGATTTCTGTATTATGCCATCATACTTCCTTTTCTCTCAACCTCTCAATCATTTTGAATCACTAACTTATTTCTACATATTTTATCAAGCTTAATTATCAAATTGTACTTCTGTTACTTATAATTATTAATATTTATATAAATTACAATCGAATTGTCTTTGATAACGATCTGCGAGTGCTCTATAAAACATTTAACACCAATGAGCGTAAGAGTGCAAATTTTTAGTGGATACTTCATATAAGCATTGTCACTGAAATTATTTTATTGTAATACTGTAATTAGTAGCAATATTAAAGTCATTCTGAAAGTAATAAAATAAATATTTGCTTTCACGTAATTTTTATATTATACAATAAATTTGATAATTAATATTATTATTTGCCTTTTAAAAATTTTTATTTATGTATTCAATGTGAAATTTTAATTGAAGATACAATCGCTTCAATTCTTATTAAAACAATAATATGGATGGAACAATCCATAGAACTGAAAAATAACAACGGACATCTCGATTCATTCGTTGATAAACATATAATGGATAAAATGCCGAAAACTGCCACTTATTACACCAATTGCTATATGCAGTGACAACTTACCAAATATGCTAAGGATAGTCAAAATCGAGTCTAGTCGATGAATACAATAATGAACGATAAAATACTCTAAATGCAATTGTGTCCTTTGTAACACAAATTATACATGTCAAACGGGTAGCACAAGAATATTTGTTATAATAAATATTTTTCTGTAATACTTAAAAATCATCATTTTTAATTGAAGAAATGATATTCACTTTAAGTGACATAAGCATTTCAATAATAAAACATGTAAATTTTGAATAATGAATTTCATTATTTTTAGTTTTCAATGTATTCTGAAATACATTTAAAATATCTCAATTATGTATTAACTATTTAAAAAGGAATAAAGCATGTGGACGATATATGCAATGCGAGCAGAAAACTAAAAGATTGTAATATTTTAAGCGAATACGCAATTATATAGAAAGATATAACAGCATAAAGCACAAAAAAATTTGTAAACGCGATCATATTGCAGAATATAATTATACTCAAAGGATCACTTATAAATATATAGAAAGAGAAAGATATGTCATTCAAGTGTTAAAAATATTAATACCAAAATGATTTATAATCCATAATATTTATTCTAAACAAAGGTCATTGTTTAAATTTGTTTCAAATCATTTGCTTAAAATATATTTTGACACTTGAATAATTGTATTCGTCTTCTTTACGGTACATGGCAGACCGTAGAATGGCCTAAAAGTTCTTTTGCACAATGGACACAAAATTTATGAATAAAAATCAACATTATGTACATCAGCACAAAACTCACATATGCGTGTACCTAAGTGCAGAGTAGTTTACTAATATCTCGTATACGAGACCCTTTACTTGTATTCACCAATCTACATAAGCAGACGCATACTTGTAAAAACAATAAAACATCTATTATACAAGTATATTAATAGAATAATTGTTTCGCATGTGTGTACAAATGTGAGAGAACGAGGATCCCACAATACTTTAAACTAAAATAAGTAATAAAGTAAGTGTTAGATACATCAAATTGTACTTTAATTCGTTTTGTCCCGCGTAATAAAAGGAAGAGTATTTTCGACGCAAACCTCTTACAGAGTCATCACAGTCAGTCATGATATTTAAATACTACCTTGTGTATATATATTCGACATAAGCAGGCAACATTAAAATAAAATACAAACCAAATTAAAGCTTATTTAAAAATCTGAATGCGCTAATATACAAATAATAAGTGATAAATATAGAGCACATAAAAATACGGAAAATTTCTTATAAAATCGTGGTTACAATTAACATAAAACTTGATATTGAAATTAAATTTTGTTTACTTGGCTTGACTAAGTCGTATGATTAAAAGAAAAATTTTAACATTAATTTTATAATTAACATATATGTCAATGTACTGCTATTATTATAGCAGATTATTTGATAATATTTTATGAAAATAATCTGTTCGTATATGCACGCTCACACACACACACACACAAACACACACACATACACACACACACACACACACATACAAACAGAAACTTGTCCGTAGGGGAAATGAAATTTGTCGTTGTGGGAAGTGCAATTTGGGAACATAGGCTATTTGAATTGTATTATTAATAATTATTAAAACGCATTTGTTATAGAGTGATATAAATATAAAGTAAAAGCATAAACAATAATAAGAGGTAAAATCGTAAATAAAGTTATAAATTGCGAAAATTAATAATAAGAACGTGCACAGGCGAAATGAAATGAGAAAATTATGAAAGTTTGGAAGGATGTGATGTGTATGAATGATGAATGTTTTTCCTTTTTTGTTTCGATGAACTGCGTTGCGATTTGTAATTTATAAGTAGGTTAAATCGATGCTTTGATGTAGATATGCGACGTATGCGCATTCTGCATGCGTTAAAAGTATACTGCAAATGGGTGTACACACACACACGCGCGCGCGCGCGCGCACACACACACACACACACACACACATATATCTATATATACACACGTATGTGCAAATAGTACCACCTATCGACATACGCTTACGTATATCACCCTATTCATGTATGAATGAAATTTGTTACTAGTGAATGCTCGTTTTTTTCATTTTAATTTTGCCGTATTTTTGTTAAACAAAATATGTTTTTGTTAAAGAAACTAACGAATCACAAATTATAATTTATTACCAATATGTCTTAATCATTTATTTAGTTACGTGTATTCTAGTATTCGAAATAAAAGAATATAATTCATAGAGAAAACAAAAAACAAACAAAAAAACAAAAGAAAAATAAAACGAATGTAAGCAGTTCCATTTCATTTTTAATATTCAATGCGAAAAAATTAAATTTTTTTAAATATTTGATATTGCAAGAGACATATTTGCTATAATATATAAGAAGTATAACAAAAAATATGGTAGAGACAAAATGACTATTTATAAGTAACAATTTTTAAACTACCAAATTCAACCAAAATTAAGCTCAAATCCAAATTTCTCTAATTGAAAATCTACTTCAGTATTATATAAACAATACTTTAATAAATATTACGTATGAT
This sequence comes from Ceratosolen solmsi marchali, assembly GCF_000503995.2. NCBI lineage: Eukaryota > Metazoa > Arthropoda > Insecta > Hymenoptera > Agaonidae > Ceratosolen > Ceratosolen solmsi. Next base: position 1,403,017 of record NW_011948444.1, read on the forward strand.
GCACATAGTATCGATTTTAATAAGATAATTATTATAAAATACATTTTTTTTAACTGTGTAAATTATGTGTATTAAATCTGTACAAATTTAATAAATTATTTTATTTAAGATTTTTATAGAAAAATTCTACAATTTATATATATAAGTATATACGAGTATTTTATTGGAAAGCTATAAAAAAAAAAGTTTCAATGATTTAATGGAAAGACGGCATAAATAGGAAGACTGTTGATTTGCATGAATATAATGAATATTATGCACACTTAGTCCTACCTGAGGTGCTACGATCTATTTTAAGAAAATTAGAGAAAATACAAATTGTATGTGAGTATGTAAGAGAAGAAGGTATAGGCGTGTCGATTGATGATACAGCGTATATTGCTTGAACGCGAAAAATATTAAATGTAAAAAATAAATATCATCCTTTCACTGGAATAACAAACGTTGAAGAAAATAACATAAAATAAGAAGCACAGAACGTTACATAAAATTACAGAAAAAAGATTAACAGAATAACTAAGCTTGAGCATAATAATATAATGATAATTGATGAAAATCATTGAGAAAATAAATGATACTGTTCCTTTTAACTGGCAAAAATTACTATGCTTTTCCACATTATTTACAAGACCATTGGTGACATATGTTTATTATGCAATATAATTACTGTATTGCAAAGCTTAGTAGAATTCATTAGGTTGAAATTACAATGAATTTCGTCTAAAAATTTTGTTTCACTTATTCAAAATTAAAGAATTAAGAAAGAAAAAAAGAACAGGTATAATACAGGTACATTTGTAGGTATAAAACTCTTATAAGAAGGAAATTTCATCAATATATGTATATGCGTACACACGCGCGTATACATAGGCGTCTTTTGCGTGTGTACGGGTGTGCATTACGTGACTGAAAATAAGCATGTGCAATCGAAGTCCTCGAGCATCGCCGCTCGTCACGTAATACCTAGTCTCTACGTCTTCATTAATAAACGCACAATTTTTCTCAAACTTCTATCCCACTGCTTTATTTTATTTTTCTCCCACACCTCTATATTATTGTTACCAAGGTTATTATCATCGATACTCTAACACGATTGGCACTATTAAACTTATCAGCCAATATTCTATATTCCATCACACAATTTGTTTAGATTATATAATTTTTCTCAATCGTACAATTCAATATTTCATCTCTTTTCAATGTTTTACATTTATAACCAATTATATTATTACAATTTTCCTAACAAGTATTTATCGCTATATCAACAGCAATTCATTTTAATTCAAAAGTTACACATAACATGGTGCGATAAACAAATTATAATTGTACATCTCTATCCTTGTATTGAAGCATAAAATTCCAATTTTATATATATGGATGAGTATAAGATAAATGCAAATTATTTTTTACATAATGAATTGAGTGAGCTTAATAAGCCAATATATATTTACTCATAAATCATATATGTAAAACTCAAAATTTAATTCTTTATATATGCTTTAAAATTTATATATATATATATATATATATATATATATTTTTTTTATTATTATATACTTAGTGTATTTATATTTACTGATACAATGCTACTTGAGCAGACAGTCCCCTTTATATATCATACTCAGGACCAAGAGATTACGCAAGAAAATAATTACTGTATTCAGAAAACAACTTTAAAATAATATTTTATAATGAATCCAGAATAAAAAAAAATGTTAAACCGCAATTAATTTTCCTTAATTAAGTATAGTAATATACTTTTCATTTTACATATGCATATGAGCGTTATATATGTAAAATCGATTTACGTTAGTAATGCACGTTGTTTTTGTATTTTTAATTTATCATTACTAAATTTGTGCTAACTAACAATATTATTGATATTGGTTTTTTATTCATATGAATTTATTAATTAGTATATAAATTATGGATTAATTCTATTTGTCCATAAATAGGCATTTTTATGCCAAATAAGGAGAAACGCTTAAGAACAAAGTGTATAAGGTTGTACCGAATGGAAAATCTATAATATTTTTCATATTTTCTTTCGTTACAAATTTTCTCAGCCAAACTGAATTATTAATCGTTGAATGATTGATTGACTGAATTATCAGTCGTTCTTATTTTAACAATCGGGAGATCTAATGCTTCTGATTTATTGTATAAGTAATAATATGCGTATATTATAGAATATTCGCTTAAATACTTTAGGTTAAAATTGTTCCATTTGAATCAACGTGTGTAGGCAGATGTTAGTATTTTTGAAAATCTAAGTATTAGTTTATTAAATTAAATTTAACCAAAATGTACAGCTTTTGGACTCTGTTAGTAAAAATAAATGTCAATAAAGTAAAGCAAATGTTGATGCGATGAATTAATTTGAAAATGGAATAATTCATATAATATTTATTAATAAAATAGTGATAGAAAGTAATAAAATTCTTAGTTTAGATAAAAAAAAAAAAAAAAAAAAATCAATGTAGTTAATAAAACAGAGAATTATTGTGTTATATCTATATGTAATTGATACATTATTTTATTTTATTTTTCACTTATAATTTTACCTATTTCAATTGCATGTTGTACTGTATATACAAGTTTTCGAAGGACAAAATCAATAATGAAAATTCAAGGAGAATACTGAAAAATGTTATGTTGTACAGTATAATTACCATGAATATGTGGGTTACCATCTACTATGTATTTACATAAATATATTTATATACAATTAGGAATGATCAATTATTGGCATTGATGATTTGCACGATAAAATTGGAGGAGAAAGAAAAATTTTATTATTTTGAAGCATTTAAAATTATTCGCGTGTACGCAGTACATTTATCTTTCCAATTATATTCACATATTTCCAATTATCTTTTATTACATTTTTGAAATGTTTAACACTTCTTGATTTTAACGAAAGGACAATAAAAGAAACCTTCATATCATTGGACAAAAAGAAAGCATGAATTATAGTAGCAGTAGCAAGCAATTCCCTTAAAGGAAATTCTTTGTCATGCCCTTTTATAGGGACGAGACGAGGTTTCATTTTGTCGTTTATTTATTTTTCTTCCTTAACTGTAACCGCTTGAGACTTAACCAAGTACGATCAAGCTCAGTAAATTCTTTGACGAGTAAGTCATAATTACTTAAACGCACTTTAACGAGATAAACTTTTTATTTTTTGGAAGGTATATAATCCGATGAATCACGTGCATAAATTTAATGTGCACTTAAAAATCTGAGTCAAATAAAAAAGGGATAAATTTTTCGATTAGTTTTAATTTAATTAATTTTTCGATAAATTTAACGATAGTTAACGTAATTGTTTTGAAATAATTATCGATAACGATATTGCTTATTAGTTTAAAATTAAAGATACATTTATGAATTTATATGTTATTCATATAAGGAATATATATATATATATATATATATATATATATATATATATATATATGCTGCATAGTTATATATATGAAAAATAATTAATACATCAATGAATAAAGATAAAGAATTATACAAAGTAATGTAGGAAGATGTAACGTACGAAGTTATTTACGTTATAAAATTATCATTATTTTATTTGACGCGCTAAATTGTTATTTAATTTCTTCTTTATTGAAAATCATTTATTTAGCAAATTTTTACGTAGAAAGAGTAATTGTTGCAAAATCAAGGAAACGCGAATAATTAATAAGTAGAGCAATAAGTATAACACTAAGCAAGTATTTATTATCTTACGCCAGGTGCAATACTTTAATGGAATGGATCAATCATTTTTCTAAGCTATATAAAAAGAAGTTGCATTCAAGTGACAGAATTTAAGATAAAAATGAAGGAACGTCGTTAAAATGGTAATATAGAGAATATTTAATCGTTATTGTTCGAAGTTTTAATTGGACTGGACGTTGGTATGTGGGTCTCAAGGATTATAAACTCAAAACGACAGCGAATCTCAAATTCAACGTACCGATCAATAATAAATCGATTTACAGGGTTTTCCGGGAATGAGGCCTGGGAAACGCGCCCAATTAAACCAAGTAAGAGAGGGGAGGATAAATCGCTATAGAGGCACGGATGGAAAAAGTACGACCGCCAAGTATCGATGTTTCCTGATATCTTCAAAGGGAATAATAGGCACTGGGACATTAGAAGCGCCGCTGAAGTGGACGCACTTTTCCAGTAAGTTGTCGGGCTGCAAAAACTGGCCCTACCCGATGCTACTATTGTAGCTCGGAATGTCGCATATACACGCGCCAGTTTTCTCTGAATAAAATTCTAGCGACGGCTTTCCAATACGCCTTGGCTTTCGTTTATGTGTTTGTTATTGTGTTTGTGTGTGAGAAAATACATTGTAAAAATTATGCGAATGGTCCCATGTGTTATTAATATCCGTCTGGGGCGGGGGGGGGGGGTGGGGGGGGCTTATTATCCTTGTTTCTATACCTGCGGCTCATGTAAGTTTAAATAAAGTTTGGCAAATTTATTACTGAACAATTAGTGCTTATTCGCAACGAAGAACTATATAAAAGATTTAATGTTTCTAAAAAAAGAAGCATTCCGCTGATATCTTCTTGAAACTTCTTTTTCCCGTAACATGTATTTAAACGATATCTTTCTTTTATATATACTTATATATATATATATATATATATATACTTTCGTCTTTATATTGAATGGCGATGTTCTTTAAAATTAACTTATTTGTGATAATATATTTCTATCATTATAAAATTTTCAATACTTTTATAAAATATAGAAGATTGTAAACATCAAATGTTTAGACATATCGATAAAAATGAAATCTTGATTTTCATTAAAAAAAAAATATTTGGCAATAAGTTGGTAAAATAAGAGACGTATGAATAAAGTCATTATTTACGAATATAAATTGTAATACTTTTATTTATCATCCTACAATTACTATGTACTATGCACTATTTATATAATACATGGGTAAGTATAATTTTTGTTTACATTTCATAATCTGTATACTTTTAATCAAGTATTATAAGATATTTAACTAAAATAATTGATTTAAATTATAAAATTTAAAGTCTCTACGAAAATTATATTCAATTAAAATGATTTCAATTAAAAAAAAACCTTTTATTGCTTATTATTATTCGTCAAAACTTAATAAAACATTTAATTTTTTTTAACATCCACCTTTGTGCTCTTGTATCCACAAATTCTTTTCTTCTTATTCTCGGTATATTTCTCCGTCTCTCGGAGAATAGAAGAAGCCAAGTTTTCTTACTTTTCTTTCTTTTTACTCTTTTATGTTCGGTCGACTTTGAGCTCTTAAATGGCCAGACGCGAAAGCGATTATCGTCGATCGACCCAAGTTTATCCCATCTCTTTCGTTCCTCGCATATCCTTGGGAAAATCTATGTAAATTATCGCTCGCGCTCTCGCGTCCCGTATAAGTATCATAAAAAATCGCGTTAATGAGTTTCTCCCCATGCTGTGACGATTATAAGCAATTTATTTATTTCTTTATCGATAGGTGGATTATTAGACGTAAAATACCTATATTCCTGATCTGGCTACAAAATTGAGAATTAAGAAAACAGGGTAGAAAATAGAGAGAGATAGAGAGAGAGAGAGAGCGAGATGAGAAAACATTTCATAAACAGCATAAAAATGTTATCATACGTCTTTCTAAAAGCACCAAAGAAATAATTAATTTGCTAAATATAAAGTAGAGAAGCTTTAAAGTTAATTTAATAGAGTGTCAAAAACTTGAAAAAACAAAAACATTCTCACTTTAAAACAACAAAATTGTATTTTCTTTTTAAAGAAAACAATATTATTAAGAATGAAGACGCAATTGCCGAATGTCTTAAGCATTCGCTGTTTTAACGGCGGCTGAAGACGATGGCTAAAATAATAGTAGGTACTACGATTTACAGGTAGCTACGTTATCGAATGAAAGCGATGGTGAATTTGAGTTTAACTTTATTTGGCGAGAATGTTTGCATTGATTACCGTCAGCTAATGTAGAAGGCACTATTTAAATTTTGTATGTGAAATCAATTTGACTTGGAAAGTATTTTCTAAAAACTCCATATGAATACTTCGAATGAAATTAATATTATAATAATATTGTATTAAGTTCGAAAAGTTTATTAATATCAATACAATTGAAATGCAATATTTTATATTTAATTTTCATTGAGATAAATGAATAATTAATTAAATAAAAGATATGACGAAAATCGAAACATTAAAAAAAAACGAAGAAAAAAAGATATATAATTGATATAATAACAGCTTGTAGCACCTATTTTGGAACATACTAAATACACGTGATTTATTTATATAAAATTCATTTTATATAGATTTTTATTTGATAATCGTGAATTTTTAAATATATTTTTAAACATTTATAGAATAACTATTATTATGAAAAAAAAAAAAAAGTTTTATATATAAAGCATAATAATTATTTAAGAATAAAATTTTATGATAACGAAAATATATTGAAAAAATATTAACTAATCTATTTTAGAAGAAGGAAATGATAATTAAATTTTTAGCTGATATCAATTAGAATTATATATAAATAGAAATTTTTTATTACAGCTACTTTTGTAAATCAATACATTTTGAAATATATAATTGGTATTTAATTGGAATATATGTTCGTAAATATATATAATGATTCTTAAAAAAAATTGCCGACTATACTTGAAGTCGTGTAGATAATGTAATCGCATAAGTTAGTTGAGATTTTTTAGATTTATTTGAAATTTATATATATTTTTACTGAAAATAAAATGAGAAACAATTAATAATGTTGTATTTTTCAAATTAATCAAAATGATATGTTAATACTGCCGTCGATAGAAGCAGCCAAGCGTTTCATTTAAATTAGTAGTGAACAGAAACTACGTAATTTCAAATACACTCACTACAGTTTGATATCTAATACGATCTAAAGAAACAATATACTAATATTAATTTTACGTTGCATAAAGCCAACTACTTAAAATCTATTTAAATTAAAATTCACGATTCGACTCATTGCATTAATTATTTTTTTCTATATATTGATTAATTCTGAAAATATTTTATTTATTTCAGTCTCATATTTCAGCGTCACTAAAAATATTCCAATGAATTTCAAATAAATACATTCACCGAAGAAATAAAATACTTTTAATTTAATTAAAATTATGCAAATAATTAAAAACAAAAAAACAAAAAAACAAAAAAACAACAATAACAACAAACAAACAAACAAACAACTTTCTAAGTATTATAACAAGTAAAATTCTGTTCTTATGGAAGATGCTTTTATCATTAGTGAGATATAATTTAAACGATCTTGTATTAATTATATTTTTGCTTCCTTTTTGGCACAATTAAAATGTATATTTATGTAGGCCTGATTTTATGACGGTCAAAAAACTACTGTGGACAAAAATATAATCCATGAACGAGTATCAATTCCCAAAGAACCGCGAAGTTGTGTGAAATTCGATGCGATATCGGTAATAAGGTATCCCTCGTTACGTTCCTTTACTGTGTCTTCGCTTATACAAGCTCGTATATACATTCTTTACGGGCTACTTTTTTACGATCGCCAGACGTAAAAGTAAATCGCAATGCGCTAATAATAAAAAAAAATTTAACTACCTTGTAATGAAATGGTATTTTTTCGAAATAACTATATTTTTGACAAGTGTTTTTAAATTATGTTCAGTTTTATTTAATAATGAATAGAAACATTTCTAAATTTTTAATTTGAACGATGAAAGCATTAGACGTTGTGATAACAGTGTTTAAAACTTTTCGATTATTTACTTTACGTTCATAAATTTTTAGAAATATTTTATTCATTTATTTCTTTTTTAAATATGTAAATACGGCTTGTACACTCACACTTATATATGTATAATAAAATATGCATATACAGATATCTAAATGATGCTCGTATCTCTAATATAATATAAACCATAATATTCAAGAGAATACTCGTGATTTTTAACAACTTGGTAGTATAATGTATTCCTGGCAATAACTTTACTTATGAAAACGCGAGCATTAAGTGAAAAACGAGTGATGTAGGTATTTTAAGGTATTTTGAAAACGATTTTAACTCGTCTACTATCGCATCCACTCGATTCTTTTAAATTGGTCGTGAAAAAATTGCAAGGGAACATATGAATAGAGGTTCGAATAAGACCATGTGGGGTGGGCATGGGGGAAAGTGTAGATTATGTCAATCGAGTCTTTAAATCACTGTGTTTCGAACGCAATTGCATTTTTCTATTACAATTTGCCGGGTCGAGCATTTTTACGTATCGCTTGATGAGCTTCAGCGAGTTTGAAGCTGCGAGCGTATACACATGTGCATTCGGTCGGTGTGATCGGCCATGATTTCGGGTCGACTCATTATCGTATGGCTTTTGCACACACATACGCGCAGGCTCGTGTGCATGCACTTTATGTGTAATGCACGCGCGCCTGCGTGCGCGCATTTGGGCACCGAAGGAACGAAGCAAGAGCTAAGAGCCGTGATCGGATTGGACGCAGCTAAGAGGCATAATACGGAGAGGGACGAAGGATCATTTGGGAGAACGAATGCATGCTCACGAAGAATTTTTATGGCGTCGTTTAGATGTATATATTTGCTATAAATTTTCTTTTGTTTTGAGTGAATTTTTTCCCGTGACTTTGGAATAAAATTTCCGAAATCGTTATAACATTTTTAATTGACAAACTTTAATTCTCTCATAAATAAATAAATTTTCATGATAATGCCTTTATATAGAATAGGTATAATATAGAATTTTTTGTTGTATATGGATGTTCAAGAACATGCAGATATATCGAATGTAATATTATCTTCTATTATTTTTGTATGGAAACAATTTTAAAAAATATACCTGGGAAATTCAAATTTTCTTTGTAAAATCATTATATCAATTGTGATTTCAGAAATCAAATATTGCTGACATAATTCAATTCTATAATAATCCGATATAGCAATGACTTATTTAATTATTCGATTAAATTAATATTATGTAAAGTAAATTTTATATTCATGCGTTTAGAAAATGTTTGTGTTTGCACGAATACATAATTGCATTCGAACGAATAATAATCTGCTTTAATTAGGTTTTCACTATTATATAATAATGTTAAAAATTAAAAATGATTAAGTTGATCCAGCCATGTAATAATAGTTCTCGTTCTGTATTTTTCGGTACTGCATACTTGAATAAAAAGGTGATGACGATAGGCAAGAAAGAGTTAATGTCAATCTGTAAGTCTATAAATCATTTTCATAAATAATAATAACAAAAATACATATATTATCGATAAATGAAAAATAATTATTTAATTTTCTTTGGTAAATAAATAGTGTAAACAAACGCACTTGTTAGAAGTTTACTAATTGTTAATTCTATATAAGAAATACTATATAAACATGATTCAGCTGGCTTAAATGTAAGGGAATAATATAGAAGATCGTAAGAAGAACGTAAGGTAAAGAGGACGAAGAAATCGGAGTGCTTGCACACCGATGTACCCATGTATGCATACCTAGGTGTGTAAGAAAATGAGCGAGTATGTACGTGAAAGAGGAAGATAGTGTGATATATGCGTGCGCGTGTGTGTTTATATATATATATATGTATGTATCTCACACACTGTTTTATATAAATAAATAAATATATATACATATATATATATATATATATATATATAAAAGATAGAGAGACAGAGAGAGAGAGAGAGAGAGAGAGAGAGAGAGAGAGAGAAAACAAGAGAACGAGAAAGAGAAGGGGGAAGAGGGAAGAGTCTGCGAGAGATTGCGAGCTCGAGATTACACACATTCGAGGCTTCGACGAGAGATCGGGGTCATTTCGAGAGCCGCAAGAAAAAGAGGAGAGGGCGAGAGAGGGTGGGATAAAGGAGGTGGAGAGAAAAAGAAAGAGGATCCAAGGCCCACCGTTCTCGCTCATGTACGCGCCGTTCTTCTCAAGGTTCCTTGTCTCGGATATGGCCCCCTCGGGGAGTGAGCAGCTCGCCGATGAGGATTCGTGCAAGAGCCGGCCGGACCTTTCTTTCGCTTCTTCTCGCCTCTCCCTTTTCTCTTCTTCAGAGTCTTATGTACCTCCGCAGAAAGACAAAACTCTCTCTCTCTCTCTTGCTTTTTGTATAGATGTATAAGCGCGAAGAGCATCCGCGGAATTATTGAGAATTCCACCGAATTCTTGCTTTCTTAGAGGAGAACGATTGTATCCTTACTGAGTTTATCATTCCAATAAACTCATGAGTACTTCCATCACTCTATCGATAGAAGCTTGGAAATTTAAAAACTATCCTAGATCAAATTATTACTTTATTTTACTATGCGTATTCCTACTTTAATTGAATGCAATTTAAGACAGAGGTAATATATACAATAACAACTGATCTGCTCACTCTTTTCTTGGCTTTCTGCATTGTACTTTATTTTTGAAATATAACAGTCTCAGAGTGAAGAAATTCTTATTCAGCTATACATTCTCTTTTTAAATAAATTAGTTCATGACAAATTAATTCAATCTCATGTGATAATCAAAATTTCAATTCAAAATGATAATCAATTAAAGGTGTATTAAGTATTTATGTAGAATTTAGAAATGTTAATAATACGTATTTAAAATATAATATGTATTAAGGGGTAAATATTACATTTTATCGAAGTGATATCAAGTGGAGAATCAATTGTATATTTACAAAATGAATAACACAATTATTTTTAATCTATCTAATTATAAGGTGATACAAAATTTTTTTATTTGAACAGTTTTCCATATATTTCCGTTAATAATGAATTATTTAGGAATAATTTTTTTCAGAAAATTTTACATATATTTTTAAATATACAAAACTTTAATGCTTACACAAATACATATGTAATTGAAATAATTATCAATATTTATCTGATATTTTAATATTAATTTAGAATTGCATTAATTTAGAATTGCATTAATTTCAATGTATATATATATATATATATATATATGTGTGTATATATAAATATATAATTACAGTTAGAAATAGAGTTATTACACTATCGATGATTAATCATTAGTATCGTGTTCGTTAAATACGTTTTAATTTTATAATTTGGTATTTTTGTTTTCATTTCTTAAATAAAAAATTGAAATCATGTAAATTTGATTTTACATATATTCAATTCAATATATTCAATCACAATCATATTTCATTATATTTTTTATAAAATAAAAAATTGTATTTTACCCAATAATCATAATTATTGAATATATTGTAAACTCAATATATTAATGTTTAAAAATGTCCAAATAATGATTTAATCATTGATCATAACGTTCATTCATGATAATCTACTTCTTTAATGTAGTCTTTAATGTATAATCAATACTCTACAGCTATGTGAAAAAGAATACTTTTTTATATTTGTGATGTGTAATATGTAATAGATGCGGCGCTAATCAGAGGATAATCGAAAGGAGACATTGAATAAATATGTACAAATTTCATATCTGGTCAACCTAATAAATTTCCTATTAAAATTATTATAAACTGATCCTATCTTATTTAATCAGCAGAACATGCTCTTGTATATTAACTGACGTACATCACGTATATAATCTTGTATATCACTTGCGAGAAACACAAGTGATTGCATATCTTGTATAGCCACCTGGTGGTTCAATCAACGTACTGTCTCCTTACGATCCCACAAATTTCATCCTTCCGTAAATAAATACAACTGCCTAGTAATACTCGTACAAACTATTAATTCACTCCTCATAATTCATTAAATAACTTCCTATATTTATATTTATAAAGGTATAAATATTTTTCCTTTCCATATGATTAGTGAAAGCATAAGATTTTAAATAAAATCATAAAGGCCAAATCAGAGTAAAAATTGCCATAAGAGATGGTATTAGTTGGTATCTGTGTGCAGTAAAGTCGTCACGGGTGCTGAAAAAAAATTTATGATGCTCATGACAAAATGACAGAGAATGAGAGACAATGAGAAAGAGAGTGTGTGTGTGTGCGCGCGCGTGCGCACACAAATACGCATGAGAGAATCAGAAGAGAGATGCAGCGGAAAGGGACAGTTTTTGTGTTGACTCACGTTCCATTCGTTGTTGACCGTATGGTAGTGCAGAAGGTAACATAAAACGCCAGCTACACTCTTGCACGCACTAGCGGAATCAGCTTCACTTTATCGAGAAAAGTTTTTCTCCTTATATATACTACTCCGATGAAGTTTTTGTTGTTTACATTAAGCTCTTTGTTCAATTCGAATCTGTAAAAGAATCTCATTTACCGTCCGTCAGAATTTTAAATTTTTGCAATACACTTGAAATATTAATTATAAGATTATATACATTTGAAGGATTAATATTGACATTGTGGCATATTTTCTTGAGGTTGCGTTATATCGCTATAAATAGCATTGTAACATTATTCATAATTGTTATAGGATTATTAGTGCGTTTATATGTTTATAATTAATTTAATGTGTCAGAAATGTCCTTGATATTTGTGTTGCAATTTTGACATTATATGGTACCACTACGACTTTCGTTCGAAGGATTAATATAAATGTAGTTACCAGATATTTAAGCTCACCACAATTGTGAAAGAGGGACAATTTCAATTACAATGTTTTGACCGAATAAAAATAATTCACTTAATAATTTATACTTGCTTTTATAAAATGTGTTATAATATGATCATGCATACATCATATAAATATCATGTAGAGGAGAAAATACCAAAATGAAAAACAATTTGTGGATTTAGATGAGCCAGAGCTATTATATACGAATTATTATAATAAATGTTTTTTGTAAATTTCTGTCTTTAAAGGTAAATTCATGCTTATATTGATTTAGTGGCGATAGTATCAATTTAAAATTTAAAATTCTTTTTAAGGAATCGTGAAACAATTATGTACTGCTTTAGTAGTCGTTGCTACGTTAAAATGCAGCCCAGTATGTGAATTAAATTTTCTCATATTGAAGATCTGTTAAAGTACAGGTAGGTATGATCGTTTATGAAAAAAAGTATTAAAAGGCGCCGCCGACCTTATCATTCAATAAAAAAGTGTTATAATATGCGGTCATGAAAGTGCATCATAATCTAAAAGTCGTGTTTAACAGTGAATTATTGTGGTCTCGTAGCTCATTCGCACAATACTTGCATCAGCGTGAGCATCGGCATAAGTAACGGCTCGACTGAACTTAATTTTAATCCATTCAAATAAAATTTTCGTTCAAGTCTACCTTTTTGCAAGTCTCTTTTGCAAGAAGCATATAAGGATGGCACCAATATTACCACTCTCTCTCTCTCTCTCTCTCTCTCTCTCTCTCTTGGCTCTCTCCATCCCTCCCTGTCTCTCTGGAGAATTCTCGCTAGAAAATAATCAAGCAAAATAAAGCTAAAGAGGAAGTGCTGCTTGTGTTTCTTTCCTCATAGCGTAAAGTAGCAGTGTGCGTGAGCTCTCGCGAGATAAGGTGGCGGAGGCGGAGGTGGAGGCGAGAGAGTGTGGAGCATAGTAGGGGGAGGGGGAGAATCGAGAGCAAATGGAGCAAAGTTTCGCCGCGCCGTTGCTCCCGACGACCACGCCCTTGCGTTCGTGTACCTCTCACAAACACAACACGTCCGGAGCTGCACTGCGCGAGTCTTCTCCCCAGCCGGCGGCCACTGCCGCCTGCCCCATGCTTCGTCACACCTTTCCCACTGTGTTTGTGTTCGAGAGATAGGCGGCACATGACTGCACACGACCAAATCAAGTACGTCCTGCAACATTTGCCTGTATATTATATGGCGGAAGGAGAAACAGAGATCGAGAGATCGAGAGAGAGAGAGAGAGAGAGATCGAGAGAGAGAGAGAGAGAGAGAGAGAGAGAGAGAGAGCGCACGAGACAGGGGGCAAAAAATATCGCGCATATGCTATACACGGCAATTTTGAATATTACTTTGGAAAACTGCTAAATTATCAATATGTATGCTCAATTGCATTTTCATTTCCATCTCTCAACTTAATTCGCCAATTCTTTCTCATTATATCATAATTACTTAATTGTTTATATTAAAATTAAAGTCCGAGACTTATATTTCTTTTATTACCTATTATTTAAAAATTTTCATTATATTCCATTGAAAATTGTTTAAATCAGATATTTTATCTACCTCTTTATATAAGAAATATTTTATTTGTTAAATTGTAAAAACTCGATTCTATTTAAAATTTATAGTCTCTTTGGTAGCTAATTTAATCACAAAAGATTTTTACAAATTTAAAATAACATATAGATGTATTATTCTTCATTTAACTATATTTTCTGGAGTTATAATTAATTAACCTTTTCTTATAGCTATAATTATTATCATCGTAATTAACATTATTATTACAATTATATAATTTTTCTTCTTTTTTAAAATATTATTATTGTTATTATTATAGACATTGCAGTTATTTAATCAATTTAGACGACTTAGAAGTTTATGATATCACAAAAGTATTAATTTCTCATTGACTGTTCATAATTTGAAATAACACTTGTTATTATAAAATATGAAATTTTTTAATTGAGATTTGATCAATTTATTCATCGCGTGCCCTTCAATTATACTTATAAATAACCTATTATATATAATGATGAAAGAATATTAAGAACAAAAAAGTGAGAACTACACGATGCTATTGTTGAAAAGTGGAAATCAACAATGCAAGAAACAATGTTTTAATTTCTTTAAATTAAATATAGTATTTAAAAAACTTTAATCTCTGCGCCAAAAAAACTATAAAATTACACACGCGCGTGCACACACACATATATATATAGTATTAATTAACATAGTATTAAAATAAAATAGAAATAAATTATCCATTACACTAATTACAATAGAAATTAAGGGTACGAATTAAAGATTATGATCATATGTTAAAATGAACATAGTATGGAAAGTTTCATCCATTTATAGATTTGAAATAAAATGCTCAAGAGTTCTTCATATATCAAAAATAAATCTGATATATCTAATGATGTTTGAATTTCTGAGCATCGTAAAAATTACAAGATAAAACGTATGATTATTATTTTCATTTTGTCTGTCTTTTTAAAGTTTAAAAAGATACTTAAGAAAAACTCTTTTTATGTACATTAAAAAAATCTCAATAAAAATTGTTTTACAAGAGGTTTATGTATATTTTTATAAACACCTTATCGATATGTAGTGACTAATGGTAAATATATAATGAGATTCAAACATGCCAATAAGTCAATTTTTTACATTGTATTGCAATGTATAGAAAATTATTGTTTAAATATAATTAATAACATTTGCAAATATTTATTTTATTAGCATTGTCATTTTATTAATATTGATAAATTTTGGTGATTTGATTAGAATTTTTATCTTTTATGTCTGATTTTAAATTTTTATTTATTGAATTCTTTTTAAAATTATTTTCAAAATTAATCCTTCAAGTGTAGCATATTATTTATATTTATTATGAAATCAATATATTATACAGCTGTATTATTCAACAGATTCACATTTTCTAGATTTGTGGTTAAGTGATTTCTAAATATCCCAGATTTAATATTTTCCTAGTTTTTTTTTGTTGCCGATATTTCGCTATAATATACCGTATTATTTTTAAATTAATTTTAAACATATGCATTAGGAATTCGTAACCGTTTATTTATATTTGGCATAGGAAATTATATAACTACCAAGTTTATTATTGTCATCGAATACCGCTAAGTGCCATTTTTTGCGGTTCTCGTATTTTTTGTTCGTATAGTACTATTTTTTGGTCGGGTTTTATATTTTTCTAAGCAACGATTGTAGATACATTTGAGGTAGCTTCTTCTTCAATTCTTATATACGCCGCTTCCTCATCCTGTTATCCTTTACGGTCCTGTTACTAGGAGGGAAAGGAACATGGTGGTGCGTGTTACTAATAACACTTTTAGAAAACTTTACGCCGGGCTTACACCAACTTTAATAATTATTTTCAATTCAACAGTGAAGATATAAATAATACCAAAATACATCAATAAATTTAGCGTTATATTATTACGATATTTGACACTATTCAGACAACTTAAAAATATGATGTAATTTATTTTACGTTGATAGTACATTGATCGTGTGAAAGTTTAACTACTACGTAAAGTTGAAGTTTGAATGCTTGTAATTGATAAATCCTTCATTCAAGAATATTTAAAAAAAAAGCATTTTAATATCACACGCTAAACATAAAAATGTAAAATGTCAATATCTATCTGTATGATTAAAAAATTAGATTAAAGAATTAAGATTAAAAGAATAATTACATTTATATTAATACAATACTGAAACAACATTAATAGATTTCTTATTAGTTTTTTTTTTTAATCGTTGAGTGCAGAAGTTTTCGTTAAATTTGTTAAATAACATAAATACAATTATTAAAACAATGTATACTATTTGAGGCATTAACTTATATCGTATGATAAAAATATATTCATACGTGGGAAATTTAAAAATCATTAGCATAACAAAAAGAATAGCAAATAGTGAGAAAGATAGGGAGGAGACAGAATTATTAAAAATTTATCTACCTCAAAATATATATGATACTGACAAGATTAATAATGAGACTTTATAGTTCATGGTAATAATGCATTACTATTGTCCATTATAAAAAATCCGTTAAACGAATTTCTACTTGAAAATTAAAAAGTATTCAATTATGTATTATTATAAAGAACAATGTAAAGAAAAAGTGATAATAGTCATAAAGTATATATATATATATATATATATATATATATATATACATAGATGTGCTTTGTGAATTAAATTATATATAATAGTTTTTAAATTATGAAAGTTTGCAAAATGTCATAATTACTTTGTAAGCATATCAATAATTCTTGTATTTTTTAAATATTTAGTTTTCTCTACTTGTATAAATATTATCAAGTAAATGTTTTCGTCTACAGTAAATAAAAACTGCTATAAGGATAAATACTAAACGCTTTTGATTTTTTTTTATTGTAAATACAACTTGAAAAAGATACTATATCGTTTATTTGCATATTATTTATTAATTTAATACATTTGCATAATGTTTAGAAAAAGAAAAAAGTAATTTGCCAAATATTTGCTGATCTCTATTAGTCAATAAAATAGTAAATTAAGTTATTAATGTAGCGTTATAGTAACGAAATGAATTCTTTTAGTTTTGTTTCATAAATTTACTGTCAATGTAGTAAAACTTTGAGTATATAAATTATATAAGATAAAACAAAAATATATATATTTATATATATGTAATATAATATGTTTTTATTTTTATTTAATATGATTTTTATGTATGATATTAAGTAAAATTGTAAATAAAAAGAAAATTATAATTGCAATTAAATTATTTTTATTTTTGTATCGTATTTCAGAATGCAGATTTATATTTAGCAATGCATTATTTAGAAATATTTTATTTGTTCTGCAGGTTATATAAAAGGTGTCTGTTTTCAATAACTACTGTAATAGTGGGATGCCTTTGATTTATTACAAAACATATAAAATTTATGTTATATTCAGAAGATGTAATACGATAATTCGTGTAAAAGCTTTATTTTTTTTAATCATAACACTTATTTTAAAGTACAAATTAATTTATTTTATTAGTAATTAGTATTAATACATTTATACATTTAATAAGTAATTAGTTTATTTAATCAATGCACCCAACGGCCTATCATTCTTTTATCTTAATTTTTTAAAACAATTTGAAATTCGTTTGTTCTTTGTAAAGCTATATTAATAATAGGATTAAGTAATGATAATAGCTAATAATAATAGTAATAATAGGAATAAAAATACGAATGAAAATACTCATATTAATAATAATATCTTTCCGTGCTAACAGTGTTAATATATTTATATACCCGTCTAAGTAGAAGTGATGGCATAATCAATGAATTGGCGAAATTGTTAATTATAGATTCAATCACGTCCTTGAATAGCCGATGTGAAGGGAGAAAGAGAGAAAGAAAGGGAGAGAGAGAGAGAGAGAGAGAGAGAGAGAGAGAGAGAGAGAGAGAGAGAGTGAGTGAGTGAGTGAGAGTGTGGGAGGGCGTCAGGGAGAGTTGTCCAGAGTCTACTTTTACATTCTGGAATCCCATTCATGAGACCGAGCTATGGCATAGGTATAAAGGCGTGTCTTAACTCTCATTCCTCGACCG